>NC_090436.1:804993736-805310074 GCF_031143425.1 Pleurodeles waltl
GTGACAGTGTCCCAGGGCCGTATGCATGGATTGGGTACGGGGCCTTCAGCAGAACCAGCAACCTCTGATAATGTCCATGAAAAATCCACACATGTCAGGACCCTGACAGTTCACACACAGAATCACAGTGCTCACAACATATTGATGGGCCGTGTGTGGTTAATAGCTGCAAGAATAATCAGCACAGAGGCTATGATGTTCCCAGATGCAGTGGGAATTGCTGAGGCTAACCTGTGTACAAATGTTGTAATGACACCTGCCAGAAAATGTCACCTGAGACATTATCTCACTCAGCACACCAAGGTTGCCCTGTTGACTCATTACACGTCTTTAGTGACAGGGTGGGACCATCCCCATGTAGGTGCTCATGTCCTCATCCACTTTACTCACATTGATCAACCAAGGATACTCAGTAGATACAGGAATAGCTGCCACTGACTCATGATGAGTCCTGGACCAAACTGTCACAAATTACACCCCACAAAATATACAGGATCATCATTGGACCACACACATGAACAAGACACCTATGTGCAATTGATCACTGGAAATATGTGGACACGGGGCTGCCTCCTCTGCTGGTCCACCACAGCCACTGGAGAGTTGTGGCTCACTTCTATGACCTCAACTGTGGTGTCAAAATACATTTGTGATTCACCTTTGTCTGTCTGGGCAAACAACATGGTACCCACTTCCTCAATGCATGTGTATGACTCACTGTGGGATTCACCATCTAGTGCCTAGGAAGCTGTTACCAAAACTCTAGGACATAGGATGTTGAAAATGTGGACCATTGCCATGAACAAGCGTCTGCCATCTATCTGGTTCATGCTTTGTCACATGTGGTGTCTACGTTACCCTAAATCTTGGAAGTCCACTTTATGGATGTTGCTACATGCATGACTAACACATGTCCTCTCTCATTTCCACAATGACTTCCATCTAAGGATTGGACACATGGACGTCACATTCATACAAGCATATGTGCAATAATGCTTCATGTGATACACACACACTTGGTCAACAAATACATTACTTGCCAAAACACACACATTGAGCCAAAGGCATTTAGGTATTGTACATATGTGCATCACATTGCTATCCTCTCCTTATGCCAAACATGTCCAATTTGTGCAACACATATATGTAGGCCACACATATGGCCATCTAGTGCGACAGCCAACCGTAAAAATACTGTGAAGGAAGTAGCGGATCATGGTCCGCTGCAATATGATGTGACACGTGAGCATACACCATCAACACCATAGTGGGTGCAATCAGCCTATCTCTGATGTGTCCCAAATGTAACATAACATGAAAACTGAAAAAATGCCCGAAACCAGTTCATGCACTGAAATGTTGACGTTCCTAGCGGTATGCGTCATTTTTTGTCCACCAATACTGTATTTGCATCATTTTTTTTTACGCACAGGAGTGAACATTAGGCCGCATCCAGATATTTGTAAAGGTCATGTACTATTATTTGGATGCAGGCTAATTTTGACTCCTGTGCTTAAAAAAAAATGACGCAAATACAGTATTGGTGGACAAAAAATGACGCATAATGCGAAAAAGGGCAGACATTTCATAAAGGAAGTGATGTAATAGGATATCCTGTTTACAGATCATGTACAGTGGGTGTACCTTCACTTTCACTTTGCAGTCTATGATTGACTGTGTGGCTGTGTAGAGAGTGGTGTCCTAAGATTTTGTGCTTTTTTGTCCTGTGTGCTGTCTCTATTGTCAATTTGTTAAATAAATATTGTTGGTGTATACTGTCCTACTGTGTTTTGTGTACATTTGTCCATTTACCTAGTGTTTTTGTTGTTTGTGGGAGTCTGTTGTGGGTAGTGGTAGTTTGGGGATAGTTGGGCTCTTTTAGTGGTTAAGTTTACTTTTCTTCTATATTTGTACCCATACTTTCCCCTTTTCCCCTTTCTATTTCTTTAACCCCTATTCCCTTTCACATTTCTACAATGTCTGGTAGGCCACGTCTTGGCAGGATTGGTGAAGAGGAGTTGGGGGGCTTCATATGGCTTGTGTGCCATTTCTTGCCGCTGATGATCGAGGCAGGGGGCAGGGTGATACAGGGGTATCACACAGAGGCGCGCAGAATCCGGTGGGGAAAGGTGCTGCATCACCTGCAGCGTGTGTATGCCAGCCAGAGGAGTGACCACCAGCTGAAGCACCTGTGGGCTGACCTCATCACCAGGGAGCAGGATCTCTTGGACCACCTGGGAATCGTGATCGGTGGCCCTGTTGGTGAGTACTAATCATGTAAATGTGCACAATAAAGTGCTCTGTAGTGACATCAGATGATTTGTACTATATCTGCCAGAGAACTTGCTGACTGTGTGTAATGCTGGAGAAACATACAGGGATAATTGATACACTATGGTAAGGATCACAATTGCTAGCTGTCACGTAGCACGTGCTCAGCAAACTTACAGGATACTTTTCCATGAAGTAAATTGGTGCAGCCTTTGTGTCAGACTACCAAACAAAATAGGAGCCAATCATGTCTATAAAGGGCACTTTTGCCAGAGAAGTAAAGATGTACCAACATATTGGCTAACTTTGTTGACGCAATAGCTAGACTGACTTTAGAATCACTACATGATGCAGAAAATGAGTGCTGGCTTCACGTCAATTGATTATAGCAAAGTGGCTCAGACATATGTCTCATGTGAGTCTGGTGAGTGTGGAAGGAAAGCGTTCACGGAAGTATTATGAATGTTTGGGATTATTGTGGTCCTTTATCTTTTTGGATACATGTCAGATCTGGATTTGGAAACATCGTGAAAAGGTCTAAGGTGCCCTCAGCTAACATCTTAGAATGTTTGTTGGAGTTAGTTGTGCCACATTCCAATTAGGGATGGCAGTCCAAAGGTATGCACATGGGTTCACATCTCCATGGTTGGTGCAAATCACCATAGCTGGGCCACATCAATTGAATAAACTGCAACAACAGGAGCGCTTGCAAAAGTCCCTGGCCCTCCCTCTGTACATTGTACCTATGTGTCATTAATGTGTCATGGCCACATAGCATGTTTGACTGGTAATGCAGTCCTCAAGTAACCAGGCTTTGGATGTCTCTCTTGGATGCACATGATGAGACGATTACACTCCATATTTTTTTCAGGTCACCAATGACGGGCATGTTTGCCACCACATGTTAGTTAGGGCCAATGCATGTGTGCAGATATGTATGTAACTGTCACAGGAGACCCATGCTATGTACAAGTTGGCCGTGATATATCAGATGCAGTATCATCATGTCTGAATGGCTGCCATTTCCTTATTCAGCCTACACATTGTATTTGTTAATGAAATTGTTGCTCTGTGCACAGATTTTGAGCACATTTCTTCCTTCCATGCCTTAAAGGTGGACCGGCACCCTACACTGTGGGAGAGGTGGCGACATTTGAGGACCCCGACCACTCCAGTAAGTGTTGATATGTCTGTTATGTGTTGTGTTTGCTGGTTATGGACTTGTGTGTGTTGAACGTATAGCAAGGTGTGATACGTTGGGCAATCATTTCTCTTGTTCCATGAGTGGGATTTCAGTTTCTCAAATGTTTTGAGTTGGCCAATGCGTATCCTATGGTATTATCTAGGGATTGTAGGCCATTCCTGTAGGCCCCAGAGTGAGTATTGGGGTGAGTCATATGTATGACACTTGTATTAACAAGAGTCGCACTGGAAGTCAGCTCAGATTTAGTCAGCCAGTCAGACCCACATCCTCCAAGATTGGTACAGCAAATTGCTTTCCAATAGACTTCTGCTTCCCTATTTACCAAGGTACTTATAAAACTGTAGGTAGAACCTACTAGCAGCATGTACTTCCACATGTAGTGCTACAAGTATGTGGTACTTGAGTGCAATGGCCTACGTGTGCATGCTAATCATGATCATGGGTGTTCTTGCAACTCTGTGTCTGATGTTAGTCAGGCCTAACTAGAAGTATATGTTGTGTACCAAGTTCTACATTTCCTGACATGTGTGGCCCTATGATTGGTCTAGGGTTTGCTGACTCCTAATTGTTGATAGACCTTACCTGTGGTGTGTGTGTAGAGCCAAACACATGCGGAGTTTTCGATACACTCCTCGATGTACATGTTGTTGGAAATTAATAGTTGTTTATCCACCCCCCACCTCAAACACAGGCATGGGTTTGTGAATGGGGTAACTAGTACTGATGCTACCAGTATGTTACACATACATGTGAATAAGTGACTGTTTGGTTGGAACCTAGTATATACACTCAGGTTTGGCACTTGGTACTATACTGGCAAGTCCAGTTACAACTTGCAGACCATGTGGCTTTAGTTTTGCATTCCGTACACTGACATTTGTAGCCCAGGTCTTGGCGGAGGATATGCAGCGTGATTGTTAGCTGATAACTGGCAGAACTCAGATGGCAATTCAAAGCCAGTTGTTACCCATCTTGTAGGTTATGGATGTGCTATGTGTGATGTGACCTTTGTAGGCTGGCCTGCCATGTACTTCCTCAGGGACATTCAATGATCTGTATTGTGAAATGATCTGTTACAAGTACAGTAGATGTATTGTCTGATTAACTTCTTGTGCCATTTCACACAGTGCAGTTACTAATGTAGAATATTTGCATTTGTCTTTACAGCTGCAAACATGACTCCAGACCAGGTTTCATCCTGCTGGTGGAGTCGGGATTCAGGAGGATGGCCCGTCGATATCGCCATGAATGGGCCTCCGGGGCATGGAGGGCCTTCCCACAGGGTGGCCCTACTTTGCCCACCACAGCCACCACCAGCACAACCACCACTTCAAGCCAGGTGGCCCCACCCACAGCTGGGACTGTTGTGCCTACATCTGCTGGACTTCGAGGCCTCAGCATTGCTACAGGTGCAGGACAGCCCACTGGCCTTGGCTCCACACACACACAGACCTCCTACACCGGTACCCAGACTGCCCCCAGCTCCATCTGTTGACCCTGCAGCCTTCCACAACATGGAACGGAAGATGGACCGCGTGCTGCGCAAGTTAAGCCACCTGAGCCGGGATGTGCGCCACATTAACCGGCGTGTGAGATCAATCAAGAGGACCCTCCGCAAGGCCAACCTCTAGACTGTTTTTGAAATGGACATGATTCCCTCCCCTCCTTCCTCTTTCCTTGTTCTTATAGTTAGTGGGCTTAGGGGGCTTAGTGTTAGGTTAGTATAGGCTGTTAGTTTAGTTAGTGTTAGTGGGGGGTGGGGGGCTATGTTGGGGTTCTTGTGTGTTTAAAAAAAAAAAAAACATTAATATATATATATATATATATATATATATATATATATATATATTTGTTTAGGATAGTATAGTATGTGTTTAAGTTAGTACGTGTTGTCTTCCATGTGTCCCGTCTCATAAGGGGGGTGGGGGGTGGATGTTGAGAATGTTTTGTTACATATGATAAGTAAGTGTAGCTTAGGTTAGTTAGGAACAGTTGTGGGTAATGAGTAGTCAGGGTAGATTTTTCCCTCAGTTTCCTCTTCTGTGATTAGCATTTAATAAATATTTGGTTAACCCTTAACAGTATGTGTTAAATGGTACTTGATCCTGGGCTTTGAATCAGTGTATATGAATTTTGTACTATTACATTTGTGTCCTATGCTACAAATAAATGCCAACTGAGCTGTACGATTGGCAGCTACCTCAGAGCTACCTTGCAAAGTTTCCACCCTTCGTTGCAACCACCAATCACAGTTAATATGGATGACAATGTGTCTCTGTTGATAAGTGTGTTTTCTACGTCACAAACAGTGCTTCCAGACTTGGTACTGGGGGAACAGTTTTAGGTCTAACTGCAGTGTGATGATCAAGGACACCCTTATAAGATGAGTTCTCATAGGCACTCTTGTATTCTTGTCTTCATGACTCTCATACGTCATTTTTGACACAGTTCAGCATGATTACCTATTTGTATGTAAACTCAGACACCTTAATTTATGCAGTTTTTGTAGTGTTTGCTTAGATTAGTGTGCACTGTTCTATGTGTTAGTATTGCATGGTGACAACATTTTGCGGCCACTATTTGATGACTTAGATATCCCATGAGGAAGCATTCTTCTGTCCAACACAGCATGATGGTGTATGGTTTCTCACTTCATCAGATATGTCCCTCAGGATGGGCAGAGTATGATGCAATCATGGGCACTGACTACATATTATCAGGACGGTTGTATTGACAAGATACGTAATTTGACAGTAGGCACATTTCAGTTATCTACTGCACAGTTGATATGTCACATTACCCAGAGACAGATTTGTTGTGTAAGTGCTATTTATTGAAAAGTGCTGTAGTGCTATCTGTACATTGTCCATGATTGTGAGTCCATTATAGTGACATCTTACATTGTGATCCTACACAAGGGGTTACGGAAATGCTTTTGACATGCTGGGGTTGATGTTTCAGACGGTGCAGAGGGACAGGATTTGTCAATGAGTAGGAGAGAGACAATCACTGGGCAGGCTGACAAGATATACAGTGGTAGGCAGAACAGTCATTAAGTAGAGTTGTTGCAAGACTGGCATGTTACAAAGCACAGGACCTTGGTAATAGTTGGCCATGTGGCAGGGACTAGTGCTTCCGGGTACTTTTCCTTGTGAATGTGATCTGTTCCATGTCTTCTTCTTCTGATGTGTGTGTTGCCTCCTCTGTCCTTGTTGTTGGTGGTTGTGAAGGAGCAACACACACCTCAGTGTTAGAAGACGTGGAGTCAGACATCCTGGTTGCTGCTCCCATTGAAGGTCTTCAGGGCAGTACTGCAGCAAGGAGGATCTGCTGGTTCTTGAGAATAGCAGCCACATCACAATGGTAGGCAGCCAGGTCGGCCCTGAGGGGTTCAATGTTGCATTCGTGCACGCGTTGATAGGATTGCTGTTGTAGGTGTTGGGTCAACTGTATTACAGCTGTGCGTATTTCCTTTTGTTTTTTTTGCTGTTCCTGCAAGATAGATGTTAGGGCTTGCATAGCTGCTGCCTGATCTGCAGATGACATCATGCACGAACGCACCCCCTCAAGGCTGGCTTCCATAGTTTGCATCCCCACCCGCACCACCTTGGCCAGCTCCCGCTGTACTCCAACTACAGTTCTCTCAGAGCTGGTGCCAGGATCGTCTGAGTCCTCAGCTGTATTGGAGCTGGCAGGTCTTACAATTGTGGTGGTGGGTGGATCCTCTGCGATGGATGCTTATTCTGTGCTCCTCCTTGTGACTGAAGGTGGGGTCTGGAGAGTTTCAAGGACCTTCTGGATAGTCTCCTAGGGAATGTTTATCGGCTCGTCATCCATGTCATCTGGGTAATCTGGGACAGGCATATCGGCAGGAGATCCATCTTCCTCTGCAATGAAACAGGGTACAATTAGTGTGTCTGTGGCATGAGTGATGTGACATGCCTGCCTTGTGATGAATTCACATTGTGATCTTGTTTCGTGTTCATTGCTCCAGTCCTTCAGATGGGCATTCTCCCAGGCCTATGGCCCACCTGCATGTCACATGTATGTTATTGAGTTATTAGACTTGTCGGCATCATCTCTTCTAGGTGTTGGTTTTGGCCAAATAGAGAATTGCCACCTTCTTGTCCTACTAAACCCTCCGTCTACATCCATTCTCATGGTGAGACCTTTCACTGGCTGTGGGTGTTTGATGGCCTTGGCAGCACACTTAACAATCTGGACCTGCCCCAATCTCTGATCTTTCACATCCACTTAAATGTATTTGACATGTGGCATATCCTATGCATAGAAATGTTATGACACAATATGGAAGTTGGCATTGGTAATGTATACTGCTGATGTTGGGGAATGCATGGTACATTGGATTGCCCTGATTGTCGTATCAGTGTCCTATTTCCGCCTCTGATTGTGCAGGTGTATTTCAGTGACCAGTTACATGTGTCCCCCCCCCTCAATGCTGTTGTCTGAGCAGTATGACATTTGGGATGTTACATTGTGACCTAGGCACAGGATGGACCCTGACATATGCAGCATGGGTATGTCCTTAGTGCTGTGTAGCTCCTATTGTTGTTTACATTGGCTGATGTTTGCAACAACTATGGGCATTGACACTTGACAGTACTGGGGCCTTTGTCTTGTTTCAGGGGATTGTTGAAGTTGTCATCCTCAACCCCCTAATTTAGGTGTGTATGATCTATGGGGAGGTTACTGCCATTGGCTACTTGAGCTGCACAAAGAGCGGAGGTGGTAGTGGCAACTGTTGTCACAGTTACATTTCAGTTGTCGGTATGGCTAGAGGTTGTTAAGAGGGCCCTAGTTAATGTAGGGGATATGGTGGCTGACGTGTGCCGGGATGTCAGGTTGACGTTGTGGCCTTCCCTCCTGGTGTGGATTTCCCTTTGCTCCATCGTTGGCATGACAGCATGCCCCCATGGGACTGTTGTTGGTGTAGTGTAATGGTATGCCCCAGCTTCTGTCTGTGCAGGCCATGCCCCCATGCCGTGCCCTTTTACCCATGCCACTCCATGTATATGATGACTTCCATGCATTTTGTGGTCTGTATCCCCCCTGCTTACGGTTAACATTAGTCCATTTTGATTCCCCATGCGACTTACCCTGCATGTGCGTTGTCTCCTGGTAGTCTGCGCTGTCCTGTCCTTGAATCCCAGTGACGATCTCCTCAGGGATGACAGCTGCGACCATCTCCTCCATGTGGTCCAGGGCCTCCTGGTGTGCTGGATTCCCCCCTCCAGTCTGCAGTGCTGCCTTCCTGTTCCTGGCCATCTTTTCCTTTGTCCTGCGCTTGCAGTCATGCCAGCGTTTCTTGCACTCGATGACTGTTCTGCGTACTTCAGCCACACTGTTAATCTTTTCAACAATTTGTTGCCATATAGCCTCTCTCCTACTGATTGGCAACTTTGAGGTGACAAACAGTTGGTGCTGGTGTTCCATCACCTCTTTAACCAGAATTTCCTGGTCCTCTGCACTAAAGCAACACTTTCTTTTCTTCTTATAAGTGTCCTGGTTCTTGTGTGGGTCCTCCTGGCTGGTTCCTGGTCTGTTGTCATCTTCCTGGGGTCTGTAGTGGCATCTGGCATCCATTTTGGCTCTCCTCTGGTGAAATGGCAGTGTTCGCGTATTTTTTACGCTACTGCATCAAAAAATGGCGCATATCCGGTGTGCGGTGTCGTAAATCGACCCAAAGTCATTTCCGCCGTGTTAACGTTGTTTTGCTTGACGACTTGACGCTGCGGTGTGCGTCAAAAATAATGACTCCCACCTGTGGTTTGCGCCGCCGTGCGTCAAAGTATAAATTTGATGCCTGCACGGCGCACCAAAATGGCATCAGCCGGCGGTAATATTTTTAGCGCAAGATTGCGCCGGCGCAGTTTTGCATCAAAAAGTATAAATATGGCCCTTTGTCTCCAGGTGAGAACTCAACCAGAGGGGTCTTCCAGTCATACCACTCCTTCATCACCTCTTGACTGGCCTCGAGGTTACTCTTGGCCTGCTTCCAGAAGCGCTGGGTTTGGTTGCGGAGGGCCAGCATGTAGCTGACCACATCGTGGGAGGCATCTTGGGAGCTTTCTCCCAGCCCTCTTTAACAATGCTTAGAGGTCCCCTGACAGGGTGACCATAGAGAAGCTCAAAGGGGCTGAACTCTACCCCTTTCTGGGGCACCTCTCTGTAAGCAAACAACAGGCATGGTAAGAGGATGTCCCACTTATGCCTCATGGCTTCGGTCAGGCCACTAATCATGCCCTTCAGGGTCTTGTTGAATCTCTCAACAAGCCCATTGGATTGAGGATGATAAGAGGTGGTAAACCGGTAGGTCACCCCACATTCATCCCACATGGACTTCATGTACACAGACATGAAGTTTGTGCCCCTGTCAGACACAACATCCTTAGGGAATCCCACACGGGTAAATATTCCCAACAGGGCTCTGGTCACCATCGGTGCAGTCACCGTTCTCAGAGGGATTGCCTCTGGATAGCGGGTGGCATGGTCCACCAAAACCAGGATAAACCTGTTGCCCAAGGCAGTTTTGGGGTCCAAGGGACCAACAATGCTGATGCCCACCCTTTTAAAGGGGGTGCCAATGATGGGGAGTGGGAGCAGGGGAGCCTTAGGCTGTTTCCCTTTCTTCCCACTGGCCTGGCAGGTGGGGCAAGCTCTGCAGAAATTATCTGAGGCTATCCTCATTCTGGGTCAATGGAAGTGGGTGACAAGCCTGTTAAAGGTCTTGTCTTGGCCCAGGTGTCCTGCCAGGGGGATATCATGAGCCAGACCCAGTAGGAAGGTCCGGTAACACTGGGGGACCACCAGCACACGGGCTGCCCCAGGACCTCGAACCTTAGGCTCACTGTAAAGGAAATCATTCTCCCAGTAAATATGGTGAGTGCCAGAGGCGTCACCTGCTGCTTGTGCTGTGGCCTGTTGCCTCAGACCCTCAAGGGTGGGGCATTCCTTCTGCGCCTTGCAGAATTCTGCCCGGTTGGCCCACCCTCTACTTGCCAGCCAGCAAGTTCAGGTAGGTTACCCAGGTCAGCTATGTCTCCCCAGTTGGCTCAGGGGCCTCTTCCTCCTCAGGGGCCCCGTCCACCACCGTTGGAACATTTGAGGCGCGTTTCCCATGCCTCTTGTCCTTCCTCTTTGCAGCTGTTTGGGCCATTGTTCCAGGCTCCAGATGCCCTTGACTCCCTTCCCGGGCAGCCATGGACCGTGTGGTCATGCAGACCCATTCATGCAAACCTAGCATTTCCAGGTGGGATCTGAGCTCTACCTCTTTCCAGGCAGTATGCTCAAGATCATTGCCTACTAGACAATCTACAGGCATGGCAGGACTCACAGCTACTTTCAGAGTACCAGAGACCCCACCCACTCAAAGGGAACCAGAGCCAGCGGTAGGTGACTCTCACGATTGTCAGCGACTATGACCTGGTGGAATGTGTTTGGGACTATCTGCTCTGATGACACCAGCTGACTCTTGACAGTAGTCATACTGGCTCCTGTGTCACGCAGAGCCTCCATCCTTTGCCCATTAATGGTGACCCACTGCCTATACTTTGAAGTATTTTATGGCATGTGGGCTTTAGGCACCATCTCTCTTTCTCCCAGGGACACTAGGGAAACCTCTGCCTGCTCCCCAAAGCTAACTGGGACTGTCTCCCCCCCGAGCGCTACACTAGCCAACCTAGGTGTCTGTCCAGTGGTGGACTGTGCCCTCTTGAGGCACTCGGAGTCATCCTTAGAGTGTCCAAACTGGTAGCACTCTAAGCATTTGGGGATGAACGTCCCTAATGTTTTATCAAACTACCCTGACTTCTTTGCAAACCTAGGAGAGGAATGGTGACCACCCCACCATGGGAATTCTGTTGGGGGCCTTTTGAGAACTCCTTATCTTTAAGTTTTTCTCCCCCCTCTTTCTTCTGTTGGGAACCCTGACCACCTTTGTGGGAATCCCCCCCAGATACCTTTTTGGACAGTCTGGTGCTAACCCAAGGTCCACCTCCTCAGCAAGCTTCCTGTGGTCAGTCAGCTTATTATCTACCAAGTGCTGGCGCAACTCTGTAAAAGTAATACTGAGCATATGCTCTCTCAGAATCAAGTCATATAACCCTTTGTAATCATCTACTTTGCTGCCCCGCACCCATCCATTCAGTTCCTTACTGAAAAAGTCAAAGAAATCTACCCATGTTTGTGTGGAATGTTTTGTGCTGTCCCTGAACCTCTGACGGTATCCCTTAGGGGTCAGCCCAAACTTGGCAAGTAAAATGGCTTTCTGAAGTGGGTATGTGTTTCGATCCTTAGGATCCAGTGTGAGAAGTGTGTCCCTCCCCAGTACTGGCACATAGCTCCACATAGCTGTACCCCATTGCCCTTCAGGAACCTCATGAGCCCCTAGTGCAACTTCATAAGCAGCTACCCACTTATCTATGTCATCTCCCACCACAAAACTGGGCACCACATTTTTGGGTATACAAACCTTCTTTTCTCCAGCAGGTCCTGTCTGTATGCTGCCACCATTACTGCTGGACTCAGACTGTCTTGCCTTGATCTCCAGCTCCTTGAGACTAGTTCATGAGCCAACAATAGTTTCTTTTCAGCCAAGGCTCTCTCAGCTTCAACCTGTTTGGCTGCTCTTTCAGCCTCCGCTTGCTTGGCTTCTCTCTCTGCCCTCCTTTCCTCCTGTTGAGCCTCAATTTTTATCCTTGCCATTTGCAACTGAAACTCTCTCTCCTCTCTCCTTTCCTCTGCGGTCAGGCTTTGATCAGAGACACTGCTCCCTGGTTTTGCAGGGGGCACAGTTGCAGTGGTAACATCCACTGATGGCACAAAATCCTCTGGGGAGCCATCTTCTGGCTCCTCCTCCTCAGCACCCTCCTCTGAATGGGCTTCTGCCCAGGCCCTCAGCGCCTTTTGAAATTCCTCCTTTCTGGAGGCACCTTGGGTGGGTACTCCCATATCCCTGCAGAATCCTTTCAGCTGTTTGACAGTGTATGTCTCCAGCAGGGCTAGGTCAAAATCTCCTGTTTGAGACCCAGTCTGAGATATGTTGAGTGAGGATTTTGGTCAAAAAAATTGACAGGAAAAACAAAATTGCAGAAAGAATATAAAAATCAAGTTGACCTTCAACTGTGGGTAGGTAGTGAAATACTTAGCTACTGTATGTCATTACACAAATACAAGTCCTATCCTCACTGCTGATCACCAATGTTAGAATTGGGGTCTTTGGTTGGCAGTCAGGTTACCCCCTGTCCCCAAAGGACCCTCACTCTAGTCAGGGTAAGTCACACACAATCTAAATTATCCTGTGCCCACCCTCTGGTAGCTTGGCACTGAGCAGTCAGGCTTAACTTAGAAGGCAATGTGTAAAGTATTTGTGCAATAAATCATTCAATAACACAATATAGCACCACAAAAATACACCACACAGTGTTTAGAAAAATATATAATATTTATCTGGATATTTGCAGGTCAAAACGATCAAAGATGCAATAAGAAAATGTAAAGAAATCACTGAAAAGTGATATAAAGTTTCTTAAGTCTTTTAAAAGCAAACAAAGGCTCTTTCAAGCACAAAGTACCTGGTTTGAGTGAAAAAATCTCCACAAAGGGCTGCAGAGGAGGAGAAGCGTGGAAACAAAGGGATGTGCATCGATTTCTCGGGCCGCACACGGTTGATGCGTCATTTAGTTTCCAGGCAGGGACGGCTGGGCATCGATTTCCGGTGCTCGGTCGTGTATCCTCTTCGGGTTGCGGGGTTTTCAGACGCCCCGGGGTCTGTGCGTGGAATCCTGGGCTTGTTGACAAGCTTTGTGTCGTTCCGGTGGGTGGTGTGGGGAAATTTCTACCTCACGGCAGGCGCTGCGTCGATTTCCCCTCTGGAAGTCGGGCGTTGTCGTCCCAGTTCAGCTGTGCATCTATCTGGTGGGCCGTGCGTCAAAGTTCCGGTCGCACCGCAGGCGCCGCGTCGATCTTTTCCTTGCAAAGTCGAGCGGCGGTGTCCCGGTTCGGCGTGCAGTGAATTTTTCACCGCGGAGCAAGCTGCGCATCGAATTTTCGCTGCACAAGGAGTCCAGATGCAAGAGAGAAGTCTTTTTGGTCCTGAGACTTCAGGGAACAGGAGGCAAGCTCTATCCAAGCCCTTGGAGAGCACTTCTTCACCACAGCCAGGGAACAGCAAGGCAGCAGGGCAACAGCAAGGCAGCAGTCCTTCAAAGAAAGCAGTCAGATGAGTCCTTTGGGCAGTCAGGCAGTTCTTCTTGGCCGGATGCAGGTTCTGGTTACAAGTTTCTTCTTCAGAAAGTGTCTGAGGTGGTACAGCAGAGGCCCTGTTTTTATACCCAAATGAGACTTCAAAGAGTGGCTTAGAAGTGCACTAGGTCCCCTATTAGTTCAATCCTGTCTGCCAGGGTCCCAGTAGGGGGTGGGACAGTCCTTTGTGTGAGAGCAGGCCCTCCACCCTCCCAGCCCAGGAAGACCCATTCAAAATGCAGAGGTATGCAAGTGAGGCTGAGTACCCTGTGTTTGGGGTGTGTCTGAGTGAATGCACAAGGAGCTGTCAACTAAACCTAGCCAGACATGGATTGAAAGGCACAGAAAGATTTAAGTGCAGAGAAATGCTCACTTTCTAAAAGTGGCATTCCTAAAATAGTAATATTAAATCCAGCTTCACCAGTCAGCAGGATTTTGTATTACCATTCTGGCCATACTAAATATGACCTTCCTACTCCTTTCAGATCAGCAGCTACCACTTCCATAATGTATGAGGGCAGCCCCAATGTTAGCCTATGAAGGGAGCAGGCCTCACAGTAGTGTAAAAACGAATTTAGGAGTTTTACACTACCAGAACATGTAAACTACACAGGTACATGTCCTGCCTTTTACTGACACAGCACCCTGCTCTAGGGGTTACCTAGGGCACACCTTAGAGGTGACTTATATGTAGAAAAAGGGGGGTTTTAGGCTTGGCAAGTACTTTTAAACGCCAAGTCGAAGTGGCAGTGAAACTGCACACACAGGCCTTGCAATGGCAGACCTGAGACATGGTTAAGGGGTTACTTAAGTGGGTGGCACAACCAGTGCTGCAGGCCCACTAGTAGCATTTAATCTACAGGCCCTGGGCACATACAATGCACCTTACTAGGGACTTATAAGTAAATTAAATAGTCCAATTGGGTATGATCCAATGCTACCATGTTTAAAGGGAGAGAGCATATGCACTTTAGTACTGGATAGCAGTTGTGAAGTGCGCAGAGTCTAAAAACCAGCAAAAACAGTGTCCAAAAAGTGGAGGGAGGCAGGCAAAAAGTTAGGGGTGACTACCCTAAGGCTGTCAGGTCTAACACCACGTGTATGAGTAAAGCAGTTTAAATATACACATGACAATTAACGCAGTTATTCAAGGTGCTTCCTGAATACAAATCCATGCACAATTTTAAATATGTAACAAATAACATAAGAATGTCCAAAATTGGATTCTATCAGAGACCAGTTTTGGCCTGAGTTCCTTTCACAAGCATGCACTGAGGAATATGCCTATCCAAATATTATCCATCTACACACACAAATGTACTGCATCATTGTCAATCTCAAATCAGGACTTTCATCCATGTCCACTGCCACACTGATCTATAGCGAGATTTGCATTTTACAGTTATTATCACATACATACATACATACATACATATGATAGGAAGCTTGCACTGCTTTGACATATTAACAACCCACTTCCAAAATGAATTCCATAATCAGAATCATAGTAAGAGAAAGTATATAAATAACTTTTAAGATGCACATTTTCTAAAAAAAGAACAGAGTAAAACACCTACATCAGATTGTATCAGGTTCACTTTGCAATCGGAAACATATGAGCACCCTTCTTCTCCTGCTTGCACACAAAATTATTTTACTCTCGTGGGGGTGTGCAAAAGAGTAGGTAGAAAGGTCACACTTTGCAAGTGGAGTTTTCAATAGGCCTATTACCACTTGCTGAGCTCTTACACTAGTCATGGGCATGCCTTTCGACTGTGCAAAATGACTGCAAGTTTGGAGACATGACCTTCATGAAGCATTGCAGGCACAGCTCAATGTAAAGAATATTGGGTGGAAATTGACAACTTACTCATTTAGAAGGTGTGGGTGAAAGTGGCTGCTTTACCAGTGGACACCATTTACCATCTCTAGGGCAGGGCCATCTTCTTGGGGTTCATGCTCATGCAGCTGAGTGTCCTCTTCGTGTAGGGGGCAGCAAAACTCTCACAAAATAGCTGCCCAAAATTATGTTGATGATGATATATGGGTTTGCATAAGGAAAGGTTTGGTACCCACTATACAGGATGAGAAGGGCCCGATAGAAAGCGGTGGCATGGATGGGGGCCAGGTACATTCAGAAGGTAGAGTACCGAGAACACTCTGTGTTACTTGTACAACATTTGTTATACTGTGGATCGATGCCCCATCGAACCCATGTCCACGTACCAGCCTGTCCTCTTTCTTTGCACTCATACAACCCACTCACAGCTTCCCGGACATTTTTCATGGTATTGGATTTTTAGTACTAAACTTTGGCCAACGTATGGATAAAGCATGAGGAGAGAGTTGGAGCAAACGTGTGTGTACTTGACAATGTCATAAGTGCCGTAACAGGTATTGAACTCACTACTTTTTCCTGCTCATTCTCTACTGGGCATTCAGATTGAGTATCTAGAGCAGGGTACCCTCTTGCCCACTTCAAGGGCATCTTTTGTACAAAGGGCCGAAATGAAGTCGAAGTAGTGAGTCCAACACAAACAAAGTGATTTCGTGCCTAAGTTGGAGCTTGTGTAGGACCTGAAAATTAAGTCAAATATGGTTCGAATTAATGCAGTATGCTTTTCAAGGTGTGCGGACATAGGCCGAGGCTGGTCCATGGAAATGCCAGATGGAGCATCTGGTCCGATACCTCCCAGGCCTGCAGGGATACCAGAAGCCAGCAAAGAAAGTGGTAGATGAACTGCGAAACCTCTTGGTTTGTGGAATTGATGGCAAAAAGTAGGAAGCACTACAGCCAGCATTGCTAGGGAGGACCTAGGTGTTTGCCTGCACAAATAAACAGATGTGTGGAGGGGTACTGCATCTAGAGACACTGCTTCGCCCAGTCTTTGGGGGCGATCTCATATAGGTCTGTGATGCAAATAAAATAAACTTCTTGAACTTTTCAATAAACGAGGTTGCAGGATTGTTTCCCATTTCAGTTACTGTGCTATAGTGTTTCTTCTGTGCAGTTATTTTGTGCATTTTACCGCTGTCGTATCACTGTCACGTCACAGACTCTCTGGTGAACCTAACAATTTGCATCGGTCCACCTTGCACAGGTGACCTACTTCAAGCTACTTTAGCTATGCAGCAGTAGATGGCCAAATTATGCAACAGTGTTGACTAAATTATGTGGCATCAAAAACAAATCATGCAGCACATGTTCCAGGAAAGGCAGACTATGCAGCACATCATTCCCAGAAAGGCAAATGATGCGGTTCATTCTGCGGTCTGGGTATTTTACATAAATGCACAGGTTTCATAAGAAAGGCAACAGTTGCAATAGAGAGAATCCTGTGTTTAGTCTGAACACTCCAAATATGTTTCATGTCTTGTTTTCTGGCTTTTCCTGGTTTCACATGATAGTGTCTCTGGCAAATCCTCTTTCAGTTTTACATGTTGCTTCTTTATTTATATACACTTTATTAATCTGTTGCTAATAATTCATTTTCTAGGAAGTTGCAAACCCTTTGAGTAGGTGGTGTGGAACTCAGGGGTTCTCAGACCAGACTGCTGCATTAGAGTTTTAGTGAAAGAGCTATTGTTGCTAAATTAGTGTCTATGATGTACTGTAGCATTTATATACTACTTCTTAACCCTGACAGGGTCGCAAAGACCTACAGTTTACTTCAGGATCATGAGCTCTTCAGGGAGCATGGATAAGTAATTGTTCATTTATTTATTGATATATATGAAAGGTGTAGGAAATTGGGGTATAATGTAGTGAAGATGGTTAGGTATGACTATGTGATACTCTCACAATACCCCAAAATGGGTCCTTTTGATTCACAGCAATACATCCCTCGCTCAGCCCTGGTAGTGTGGCACAGATCAGTTAAGCTTTACTATGGGAACATGTGTTAAGCATTTCAGAGTACCATCATGGACTATAAGTAAATGACACAACTCCCATGAAATCAGACATCAATTTATAAAAATTGAGCAGATTGTTTTATAAGTTTGGACACCCAAAAAAACTTAATCAGATACATATAACTGGAGTTATGATATTTGGATGGAAAAATAAATCAGTGCAGTTCACTACTGTCAGACGTTAACATTGCAGTCAGTGGATAAAACAGCTAGTGAAAATTGGTCACTTGCAGGTCGAGTCCAGGGAAACCACTTGGGGTTAAGGTGATGTGGGTCACCAGAATTTTACTTGGCTCGTATGGCCCGGGTACAGCATTGTCCTGGCTGCCGTTGGTGCTGAAAGTGGGAGCTGCAGGTTCTGGAAAAACACACTAAAGGGACTTAGGCCCTCATCCTGCTTACCGCCGTGCAGAGGACCGCCAACACACCTCTGCGGCGGCGGAATTCCGCTACAGCTATTACGACCCACATCCATCCGCCAAAATCCAGAAACCCACACAAGTCCGTCACACCAAAGGTCAGTGATAAACTGGCGATAACAAAACCTCCACCGTCACGCCAACAGGAATACGTCCACACTATCACGACCCAGGAATCCACGCAGCAGTCTTTCAACCGCGGTATTCTATTGGTGGTACACACCGCCTCGCTCAAAATATACACACATTTAAAAAACACAACCACAATGGACAATTCGAAATACACACACCTGATACACATACATACAGCACTCCCACACACTCAATACAATATAAAACACACACCCACATCACCCACAAACCCCTACAACAAAAATTTGTGAAAGAAGCACACAGAGAGACACCACCATCAACAATATTAGCATACACAGGCACACAACACCATCACTCACACAACATCCACACACCTCAGACAACACACACAAACACATCCCCTCACACAGCACAACACACACCACCTCAAAGATCACCCACACCACACCATGGCACCGCAAAGACACCCCAGGTTCTCTGAGGAGGAGCTCAGGGTCATGGTGGAGGAAATCGTCCGGGTAGAGCCACAGCTATTCGGATCACAGGTGTTAGCACACCTCCATAGCTAGGAAGATGGCGCTATGACGCAGAATCGTGGACAGGGTCAACGCAGTGGGACAGCACCCAAGAGCACGGGATGACATCAGGAAGAGGTGGAATGACCTACGGGGGAAGGTGCGTTCTGTGGTCTCAAGACACCAGATTGCAGTTCAGAGGACTGGCGGCAGACCCCCACCTCCTCCCCCACAACTAACAACATGGGAGGAGCAGGTCTTGGCTATACTGCATCCTGAGGGTCTCGCAGGAGTAGAAGGAGGAAGGGACTCTGATATGTCAAATCTTAACTATTATATCCCCCACCCTACCTGCATGCTATCACATACCCCACCCTCACTCTCACCCCATCACTCCAACACCTCACATATGCCCCACTGTCACAACCCACACATCCCAATACCAAGCCCTGCATGCAACACGAAAGCATGGACACCCATCAGCAAAGCATGCCCACTACAGATACCTACACAGACCCCAAACCAAATATCACATAAGGTCCTAGACAAGAATGCAAGCACTGGAGTACAGGGTCACCCACCCATTGCACACGATGGCGCACACAGATGCAATAATCATGCCTTTACACCCCTGCAGGACCCCTACCCAACGTCACCGGACAGGAGGTTCCAGACATGTCCACTCCCCCCACAGAAGAGGCCCACAGTGACGACAGCAGCTCTGTCCAACTGGATCAAGATGACCGACCCGGCCCATCTGGGACCTCGGGACAGTCGTCTCCCCTCACACTGGCACATGCCACCACAGAGCCTCCCCCCTCAGGAAACACCAGCACAGCACCCACCCAGGGGGCCCATACCTCTGTCCCCAGGACACATCATGCAGCAGTGCGTCCACCACTACAGGGAACCCAGGCAAACCCACCAACCCAAGAAAATCAGGGACCTGGGGGCAGTGGCAGTGGGCACACGGTTCAGGGTACAGAGGAACATGAAAGCAGGGGAACTGGGAGGACTGCTGTGCGACAGTGGGAGGACAGGCCCAGGGACCCCACTCTCCACGAGGCCCTCTCCAACATCATGGAGCATACCATTTTTCCCAGGATGCAATGCCAACGGTACTGGCCAAGTTTCAGGAGACCCAGCGGCTGCAGGAGGAACAGTATTTGGGGATCAGGGAGGAACTCAAGTCCATCAACACCACCCTGGTCACCATTGTAGGGGTGCTGAAGGACCTTGTGAACACCAGGAGGGACACTGTGGCACAACAAGGGGCCCCTGACACTAGCCTGGATGATGAACAGCCCAACACCTCCGCCGGCGCTAGTGGACAGGAGGCACCGCCACAGGACCACGACACCAGCACCCCACCCTACCCGCTGCAGATAGAGAACCACCCCGCAAACGGTCCCTGAGATCTAGGATAAAGACAGAGAACAATGGCAAGACCCCCGCCAGGAAATGAGACCACCCTAAATGTCATCCTTCTGTCCCACTTTGTCACACTGTCCATCCAACAACTGCCCTAGCTCCACTACCTATGCCCCTTTGGACAATGCACCTGTGAAACAAATAGGTTGGACTCTGCCATGGAAAATCCTCCACCATCACCCCTGCCCATTTTACAACCCCCTCCACTATTTTGTACTGAAATAAACACCCTTGAATCACAAAACAATCTGGAGTCAGTGTGTGCTTTCACAAATGTGTATTTGCAATAACTAAGGAAAATAGCAATGTCGATTGTATTGTCAACATACCTATGTCACACAGCTCTAGTCCATGAGGTAATATAGCAGAGGTCACACAGTGGGACCCACATCTGTGAAATGGAAAGAGAAGTGACAAGTCAGGTTCCATACACTGGGTGAAAGTGACAGACATGTGATAGGTTTAACAATTGTGTGAGATGTGGGAAGCAGTGATATCTTCTTACCTGTGTCTCTCTGGAAGTATTGCTGGATAACGTTTTTCTGTTGTCGTTATCCTCTTCTTCTGCCTCCTCTTCTTCACTGTCCACAGGCTCCACAGCTGCCACAAGACCTCCTTCTGGACCATCCTCCTGCAGAAAAGGTACCTGTTGTCGCAAAGCCAGGTTGTGCAGCATACAGCAGGCCACGATGATCTGGCACACCTTCTTTGGTGAGAAGTAGAGAACCACCTGTCATATGGAGGCACCGGGAACCTGGCCTTCAGGAGGCCGAAGATCATTTCGATCACTCTCCTAGTTTGCCCATGTGCCTCATTGTAGCGTTCCTCTGCCCTTGTCCTGGGGTTTCTCCCTGGGGTCAGTAGCCATGACAGGTTCGGGTACCCAGAGTCATCTTCAAATGTCGAAGGGCAACTGTTAGACACACATTAACCCTTAGGGACAACCCCAGACAACTATTCACACGGTATAGGGTCCTTGTCCTCACCTATTAACCACACACGGTGCCTCTGGAGTTGCCCCATCACATAAGGGATGCTGCTATTCCTCAAAATGTAAGCGTCATGCACTGAGCCAGGAAATTGGCATTCACATGGGAGATGTACTGGTCGGCCAAACACACCATCTGCACATTCATTGAATGGTAGCTCTTCCGGTTTCTGTACACCTGTTCACTCCAACGGGGAGGGGATACCAATGCCACATGTGTCCCATCAATAGCACCTATGATGTTGGGGATATGTCCCAGGGCATAGAAGTCACCTTTCACTGTGGGAAAATCCTCCACCTGAGGGAAAACAATGTAGCTGCACATGTGTTTCAGCAGGGCAGACAACACTCTGGACAACACGTTTGAGAACATAGGCTGGGACATTCCTGATGCAATGGCCACTTTGGTTTGAAAAGACCCACTTGCCAGGAAATGGAGTACTGACAGGACCTGCACTAGAGGGGGGATCCCTGTGGGATGGCGGATAGCTGACATCAGGACTGGCTCCAACTGAGCACACAGTTCCTGGATTGTGGCACGATCAAGTCTGTAAGTGATAATGATGTGTCTGTCTTCCATTGTCGACAGGTCCACCAGCAGTCTGTACACCAGAGGATGCCTCCATCTCCTCACCTGCCCCAGCGGACATGCCCTATGGACGAGAACAGCTAGCAGATAGTCAGCCAACACTGAGGTATTAAAAAAAATATTTATTGCACCCATTTGTCAATCCGCAATGTGCCTGTCACTGTGTGTATGCAAGGCCTAGATAGGTGTGACGCATTTAAAATTAATGTCATGTGGCCGCCTTAAATGGCGGCTGCCTGACCTGTAAGGTGGGACAAGGGGATATGAAGTAACTGCACTGACATTGTACACCATCGAGGAAGGCGGTCGAAGACCGTGGTGCAATCCTGCATTGATTAACATTGGACCCTATGGGTCCCAGGAGCCAATGACGATGTACGCCGGCGTTGACGGTACGCACCGCCGCAGACATGACCGCCATTTTCTGTCTGTTCACTCACTTGATACCTGACAGGATAGGACCTACATTACAAGTGCTGCTGTGACCTCAGTCTGGAAGCGACGATGGCTCATGTGTCTGGGGAAACGGCCCCTGCCTTCACTTCAGAGGAGTTGGAGAAGTTAGTGGATGGGGTCCACCCCCAGTACACGCTACTCTACGGTCCTCCAGATAAACAGGCCAGTACACTGTGAGCATGCTGTATGGGCAATGCCTGTTTGGAGTGGTGTGGATGGAAAGTGGGGGGGGACTGAGGCCTGCATGAGTGGACGGTGAGTGTCTGTGCGTCAGGGCAAGGGTGAGAACGTGGGTCAATGACTGTGACGGCCCGGACAGTTAAAGATGATCCTTTTCCCATGTACTATTCCTCTAGGTCAGCGCCCACCAGAAGAAGGATATTTGGCGTGCCATCGCCAAGGACGTCCGGACCCTGGGGGTCCACCACAGACGGAGCACCCACTGCCGGAAAAGATGGGAGGACATTTGCCGCTGGAGCAAGAAGAAGCGGAGGCCCAGCTGGGGATGGCCTCCCAAATTGGGAGGGGTTCCGGTCGCACCATGACCCCCCTGAAGTTCCGGATCCTGGCGGTGGCCTATCCGAAGTTGGATTGGCGCTTGAGGGCATCACAGCAGCCACAAGGGGGTGAGTAAAGTCACATCCATCTGACTCTGTGCACATTACGAGGTGTCTGGGTGGGGGAGGTGGGCTGTGGGTTCCCCTAGGCCAAGGCGAGTTTTGTAGGCAAGGTCCCTTCGTGAGGCAGGCTATGTGGCACCCCAACCCCACCAGTGTTAAGAGCAAACTACACCTAGTCAGGCTCCTTTGACTTCCATGTGTGCAGCAATCGGGCATTGACCTTGTACCCCATGTCCCTGTGATGAATTAGGGAATTCTAAGTGCATGGCGTAGTGCAGAGGGCTGCTGTGTCTGTAGTGTCCGCCAACTGTAGCGGTATTGCATGCACTGAACATATGTTTCTTCTGTCTCCCCCCCCTTTTTGTGGTCTCCCTGTTCTTGTGTGCATTAGCATCATCAGGCGGAGGAGCTGTGCCACCGGAGCAGGAGGGAGCTGCATCCCACATGGCCCCAGAGTCTGAAGCCACCAGTGGGACGGAGGGCGAGGGGAGCTCCACAGCGGGGACAGGAGGTGACATCAGCGACAGCGACTCTTCCTCTGATGGGAGCTCCCTTGCGGTGGCGGCCTCCTCTGTGACCCGCATCAACAGGTACAGCCGCCACCCCCCCACCAGCACCACCCTCCCAGCAGCTCCTCAGCGTGTGTCCCGTGGCCGCTCACCCAGGAGGGTGTGCATCTCCTTCGCCCCAGGCACCTCAGGCCCTGCCCCAGTCAGCCCTGCTGCCCTCAGTGAGGAGGCTATTGACCTCCTGAGATCCCTCACTGTTGGGCAGTCTACCATTCTGAATGCCATCCAGGGTGTAGAGAGGCATTTGCAACAAACAAATGCATACCTGGAGGGCATTCATTCTGGCCAGGCAGCCTAACAGAGAGCATTTCAGGCTTTTGCCTCAGCATCGATGGCAGCCATTGTCCCTGTGTCCAGCCTCCCCCCTCCAACTTCCTCCACCCAGACCCAATCACCTGTACCTCAGCCTATCCCAAGCACACCATCAAACCAGCATGAGCACACACAAGGGTGGCTCTGGCAAACATAAGCACAACACATCCCACAGGCACTCACACAAGCATCATACCCATGCACACATACCAACATCCACTGCCTCCGCTGTGTACCCCTCCTCCACGTCTCCCTCCTCCCTCCCTGTCTCGTCTCCACTCACACCTGCATGCACTACATCTTCAGCCACTACCTCCATCACCAGCAAGCCCATCACCACATACCGCTCACGTACACTCACCACCCCACTACCATTCACACATCCCCTGTGTCTGCTACCAGTGTGTCTGTGAGCCCTCCTCCCAAAGTACACAAACGCAGCCACACACTCACCCAACAGCCATCCACCTCACAACAGCCTCCAGCCCATGCCCCTTCACCCAAAGTCAGCAAACATACACCTCCTACAACCACTACCTCTTCCTCCACTCCCAAACCCCCTCCATCTACCCGTCTCAGTGTGTCTAAAAAGCTTTTCCTATCAAATGTTGACCTCTTCCGTACACCTCCCCCCCGTCCATCCCCTAGGGCCCGCCTTTCCAGGTCCCAACCCAGCACCTCAGCCACCACATCACCGGTCACAGTGGTGCCAGCAACTGTGGGCTTTTGGAGTGCGCCAAGCAACAGGGTTGCCAATGTTCCACGGAGCGAGAGAAAGGACATTCCGCCACCTCCAAAAGTAAAAAAGTTGCCCACATCCCGGAGGGAGAAGGCGAAAACACCTGCCACCAAAGGGCTCAGGCAAAACAAAAGTGGATAGTGGCAAGACAGCTGCGCCACCATCCAAGGTGAGGAAGGGCCAGGAAATCAAGGGCAGGTCCACGTCGACGCCAACCTGCACGGCGGACAAGACCGCCACCAGCACTGCCACCTGCACCGCCACACACACCGCCACCAGCACCGCAGTCACTGAGCCCGCCACCAGCACCGCAGTCACTGAGCCCGCCACCAGCACTGCCATCACAAAGACTGCCGCCAGCACCAAAGCCTCAGAACCAGCCGCCAGCACCGATGCCACAGAGCCCGCCACCAGCACCAATGCCACAGAGTCTGCCGCCAGCACTGATGCCACAGAGTCCGCCGCCAGCACCGATGCCACAGAGTCCGCCGCAAGCACCGTCGCTACTGACACCGCCGCCAGCACCGATGCCACTGAGGCAGCCGCAAGCACCGGTGCTACTGACACCACCACCAGCACCGCCAGCGGCCCTGCGACATCCTAAGCCAGTGGCACCACCACAGACATGGCTGCCATCCTCAGTAGTCAGTCGCCTGAGGCTGGTGGTTAGTTCCAGGAGCCTGAGCAGCTTGCATGTTACACCACTGTCAGTGGAGTATCACATCCGCTAGCTCAGTCCTTGGCAGGATGAAGCACTCTGGGCACCTAGCCCCCTCCAGAACCAGTGGAGAGATACATCCACTACCTCAGTCCTTGGCAGGATGAAGCACTCTGGGCACAAAGCCTCCTCCAGAACCAGTGGAGAAAGACATCCACTACCTTAGTCCTTGGTAGGATGGACCACTCTGGGCACAAAGCCACCTCCAGAACCAGTGGAGAAAGACATCCACTACCTCAGTCCTTGGCAGGATGAAGCACTCTGGGCACAAAGCCCCCTCCAGAACCAGTGGAGAAAGAGATCCACTAGCTCAGTCCTTGGCAGGGTGAAGCACTCTGGGCACAAAGCCCCCTCCAGAACTAGTGTAGAGATACATCCACTACCTCAGTCCTTGGCAGGATGAATCACTCTGGGCACAAGCCCCCTCCAGAACCAGTGGAGACTGTTATCCACTTGAGAGTGTGGCTTTGCACTCCCCAGGATAGAGCAGTGGGCAACCCACCCACTTGAGAGACTTGAGAGACTGTGGCTTTGCAATCCCCAGGATAGAGCAGTGGGCAAACCACCCACTGGAGAGACTTGAGAGACTGTGGCTTTGCACTCCCCAGGATAAAGCAGTGGGCAAACTACCCACTGGAGAGACTTGAGAGACTGTGGCTTTGCACTCCCCAGGATAAAGCAGTGGGCACACCACCTACAAGTGAGACTTGAGAGACTGTGGCTTTGCACTCCCCAGGATAGAGCAGTGGGCAAACCACCCACTTGAGAGACTTGAGAGACTGTGGCTTTGCACTCCCCAGGATAGAGCAGTGGGCAAACCACCCACTTGAGAGACTGTGGCTTTGCACTTCCCAGGATAAAGCAGTGGGCAAACCACCCACTGGAGAGCCTTGAGAGACTGTGGCTTTGCACTCCCCAGGATAAAGCAGTGGGCAAACCACCCACTTGAGCGACTTGAGAGACTGTGGCTTTGCACTCCCCAGGATAAAGGAGTGTGCAAACCACCCACTTGAGAGACTTGAGAGACTGTGGCTTTGCACTCCCCAGGATGGAGCAGTGGGCAAACCACCCAGTGGAGAGACTTGAAAGACTGTGGCTTTGCACTCCCCAGGATAGAGCAGTGGGCAAACCACCCAGTGGAGAGACTGTGGCTTTGCACTCCCCAGGATAAAGCAGTGGGCAAACCACCCACTGGAGAGACTTGAGAGACTGTGGCTTTGCACTCCCCAGGATAAAGCAGTGGGCAAATCACCCACTTGAGCGACTTGAGAGACTGTGGCTTTGCACTCCCCAGGATACTGCAGTGGTCAAACCACCCACTTGAGAGACTTGAGAGACTGTGGCTTTGCACTCCCTAGGATGGAGCAGTGGCCAAACCACCCAGTGGAGAGACTTGATAGACTGTGGCTTTGCACTCCCCAGGATAGAGCAGAGAGCAAACCACCCACTGGAGAGACTTGAGAGACTGTGGCTTTGCACTCCCCAGGATAAAGCAGTGGGCAAACTCCCCCCGGAGAGACTTGAGAGACTGTGGCTTTGCACTCCCCAGGATAAAGCAGTGGGCACACCACCAACATGCGAGACTTGAGAGACTGTGGTTTTGCACTCCCCAGGATAGAGCAGTGGGCAAACCACCCACTGGAGAGCCTTTTGAGACTGTGGCTTTGCACTTCCCAGGATAAAGCAGTGGGCAAACCACCCACTTGAGCGACTTGAGAGACTGTGGCTTTGCACTCCCCAGGATACAGCAGTGGGCAAACCACCCATTTGAGAGACTTGAGAGACTGTGGCTTTGCACTCCCCAGGATGGAGCAGTGGGCAAACCACCCACTTGAGAGACTTGTGAGACTGTGGCTTTGCACTCCCCAGGATGGAGCAGTGGGCAAACCACCCACTTTAGAGACTGTGGCTTTGCACTCCCCAGGATAAAGCAGTGGGCAAACCACCCACTTGAGAGACTTGAGAGACTGTGGCTTTGCACTCCCCAGGATAGAGCAGTGGGCAAACCACCCACTTGAGAGACGGTGGCTTTGCACTCCCCAGGATAAAGCAGTGGGCAAACCACCCACTGGAGAGCCTTGAGAGACTGTGCCTTTGCACTCCCCAGGATAAAGCAGTGGGCAAACCACCCACTTGAGCGACTTGAGAGACTGTGTCTTTGCACTCCCCAGGATACAGCAGTGGGCAAACCACCCACTTGAGAGACTTGAGAGACTGTGGCTTTGCACTCCCCATGATGGAGCAGTGGGCAAACCACCCAGTGGAGAGACTTGAGAGACTGTGGCTTTGCACTCCCCAGGATACAGCAGTGGGCAAACCACCCACTTGAGAGACTGTTGCTTTGCACTCCCCAGGATAAAGCAGTGGGCAAACCACCCACTGGAGAGACTTGAGAGACTGTGGCTTTGCACTCCCCAGGTTAAAGCAGTGGGCAATTAACCCACTTGAGCGACTTAAGAGACTGTGGCTTTGCACTCCCCAGGATACAGCAGTGGGCAAACCACCCACTTGAGAGACTTGAGAGACTGTGGCTTTGCACTCCCTAGGATGGAACAGTGGGCAAACCACCCAGTGGAGAGACTTGATAGACTGTGGCTTTGCACTCCCCAGGATAGAGCAGAGAGCAAACCACCAACTGGAGAGACTTAAGAGACTGTGGCTTTGCACTCCCCAGGATAAAGCAGTGGGCAAACTACCCACTGGAGAGACTTGAGAGACTGTGGCTTTGCACTCCCCAGGATAAAGCAGTGGGCACACCACCAACATGCGAGACTTGAGAGACTGTGGCTTTGCACTCCCTAGGATGGAGCAGTGGGCAAACCACCCAGTGGAGAGACTTGATAGACTGTGGCTTTGCACTCCCCAGGATAGAGCAGAGAGCAAACCACCAACTGGAGAGACTTGAGAGACTGTGGCTTTGCACTCCCCAGGATAAAGCAGTGGGCAAACCACCCACTGGAGAGACTTGAGAGACTGTGGCTTTGCACTCCCCAGGATAAAGCAGTGGGCAAATAACCCACTTGAGCGACTTGAGTGACTGTGGCTTTGCACTCCCCAGGATACAGCAGTGGGCAAACCACCCACTTGAGAGACTTGAGAGACTGTGGCTTTGCACTCCCCAGGATGGAGCAGTGGGAAACCACCCACTTGAGAGACTTGAGAGACTGTGGCTTTGTACTCCCCAGGATGGAGCAGTGGGCAAACCACCCACTTTAGAGACTGTGGCTTTGCACTCCCCAGGATAAAGCAGTGGGCAAACCACCCACTTGAGAGACTTGAGAGACTGTGGCTTTGCACTCCCCAGGATAAAGCAGTGGGCAAACCACCCACTTGAGCGATTTGAGAGACTGTGGCTTTGCACTCCCCAGGATACAGCAGTGGGCAAACCACCCACTTGAGAGACTTGAGAGACTGTGGCTTTGCACTCCCCAGGATGGAGCAGTGGGCAAACCACCCAGTGGAGAGACTTGAGAGACTGTGGCTTTGCACTCCCCAGGATAGAGCAGTGAGCAAACCACCCACTGGAGAGACTTGGGAGACTGTGGCTTTGCACTCCCCAGGATAAGGCAGTGGGCAAACCACCCACTTGAGAGCCTTGAGAGACTGTGGCTTTGCACTCCCCAGGATAAAGCAGTGGGCAAACCACCCACTTGAGCGACTTGAGAGACTGTGGCTTTGCACTCCCCAGGATACAGCAGTGGGCAAACCACCCACTTGAGAGACTTGAGAGACTGTGGCTTTGCACTCCCCAGGATGGATCAGTGGGCAAACCACCCAGTGGAGAGACTT
This sequence comes from Pleurodeles waltl, assembly GCF_031143425.1. Taxonomy (NCBI): domain Eukaryota; kingdom Metazoa; phylum Chordata; class Amphibia; order Caudata; family Salamandridae; genus Pleurodeles; species Pleurodeles waltl. The sequence goes on from NC_090436.1 coordinate 805,022,628, forward strand.
CAGAGACTGTGGCTTTGCACTCCCCAGGATAGAGCAGTGAGCAAACCTCCCACTGGAGAGACTTGAGAGACTGTGGCTTTGACCTCCCCAGGATAGAGCAGTGGGCAAACCACCCACTGGAGAGACTTGAGAGACTGTGGCTTTGCACTCCCCAGGATAAGGCAGTGGGCAACCCACCCACTTGAGAGACTTGAGAAACTGTGGCTTTGCAATCCCCAGGATAGAGCAGTGGGCAAACCACCCACTGGAGAGACTTGAGAGACTGTGGCTTTGCACTCCCCAGGATAAAGCAGTGGGCAAACTACCCATGGAGAGACTTGAGAGACTGTGGCTTTGCACTCCCCAGGATAAAGCAGTGGGCACACCACCGACAAGTGAGACTTGAGAGACTGTGGCTTTGCACTCCCCAGGATAGAGCAGTGGGCAAACCACCCACTTGAGAGACTTGAGAGACTGTGGCTTTGCACTCCCCAGGATAGAGCAGTGGGCAAACCACCCACTTGAGAGACTGTGGCTTTGCACTTCCCAGGATAAAGCAGTGGGCAAACCACCCACTGGAGAGCCTTGAGAGACTGTGGCTTTGCACTCCCCAGGATAAAGCAGTGGGCAAACCACCCACTTGAGCGACTTGAGAGACTGTGGCTTTGCACTCCCCAGGATAAAGCAGTGGGCAAACCACCCACTTGAGAGACTTGAGAGACTGTGGCTTTGCACTCCCCAGGATGGAGCAGTGGGCAAACCACCCAGTGGAGAGACTTGGGAGACTGTGGCTTTGCACTCCCCAGGATAGAGCAGTGGGCAAACCACCCAGTGGAGAGACTGTGGCTTTGCACTCCCCAGGATAAAGCAGTGGGCAAACCACCCACTGGAGAGACTTGAGAGACTTTGGCTTTGCACTCCCCAGGATAAAGCAGTGGGCAAATCACCCACTTGAGCGACTTGAGAGACTGTGGCTTTGCACTCCCCAGGATACTGCAGTGGTCAAACCACCCACTTGAGAGACTTGAGAGACTGTGGCTTTGCACTCCCTAGGATGGAGCAGTGGGCAAATCACCCAGTGGAGAGACTTGATAGACTGTGGCTTTGCACTCCCCAGGATAGAGCAGAGAGCAAACCACCCACTGGAGAGACTTGAGAGACTGTGGCTTTGCACTCCCCAGGATAAAGCAGTGGGCAAACTCCCCCCGGAGACACATGAGAGACTGTGGCTTTGCACTCCCCAGGATAAAGCAGTGGGCACACCACCAACATGCGAGACTTGAGAGACTGTGGTTTTGCACTCCCCAGGATAGAGCAGTGGGCAAACCACCCACTGGAGAGCCTTGTGAGACTGTGGCTTTGCACTTCCCAGGATAAAGCAGTGGGCAAACCACCCACTTGAGCGACTTGAGAGACTGTGGCTTTGCACTCCCCAGGATACAGCAGTGGGCAAACCACCCATTTGAGAGACTTGAGAGACTGTGGCTTTGCACTCCCCAGGATGGAGCAGTGGGCCAACCACCCACTTGAGAGACTTGAGAGACTGTGGCTTTGCACTCCCCAGGATGGAGCAGTGGGCAATCCACCCACTTTAGAGACTGTGGCTTTGCACTCCAAGGATAAAGCAGTGGGCAAACCACCCACTGGAGAGACTTGAGAGACTGTGGCTTTGCACTCCCCAGGATAAAGCAGTGGGCAAACCACCCACTTGAGAGACTTGAGAGACTGTGGCTTTGCACTCCCCAGGATAGAGCAGTGGGCAAACCACCCACTTGAGATACGGTGGCTTTGCACTCCCCAGGATAAAGCAGTGGGCAAACCACCCACTGGAGAGCCTTGAGAGACTGTGGCTTTGCACTCCCCAGGATAAAGCAGTGGGCAAACCACCCACTTGAGCGACTTGAGAGACTGTGTCTTTGCACTCCCAAGGATACAGCAGTGGGCAAACCACCCACTTGAGAGACTTGAGAGACTGTGGCTTTGCACTCCCCATGATGGAGCAGTGGGCAAACCACCCAGTGGAGAGACTTGAGAGACTGTCGCTTTGCACTCCCCAGGATACAGCAGTGGGCAAACCACCCACTTGAGAGACTGTTGCTTTGCACTCCCCAGGATAAAGCAGTGGGCAAACCACCCACTGGAGAGACTTGAGAGACTGTGGCTTTGCACTCCCCAGGATAAAGCAGTGGGCAAATAACCCACTTGAGCGACTTGAGAGACAGTGGTTTTGCACTCCCCAGGATACAGCAGTGGGCAAACCACCCACTTGAGAGACTTGAGAGACTGTGGCTTTGCACTCCCTAGGATGGAGCAGTGGGCAAACCACCCAGTGGAGAGACTTGATAGACTGTGGCTTTGCACTCCCCAGGATAGAGCAGAGAGCAAACCACCAACTGGAGAGACTTGAGAGACTGTGGCTTTGCACTCCCCAGGATAAAGCAGTGGGCAAACTACCCACTGGAGAGACTTGAGAGACTGTGGCTTTGCACTCCCCAGGATAAAGCAGTGGGCACACCACCAACATGCGAGACTTGAGAGACTGTGGCTTTGCACTCCCCAGGATAGAGCAGTGGGCAAACCACCCACTGGAGAGCCTTGTGAGACTGTGGCTTTGCACTCCCCGGGATAAAGCAGTGGGCAAACCACCCACTTGAGCGACTTGAGTGACTGTGGCTTTGCACTCCCCAGGATACAGCAGTGGGCAAACCACCCACTTGAGAGACTTGAGAGACTGTGGCTTTGCACTCCCAGGATGGAGCAGTGGGAAACCACCCACTTGAGAGACTTGAGAGACTGTGGCTTTGTACTCCCCAGGATGGAGCAGTGGGCAAACCACCCACTTTAGAGACTGTGGCTTTGCACTCCCCAGGATAAAGCAGTGGGCAAACCACCCACTTGAGAGACTTGAGAGACTGTGGCTTTGCACTCCCCAGGATAGAGCAGTGAGCAAACCTCCCACTGGAGAGACTTGAGAGACTGTGGCTTTGCACTCCCCAGGATAGAGCAGTGGGCAAACCACCCACTGGAGAGACTTGAGAGACTGTGGCTTTGCACTCCCCAGGATAAGGCAGTGGGCAACCCACCCACTTGAGAGACTTGAGAGACTGTGGCTTTGCAATCCCCAGGATAGAGCAGTGGGCAAACCACCCACTGGAGAGACTTGAGAGACTGTGGCTTTGCACTCCCCAGGATAAAGCAGTGGGCAAACTACCCACTGGAGAGACTTGAGAGACTGTGGCTTTGCACTCCCCAGGATAAAGCAGTGGGCACACCACCGACAAGTGAGACTTGAGAGACTGTGGCTTTGCACTCCCCAGGATAGAGCAGTGGGCAAACCACCCACTTGAGAGACTTGAGAGACTGTGGCTTTGCACTCCCCAGGATAGAGCAGTGGGCAAACCACCCACTTGAGAGACTGTAGCTTTGCACTTCCCAGGATAAAGCAGTGGGCAAACCACCCACTGGAGAGCCTTGAGAGACTGTGGCTTTGCACTCCCCAGGATAAAGCAGTGGGCAAACCACCCACTTGAGCGACTTGAGAGACTGTGGCTTTGCACTCCCCAGGATAAAGCAGTGGGCAAACCACCCACTTGAGAGACTTGAGAGACTGTGGCTTTGCACTCCCCAGGATGGAGCAGTGGGCAAACCACCCAGTGGAGAGACTTGGGAGACTGTGGCTTTGCACTCCCCAGGATAGAGCAGTGGGCAAACCACCCAGTGGAGAGACTGTGGCTTTGCACTCCCCAGGATAAAGCAGTGGGCAAACCACCCACTGGAGAGACTTGAGAGACTGTGGCTTTGCACTCCCCAGGATAAAGCAGTGGGCAAATCACCCACTTGAGCGACTTGAGAGACTGTGGCTTTGCACTCCCCAGGATACTGCAGTGGTCAAACCACCCACTTGAGAGACTTGAGAGACTGTGGCTTTGCACTCCCTAGGATGGAGCAGTGGGCAAACCACCCAGTGGAGAGACTTGATAGACTGTGGCTTTGCACTCCCCAGGATAGAGCAGAGAGCAAACCACCCACTGGAGAGACTTGAGAGACTGTGGCTTTGCACTCCCCAGGATAAAGCAGTGGGCAAACTCCCCCCGGAGAGACTTGAGAGACTGTGGCTTTGCACTCCCCAGGATAAAGCAGTGGGCACACCACCAACATGCGAGACTTGAGAGACTGTGGTTTTGCACTCCCCAGGATAGAGCAGTGGGCAAACCACCCACTGGAGAGCCTTGTGAGACTGTGGCTTTGCACTTCCCAGGATAAAGCAGTGGGCAAACCACCCACTTGAGCGACTTGAGAGACTGTGGCTTTGCACTCCCCAGGATACAGCAGTGGGCAAACCACCCATTTGAGAGACTTGAGAGACTGTGGCTTTGCACTCCCCAGGATGGAGCAGTGGGCAAACCACCCACTTGAGAGACTTGAGAGACTGTGGCTTTGCACTCCCCAGGATGGAGCAGTGGGCAAACCACCCACTTTAGAGACTGTGGCTTTGCACTCCCAGGATAAAGCAGTGGGCAAACCACCCACTGGAGAGACTTGAGAGACTGTGGCTTTGCACTCCCCAGGATAAAGCAGTGGGCAAACCACCCACTTGAGAGACTTGAGAGACTGTGGCTTTGCACTCCCCAGGATAGAGCAGTGGGCAAACCACCCACTTGAGAGACGGTGGCTTTGCACTCCCCAGGATAAAGCAGTGGGCAAACCACCCACTGGAGAGCCTTGAGAGACTGTGGCTTTGCACTCCCCAGGATAAAGCAGTGGGCAAACCACCCACTTGAGCGACTTGAGAGACTGTGTCTTTGCACTCCCCAGGATACAGCAGTGGGCAAACCACCCACTTGAGAGACTTGAGAGACTGTGGCTTTGCACTCCCCATGATGGAGCAGTGAGCAAACCACCCAGTGGAGAGACTTGAGAGACTGTGGCTTTGCACTCCCCAGGATACAGCAGTGGGCAAACCACCCACTTGAGAGACTGTTGCTTTGCACTCCCCAGGATAAAGCAGTGGGCAAACCACCCACTGGAGAGACTTGAGAGACTGTGGCTTTGCACTCCCCAGGATAAAGCAGTGGGCAAATAACCCACTTGAGCGACTTGAGAGACTGTGGCTTTGCACTCCCCAGGATACAGCAGTGGGCAAACCACCCACTTGAGAGACTTGAGAGACTGTGGCTTTGCACTCCCTAGGATGGAGCAGTGGGCAAACCACCCAGTGGAGAGACTTGATAGACTGTGGCTTTGCACTCCCCAGGATAGAGCAGAGAGCAAACCACCAACTGGAGAGACTTGAGAGACTGTGGCTTTGCACTCCCCAGGATAAAGCAGTGGGCAAACTACCCACTGGAGAGACTTGAGAGACTGTGGCTTTGCACTCCCCAGGATAAAGCAGTGGGCACACCACCAACATGCGAGATTTGAGAGACTGTGGCTTTGCACTCCCCAGGATAGAGCAGTGGGCAAACCACCCACTGGAGAGCCTTGTGAGACTGTGGCTTTGCACTCCCCGGGATAAAGCAGTGGGCAAACCACCCACTTGAGCGACTTGAGTGACTGTGGCTTTGCACTCCCCAGGATACAGCAGTGGGCAAACCACCCACTTGAGAGACTTGAGAGACTGTGGCTTTGCACTCCCCAGGATGGAGCAGTGGGAAACCACCCACTTGAGAGACTTGAGAGACTGTGGCTTTGTACTCCCCAGGATGGAGCAGTGGGCAAACCACCCACTTTAGAGACTGTGGCTTTGCACTCCCAAGGATAAAGCAGTGGGCAAACCACCCACTTGAGAGACTTGAGAGACTGTGGCTTTTCACTCCCCAGGATAAAGCAGTGGGCAAACCACCCACTTGAGCGATTTGAGAGACTGTGGCTTTGCACTCCCCAGGATACAGCAGTGGGCAAACCACCCACTTGAGAGACTTGAGAGACTGTGGCTTTGCACTCCCCAGGATGGAGCAGTGGGCAAACCACCCAGTGGAGAGACTTGAGAGACTGTGGCTTTGCACTCCCCAGGATAGAGCAGTGAGCAAACCACCCACTGGAGAGACTTGGGAGACTGTGGCTTTGCACTCCCCAGGATAAGGCAGTGGGCAAACCACCCACTTCAGAGCCTTGAGAGACTGTGGCTTTGCACTCCCCAGGATAAAGCAGTGGGCAAACCACCCACTTGAGCGACTTGAGAGACTGTGGCTTTGCACTCCCCAGGATACAGCAGTGGGCAAACCACCCACTTGAGAGACTTGAGAGACTGTGGCTTTGCACTCCCCAGGATGGAGCAGTGGGCAAACCACCCAGTGGAGAGACTTGAGAGACTGTGGCTTTGCACTCCCCAGGATAAAGCAGTGGGCAAACCACCCACTGGAGAGACTTGAGAGACTGTGGCTTTGCACTCCCCAGAATAAAGCAGTGGGCAAACCACCTACTTGAGCGACTTGAGAGACTGTGGCTTTGCACTCCCCAGGATAAAGCAGTGGGCAAACCACCCACTTGAGAGACTTGAGAGACTGTGGCTTTGCACTCCCCAGGATAAAGCAGTGGGCAAACCACCCACTTGAGCGACTTGAGAGACTGTGTCTTTGCACTCCCCAGGATACAGCAGTGGGCAAACCACCCACTTGAGAGACTTGAGAGACTGTGGCTTTGCACTCCCCATGATGGAGCAGTGGGCAAACCACCCAGTGGAGAGACTTGAGAGACTGTGGCTTTGCACTCCCCAGGATACAGCAGTGGGCAAACCACCCACTTGAGAGACTGTTGCTTTGCACTCCCCAGGATAAAGCAGTGGGCAAACCACCCACTGGAGAGACTTGAGAGACTGTGGCTTTGCACTCCCCAGGATAAAGCAGTGGGCAAATAACCCACTTGAGCGACTTGAGAGACTGTGGCTTTGCACTCCCCAGGATACAGCAGTGGGCAAACCACCCACTTGAGCGACTTGAGAGACTGTGGCTTTGCACTCCCCAGGATACTGCAGTGGTCAAACCACCCACTTGAGAGACTGTGGCTTTGCACTCCCTAGGATGGAGCAGTGGGCAAACCACCCAGTGGAGAGACTTGATAGACTGTGGCTTTGCACTCCCCAGGATAGAGCAGAGAGCAAACCACCCACTGGAGAGACTTGAGAGACTGTGGCTTTGCACTCCCCAGGATAAAGCAGTGGGCAAACTCCCCCCGGAGAGACTTGAGAGACTGTGGCTTTGCACTCCCCAGGATAAAGCAGTGGGCACACCACCAACATGCGAGACTTGAGAGACTGTGGTTTTGCACTCCCCAGGATAGAGCAGTGGGCAAACCACCCACTGGAGAGCCTTGTGAGACTGTGGCTTTGCACTTCCCAGGATAAAGCAGTGGGCAAACCACCCACTTGAGCGACTTGAGAGACTGTGGCTTTGCACTCCCCAGGATACAGCAGTGGGCAAACCACCCATTTGAGAGACTTGAGAGACTGTGGCTTTGCACTCCCCAGGATGGAGCAGTGGGCAAACCACCCACTTGAGAGACTTGAGAGACTGTGGCTTTGCACTCCCCAGGATGGAGCAGTGGGCAAACCACCCACTTTAGAGACTGTGGCTTTGCACTCCCCAGGATAGAGCAGTGGGCAAACCACCCACTTGAGAGACGGTGGCTTTGCACTCCCCAGGATAAAGCAGTGGGCAAACCACCCACTGGAGAGCCTTGAGAGACTGTGGCTTTGCACTCCCCAGGATAAAGCAGTGGGCAAACCACCCACTTGAGCGACTTGAGAGACTGTGTCTTTGCACTCCCCAGGATACAGCAGTGGGCAAACCACCCACTTGAGAGACTTGAGAGACTGTGGCTTTGCACTCCCCATGATGGAGCAGTGGGCAAACCACCCAGTGGAGAGACTTGAGAGACTGTGGCTTTGCACTCCCCAGGATACAGCAGTGGGCAAACCACCCACTTGAGAGACTGTTGCTTTGCACTCCCCAGGATAAAGCAGTGGGCAAACCACCCATTGGAGAGACTTGAGAGACTGTGGCTTTGCACTCCCCAGGATAAAGCAGTGGGCAAATAACCCACTTGAGAGACTGTGGCTTTGCACTCCCCAGGATACAGCAGTGGGCAAACCACCCACTTGAGAGACTTGAGAGACTGTGGCTTTGCACTCCCTAGGATGGAGCAGTGGGCAAACCACCCAGTGGAGAGACTTGATAGACTGTGGCTTTGCACTCCCCAGGATAGAGCAGAGAGCAAACCACCAACTGGAGAGACTTGAGAGACTGTGCCTTTGCACTCCCCAGGATAAAGCAGTGGGCAAACTACCCACTGGAGAGACTTGAGAGACTGTGGCTTTGCACTCCCCAGGATAAAGCAGTGGGCACACCACCAACATGCGAGACTTGAGAGACTGTGGCTTTGCACTCCCCAGGATAGAGCAGTGGGCAAACCACCCACTGGAGAGCCTTGTGAGACTGTGGCTTTGCACTCCCCGGGATAAAGCAGTGGGCAAACCACCCACTTGAGCGATTGAGTGACTGTGGCTTTGCACTCCCCAGGATACAGCAGTGGGCAAACCACCCACTTGAGAGACTTGAGAGACTGTGGCTTTGCACTCCCCAGGATGGAGCAGTGGGAAACCACCCACTTGAGAGACTTGAGAGACTGTGGCTTTGTACTCCCCAGGATGGAGCAGTGGGCAAACCACCCACTTTAGAGACTGTGGCTTTGCACTCCACAGGATAAAGCAGTGGGCAAACCACCCACTTGAGAGACTTGAGAGACTGTGGCTTTGCACTCCCCAGGATAAAGCAGTGGGCAAACCACCCACTTGAGCGATTTGAGAGACTGTGGCTTTGCACTCCCCAGGATACAGCAGTGGGCAAACCACCCACTTGAGAGACTTGAGAGACTGTGGCTTTGCACTCCCCAGGATGGAGCAGTGGGCAAACCACCCAGTGGAGAGACTTCAGAGACTGTGGCTTTGCACTCCCCAGGATAGAGCAGTGAGCAAACCACCCACTGGAGAGACTTGGGAGACTGTGGCTTTGCACTCCCCAGGATAAGGCAGTGGGCAAACCACCCACTTCAGAGCCTTGAGAGACTGTGGCTTTGCACTCCCCATGATAAAGCAGTGGGCAAACCACCCACTTGAGCGACTTGAGAGACTGTGGCTTTGCACTCCCCAGGATACAGCAGTGGGCAAACCACCCACTTGAGAGACTTGAGAGACTGTGGCTTTGCACTCCCCAGGATGGAGCAGTGGGCAAACCACCCAGTGGAGAGACTTGAGAGACTGTGGCTTTGCACTCCCCAGGATAAAGCAGTGGGCAAACCACCCACTGGAGAGACTTGAGAGACTGTGGCTTTGCACTCCCCAGAATAAAGCAGTGGGCAAACCACCTACTTGAGCGACTTGAGAGACTGTGGCTTTGCACTCCCCAGGATAAAGCAGTGGGCAAACCACCCACTTGAGAGACTTGAGAGACTGTGGCTTTGCACTCCCCAGGATAAAGCAGTGGGCAAACCACCCACTTGAGCGACTTGAGAGACTGTGTCTTTGCACTCCCCAGGATACAGCAGTGGGCAAACCACCCACTTGAGAGACTTGAGAGACTGTGGCTTTGCACTCCCCATGATGGAGCAGTGGGCAAACCACCCAGTGGAGAGACTTGAGAGACTGTGGCTTTGCACTCCCCAGGATACAGCAGTGGGCAAACCACCCACTTGAGAGACTGTTGCTTTGCACTCCCCAGGATAAAGCAGTGGGCAAACCACCCACTGGAGAGACTTGAGAGACTGTGGCTTTGCACTCCCCAGGATAAAGCAGTGGGCAAATAACCCACTTGAGCGACTTGAGAGACTGTGCCTTGCACTCCCCAGGATACAGCAGTGGGCAAACCACCCACTTGAGAGACTTGAGAGACTGTGGCTTTGCACTCCCTAGGATGGAGCAGTGGGCAAACCACCCAGTGGAGAGACTTGATAGACTGTGGCTTTGCACTCCCCAGGATAGAGCAGAGAGCAAACCACCAACTGGAGAGACTTGAGAGACTGTGGCTTTGCACTCCCCAGGATAAAGCAGTGGGCAAACTACCCACTGGAGAGACTTGAGAGACTGTGGCTTTGCACTCCCCAGGATAAAGCAGTGGGCACACCACCAACATGCGAGACTTGAGAGACTGTGGCTTTGCACTCCCCAGGATAGAGCAGTGGGCAAACCACCCACTGGAGAGCCTTGTGAGACTGTGGCTTTGCACTCCCCAGGATAAAGCAGTGGGCAAACCACCCACTTGAGCGACTTGAGTGACTGTGGCTTTGCACTCCCCAGGATACAGCAGTGGGCAAACCACCCACTTGAGAGACTTGAGAGACTGTGGCTTTGCACTCCCCAGGATGGAGCAGTGGGAAACCACCCACTTGAGAGACTTGAGAGACTGTGGCTTTGTACTCCCCAGGATGGAGCAGTGGGCAAACCACCCACTTTAGAGACTGTGGCTTTGCACTCCCCAGGATAAAGCAGTGGGCAAACCACCCACTTGAGAGACTTGAGAGACTGTGGCTTTGCACTCCCCAGGATAAAGCAGTGGGCAAACCACCCACTTGAGCGATTTGAGAGACTGTGGCTTTGCACTCCCCAGGATACAGCAGTGGGCAAACCACCCACTTGAGAGACTTGAGAGACTGTGGCTTTGCACTCCCCAGGATGGAGCAGTGGGCAAACCACCCAGTGGAGAGACTTGAGAGACTGTGGCTTTGCACTCCCCAGGATAGAGCAGTGAGCAAACCACCCACTGGAGAGACTTGGGAGACTGTGGCTTTGCACTCCCCAGGATAAGGCAGTGGGCAAACCACCCACTTGAGAGCCTTGAGAGACTGTGGCTTTGCACTCCCCAGGATAAAGCAGTGGGCAAACCACCCACTTGAGCGACTTGAGAGACTGTGGCTTTGCACTCCCCAGGATACAGCAGTGGGCAAACCACCCACTTGAGAGACTTGAGAGACTGTGGCTTTGCACTCCCCAGGATGGAGCAGTGGGCAAACCACCCAGTGGAGAGACTTGAGAGACTGTGGCTTTGCACTCCCCAGGATAAAGCAGTGGGCAAACCACCCACTGGAGAGACTTGAGAGACTGTGGCTTTGCACTCCCCAGAATAAAGCAGTGGGCAAACCACCTACTTGAGCGACTTGAGAGACTGTGGCTTTGCACTCCCCAGGATAAAGCAGTGGGCAAACCACCCACTTGAGAGACTTGAGAGACTGTGGCTTTGCACTCCCTAGGATGGAGCAGTGGGCAAACCACCCAGTGGAGAGACTTGATAGACTGTGGCTTTGCACTCCCCAGGATAGAGCAGAGAGCAAACCACCAACTGGAGAGACTTGAGAGACTGTGGCTTTGCACTCCCCAGGATAAAGCAGTGGGCAAACTACCCACTGGAGAGACTTGAGAGACTGTGGCTTTGCACTCCCCAGGATAAAGCAGTGGGCACACCACCAACATGCGAGACTTGAGAGACTGTGGCTTTGCACTCCCTAGGATGGAGCAGTGGGCAAACCACCCAGTGGAGAGACTTGATAGACTGTGGCTTTGCACTCCCCAGGATAGAGCAGAGAGCAAACCACCAACTGGAGAGACTTGAGAGACTGTGGCTTTGCACTCCCCAGGATAAAGCAGTGGGCAAACCACCCACTGGAGAGACTTGAGAGACTGTGGCTTTGCACTCCCCAGGATAAAGCAGTGGGCAAATAACCCACTTGAGCGACTTGAGTGACTGTGGCTTTGCACTCCCCAGGATACAGCAGTGGGCAAACCACCCACTTGAGAGACTTGAGAGACTGTGGCTTTGCACTCCCCAGGATGGAGCAGTGGGAAACCACCCACTTGAGAGACTTGAGAGACTGTGGCTTTGTACTCCCCAGGATGGAGCAGTGGGCAAACCACCCACTTTAGAGACTGTGGCTTTGCACTCCCCAGGATAAAGCAGTGGGCAAACCACCCACTTGAGAGACTTGAGAGACTGTGGCTTTGCACTCCCCAGGATAAAGCAGTGGGCAAACCACCCACTTGAGCGATTTGAGAGACTGTGGCTTTGCACTCCCCAGGATACAGCAGTGGGCAAACCACCCACTTGAGAGACTTGAGAGACTGTGGCTTTGCACTCCCCAGGATGGAGCAGTGGGCAAACCACCCAGTGGAGAGACTTGAGAGACTGTGGCTTTGCACTCCCCAGGATAGAGCAGTGAGCAAACCACCCACTGGAGAGACTTGGGAGACTGTGGCTTTGCACTCCCCAGGATAAGGCAGTGGGCAAACCACCCACTTGAGAGCCTTGAGAGACTGTGGCTTTGCACTCCCCAGGATAAAGCAGTGGGCAAACCACCCACTTGAGCGACTTGAGAGACTGTGGCTTTGCACTCCCCAGGATACAGCAGTGGGCAAACCACCCACTTGAGAGACTTGAGAGACTGTGGCTTTGCACTCCCCAGGATGGAGCAGTGGGCAAACCACCCAGTGGAGAGACTTGAGAGACTGTGGCTTTGCTCTCCCCAGGATAAAGCAGTGGGCAAACCACCCACTGGAGAGACTTGAGAGACTGTGGCTTTGCACTCCCCAGACTAAAGCAGTGGGCAAACCACCTACTTGAGCGACTTGAGAGACTGTGGCTTTGCACTCCCCAGGATACAGCAGTGGGCAAACCACCCACTTGAGAGACTTGAGAGACTGTGGCTTTGCACTCCCCAGGATGGATCAGTGGGCAAACCACCCAGTGTAGAGACTTGAGAGACTGTGGCTTTGCACTCCCCAGGATAGAGCAGTGAGCAAACCTCCCACTGGAGAGACTTGAGAGACTGTGGCTTTGCACTCCCCAGGATAGAGCAGTGGGCAAACCACCCACTGGAGAGACTTGAGAGACTGTGGCTTTGCACTCCCCAGGATAAGGCAGTGGGCAACCCACCCACTTGAGAGACTTGAGAGACTGTGGCTTTGCAATCCCCAGGATAGAGCAGTGGGCAAACCACCCACTGGAGAGACTTGAGAGACTGTGGCTTTGCACTCCCCAGGATAAAGCAGTGGGCAAACTACCCACTGGAGAGACTTGAGAGACTGTGGCTTTGCACTCCCCAGGATAAAGCAGTGGGCACACCACCGACAAGTGAGACTTGAGAGACTGTGGCTTTGCACTCCCCAGGATAGAGCAGTGGGCAAACCACCCACTTGAGAGACTTGAGAGACTGTGGCTTTGCACTCCCCAGGATAGAGCAGTGGGCAAACCACCCACTTGAGAGACTGTGGCTTTGCACTTCCCAGGATAAAGCAGTGGGCAAACCACCCACTGGAGAGCCTTGAGAGACTGTGGCTTTGCACTCCCCAGGATAAAGCAGTGGGCAAACCACCCACTTGAGCGACTTGAGAGACTGTGGCTTTGCACTCCCCAGGATAAAGCAGTGGGCAAACCACCCACTTGAGAGACTTGAGAGACTGTGGCTTTGCACTCCCCAGGATGGAGCAGTGGGCAAACCACCCAGTGGAGAGACTTGGGAGACTGTGGCTTTGCACTCCCCAGGATAGAGCAGTGGGCAAACCACCCAGTGGAGAGACTGTGGCTTTGCACTCCCCAGGATAAAGCAGTGGGCAAACCACCCACTGGAGAGACTTGAGAGACTGTGGCTTTGCACTCCCCAGGATAAAGCAGTGGGCAAATCACCCACTTGAGCGACTTGAGAGACTGTGGCTTTGCACTCCTCAGGATACTGCAGTGGTCAAACCACCCACTTGAGAGACTTGAGAGACTGTGGCTTTGCACTCCCTAGGATGGAGCAGTGGGCAAACCACCTAGTGGAGAGACTTGATAGACTGTGGCTTTGCACTCCCCAGGATAGAGCAGAGAGCAAACCACCCACTGGAGAGACTTGAGAGACTGTGGCTTTGCACTCCCCAGGATAAAGCAGTGGGCAAACTCCCCCCGGAGAGACTTGAGAGACTGTGGCTTTGCACTCCCCAGGATAAAGCAGTGGGCACACCACCAACATGCGAGACTTGAGAGACTGTGGTTTTGCACTCCCCAGGATAGAGCAGTGGGCAAACCACCCACTGGAGAGCCTTGTGAGACTGTGGCTTTGTACTTCCCAGGATAAAGCAGTGGGCAAACCACCCACTTGAGCGACTTGAGAGACTGTGGCTTTGCACTCCCCAGGATACAGCAGTGGGCAAACCACCCATTTGAGAGACTTGAGAGACTGTGGCTTTGCACTCCCCAGGATGGAGCAGTGGGCAAACCACCCAGTGGAGAGACTGTGGCTTTGCACTCCCCAGGATAAAGCAGTGGGCAAACCACCCACTGGAGAGACTTGAGAGACTGTGGCTTTGCACTCCCCAGGATAAAGCAGTGGGCAAATCACCCACTTGAGCGACTTGAGAGACTGTGGCTTTGCACTCCCCAGGATACTGCAGTGGTCAAACCACCCACTTGAGAGACTTGAGAGACTGTGGCTTTGCACTCCCTAGGATGGAGCAGTGGGCAAACCACCCAGTGGAGAGACTTGATAGACTGTAGCTTTGCACTCCCCAGGATAGAGCAGAGAGCAAACCACCCACTGGAGAGACTTGAGAGACTGTGGCTTTGCACTCCCCAGGATAAAGCAGTGGGCAAACTCCCCCCGGAGAGACTTGAGAGACTGTGGCTTTGCACTCCCCAGGATAAAGCAGTGGGCACACCACCAACATGCGAGACTTGAGAGACTGTGGTTTTGCACTCCCCAGGATAGAGCAGTGGGCAAACCACCCACTGGAGAGCCTTGTGAGACTGTGGCTTTGCACTTCCCAGGATAAAGCAGTGGGCAAACCACCCACTTGAGCGACTTGAGAGACTGGGGCTTTGCACTCCCCATGATGGAGCAGTGGGCAAACCACCCAGTGGAGAGACTTGAGAGACTGTGGCTTTGCACTCCCCAGGATACAGCAGTGGGCAAACCACCCACTTGAGAGACTGTTGCTTTGCACTCCCCAGGATAAAGCAGTGGGCAAACCACCCACTGGAGAGACTTGAGAGACTGTGGCTTTGCACTCCCCAGGATAAAGCAGTGGGCAAATAACCCACTTGAGCGACTTGAGAGACTGTGGCTTTGCACTCCCCAGGATACAGCAGTGGGCAAACCACCCACTTGAGAGACTTGAGAGACTGTGGCTTTGCACTCCCCAGGATGGAGCAGTGGGCAAACCACCCAGTGGAGAGACTTGAGAGACTGTGGCTTTGCACTCCCCAGGATAGAGCAGTGAGCAAACCACCCACTGGAGAGACTTGGGAGACTGTGGCTTTGCACTCCCCAGGATAAGGCAGTGGGCAAACCACCCACTTGAGAGCCTTGAGAGACTGTGGCTTTGCACTCCCCAGGATAAAGCAGTGGGCAAACCACCCACTTGAGCGACTTGAGAGACTGTGGCTTTGCACTCCCCAGGATACAGCAGTGGGCAAACCACCCACTTGAGAGACTTGAGAGACTGTGGCTTTGCACTCCCCAGGATGGAGCAGTGGGCAAACCACCCAGTGGAGAGACTAGAGAGACTGTGGCTTTGCACTCCCCAGGATAAAGCAGTGGGCAAACCACCCACTGGAGAGACTTGAGAGACTGTGGCTTTGCACTCCCCAGACTAAAGCAGTGGGCAAACCACCTACTTGAGCGACTTGAGAGACTGTGGCTTTGCACTCCCCAGGATACAGCAGTGGGCAAACCACCCACTTGAGAGACTTGAGAGACTGTGGCTTTGCACTCCCCAGGATGGATCAGTGGGCAAACCACCCAGTGGAGAGACTTGAGAGACTGTGGCTTTGCACTCCCCAGGATAGAGCAGTGAGCAAACCTCCCACTGGAGAGACTTGAGAGACTGTGGCTTTGACCTCCCCAGGATAGAGCAGTGGGCAAACCACCCACTGGAGAGACTTGAGAGACTGTGGCTTTGCACTCCCCAGGATAAGGCAGTGGGCAACCCACCCACTTGAGAGACTTGAGAGACTGTGGCTTTGCAATCCCCAGGATAGAGCAGTGGGCAAACCACCCACTGGAGAGACTTGAGAGACTGTGGCTTTGCACTCCCCAGGATAAAGCAGTGGGCAAACTACCCACTGGAGAGACTTGAGAGACTGTGGCTTTGCACTCCCCAGGATAAAGCAGTGGGCACACCACCGACAAGTGAGACTTGAGAGACTGTGGCTTTGCACTCCCCAGGATAGAGCAGTGGGCAAACCACCCACTTGAGAGACTTGAGAGACTGTGGCTTTGCACTCCCCAGGATAGAGCAGTGGGCAAACCACCCACTGGAGAGCCTTGAGAGACTGTGGCTTTGCACTCCCCAGGATAAAGCAGTGGGCAAACCACCCACTTGAGCGACTTGAGAGACTGTGGCTTTGCACTCCCCAGGATAAAGCAGTGGGCAAACCACCCACTTGAGAGACTTGAGAGACTGTGGCTTTGCACTCCCCAGGATGGAGCAGTGGGCAAACCACCCAGTGGAGAGACTTGGGAGACTGTGGCTTTGCACTCCCCAGGATAGAGCAGTGGGCAAACCACCCAGTGGAGAGACTGTGGCTTTGCACTCCCCAGGATAAAGCAGTGGGCAAACCACCCACTGGAGAGACTTGAGAGACTGTGGCTTTGCACTCCCCAGGATAAAGCAGTGGGCAAATCACCCACTTGAGCGACTTGAGAGACTGTGGCTTTGCACTCCCCAGGATACTGCAGTGGTCAAACCACCCACTTGAGAGACTTGAGAGACTGTGGCTTTGCACTCCCTAGGATGGAGCAGTGGGCAAACCACCCAGTGGAGAGACTTGATAGACTGTGGCTTTGCACTCCCCAGGATAGAGCAGAGAGCAAACCACCCACTGGAGAGACTTGAGAGACTGTGGCTTTGCACTCCCCAGGATAAAGCAGTGGGCAAACTCCCCCCGGAGAGACTTGAGAGACTGTGGCTTTGCATTCCCCAGGATAAAGCAGTGGGCACACCACCAACATGCGAGACTTGAGAGACTGTGGTTTTGCACTCCCCAGGATAGAGCAGTGGGCAAACCACCCACTGGAGAGCCTTGTGAGACTGTGGCTTTGCACTTCCCAGGATAAAGCAGTGGGCAAACCACCCACTTGAGCGACTTGAGAGACTGTGGCTTTGCACTCCCCAGGATACAGCAGTGGGCAAACCACCCATTTTAGAGACTTGAGAGACTGTGGCTTTGCACTCCCCAGGATTGAGCAGTGGGCAAACCACCCACTTGAGAGACTTGAGAGATTGTGGCTTTGCACTCCCCAGGATGGAGCAGTGGGCAAACCACCCACTTTAGAGACTGTGGCTTTCCACTCCCAGGATAAAGCAGTGGGCAAACCACCCACTGGAGAGACTTGAGAGACTGTGGCTTTGCACTCCCCAGGATAAAGCAGTGGGCAAACCACCCACTTGAGAGACTTGAGAGACTGTGGCTTTGCATTCCCCAGGATAGAGCAGTGGGCAAACCACCCACTTGAGAGACGGTGGCTTTGCACTCCCCAGGATAAAGCAGTGGGCAAACCACCCACTGGAGAGCCTTGAGAGACTGTGGCTTTGCACTCCCCAGGATAAAGCAGTGGGCAAACCACCCACTTGAGCGACTTGAGAGACTGTGTCTTTGCACTCCCCAGGATACAGCAGTGGGCAAACCACCCACTTGAGAGACTTGAGAGACTGTGGCTTTGCACTCCCCATGATGGAGCAGTGGGCAAACCACCCAGTGGAGAGACTTGAGAGACTGTGGCTTTGCACTCCCCAGGATACAGCAGAGGGCAAACCACCCACTTGAGAGACTGTGGCTTTGCACTCCCCAGGATAGAGCAGAGAGCAAACCACCAACTGGAGAGACTTGAGAGACTGTGGCTTTGCACTCCCCAGGATAAAGCAGTGGGCAAACTACCCACTGGAGAGACTTGAGAGACTGTGGCTTTGCACTCCCCAGGATAAAGCAGTGGGCACACCACCAACATGCGAGACTTGAGAGACTGTGGCTTTGCACTCCCTAGGATGGAGCAGTGGGCAAACCACCCAGTGGAGAGACTTGATAGACTGTGGCTTTGCACTCCCCAGGATAGAGCAGAGAGCAAACCACCAACTGGAGAGACTTGAGAGACTGTGGCTTTGCACTCCCCAGGATAAAGCAGTGGGCAAACCACCCACTGGAGAGACTTGAGAGAGTGTGGCTTTGCACACCCCAGGATAAAGCAGTGGGCAAATAACCCACTTGAGCGACTTGAGTGACTGTGGCTTTGCACTCCCCAGGATACAGCAGTGGGCAAACCACCCACTTGAGAGACTTGAGAGACTGTGGCTTTGCACTCCCCAGGATGGAGCAGTGGGAAACCACCCACTTGAGAGACTTGAGAGAGTGTGGCTTTGTACTCCCCAGGATGGAGCAGTGGGCAAACCACCCACTTTAGAGACTGTGGCTTTGCACTCCCCAGGATAAAGCAGTGGGCAAACCACCCACTTGAGAGACTTGAGAGACTGTGGCTTTGCACTCCCCAGGATAAAGCAGTGGGCAAACCACCCACTTGAGCGATTTGAGAGACTGTGGCTTTGCACTCCCCAGGATACAGCAGTGGGCAAACCACCCACTTGAGAGACTTGAGAGACTGTGGCTTTGCACTCCCCAGGATGGAGCAGTGGGCAAACCACCCAGTGGAGAGACTTGAGAGACTATGGCTTTGCACTCCCCAGGATAGAGCAGTGAGCAAACCACCCACTGGAGAGACTTGGGAGACTGTGGCTTTGCACTCCCCAGGATAAGGCAGTGGGCAAACCACCCACTTGAGAGCCTTGAGAGACTGTGGCTTTGCACTCCCCAGGATAAAGCAGTGGGCAAACCACCCACTTGAGCGACTTGAGAGACTGTGGCTTTGCACTCCCCAGGATACAGCAGTGGGCAAACCACCCACTTGAGAGACTTGAGAGACTGTGGCTTTGCACTCCCCAGGATGGAGCAGTGGGCAAACCACCCAGTGGAGAGACTTGAGAGACTGTGGCTTTGCACTCCCCAGGATAAAGCAGTGGGCAAACCACCCACTGGAGAGACTTGAGAGACTGTGGCTTTGCACTCCCCAGACTAAAGGAGTGGGCAAACCACCTACTTGAACGACTTGAGAGACTGTGGCTTTGCACTCCCCAGGATACAGCAGTGGGCAAACCACCCACTTGAGAGACTTGAGAGACTGTGGCTTTGCACTCCCCAGAATGGATCAGTGGGCAAACCACCCAGTGGAGAGACTTGAGAGACTGCGGCTTTGCACTCCCCAGGATAGAGCAGTGAGCAAACCTCCCACTGGAGAGACATGAGAGACTGTGGCTTTGCACTCCCCAGGATAGAGCAGTGGGCAAACCACCCACTGGAGAGACTTGAGAGACTGTGGCTTTGCACTCCCCAGGATAAGGCAGTGGGCAACCCACCCACTTGAGAGACTTGAGAGACTGTGGCTTTGCAATCCCCAGGATAGAGCAGTGGGCAAACCACCCACTGGAGAGACTTGAGAGACTGTGGCTTTGCACTCCCCAGGATAAAGCAGTGGGCAAACTACCCACTGGAGAGACTTGAGAGACTGCGGCTTTGCACTCCCCAGGATAAAGCAGTGGGCACACCACCGACAAGTGAGACTTGAGAGACTGTGGCTTTGCACTCCCCAGGATAGAGCAGTGGGCAAACCACCCACTTGAGAGACTTGAGAGACTGAGGCTTTGCACTCCCCAGGATAGAGCAGTGGGCAAACCACCCACTTGAGAGACTTTGGCTTTGCACTTCCCAGGATAAAGCAGTGGGCAAACCACCCACTGGAGAGCCTTGAGAGACTGTGGCTTTGCACTCCCCAGGATAAAGCAGTGGGCAAACCACCCACTTGAGCGACTTGAGAGACTGTGGCTTTGCACTCCCCAGGATAAAGCAGTGGGCAAACCACCCACTTGAGAGACTTGAGAGACTGTGGCTTTGCACTCCCCAGGATGGAGCAGTGGGCAAACCACCCAGTGGAGAGACTTGGGATACTGTGGCTTTGCACTCCCCAGGATAGAGCAGTGGGCAAACCACCCAGTGGAGAGACTGTGGCTTTGCACTCCCCAGGATAAAGCAGTGGGCAAACCACCCACTGGAGAGACTTGAGAGACTGTGGCTTTGCACTCCCCAGGATAAAGCAGTGGGCAAATCACCCACTTGTGCGACTTGAGAGACTGTGGCTTTGCACTCCCCAGGATACTGCAGTGGTCAAACCACCCACTTGAGAGACTTGAGAGACTGTGGCTTTGCACTCCCTAGGATGGAGCAGTGGGCAAACCACCCAGTGGAGAGACTTGATAGACTGTGGCTTTGCACTCCCCAGGATAGAGCAGAGAGCAAACCACCCACTGGAGAGACTTGAGAGACTGTGGCTTTGCACTCCCCAGGATAAAGCAGTGGGCAAACTCCCCCCGGAGAGACTTGAGAGACTGTGGCTTTGCACTCCCCAGGATAAAGCAGTGGGCACACCACCAACATGCGAGACTTGAGAGACTGTGGTTTTGCACTCCCCAGGATAGAGCAGTGGGCAAACCACCCACTGGAGAGCCTTGTGAGACTGTGGCTTTGCACTTCCCAGGATAAAGCAGTGGGCAAACCACCCACTTGAGCGACTTGAGAGACTGTGGCTTTGCACTCCCCAGGATACAGCAGTGGGCAAACCACCCATTTGAGAGACTTGAGAGACTGTGGCTTTGCACTCCCCAGGATGGAGCAGTGGGCAAACCACCCACTT
Organism: Pleurodeles waltl; assembly: GCF_031143425.1. Taxonomy (NCBI): domain Eukaryota; kingdom Metazoa; phylum Chordata; class Amphibia; order Caudata; family Salamandridae; genus Pleurodeles; species Pleurodeles waltl. The sequence goes on from NC_090436.1 coordinate 805,043,358, forward strand.
GAGAGACTTGAGAGACTGTGGCTTTGCACTCCCCAGGATGGAGCAGTGGGCAAACCACCCACTTTAGAGACTGTGGCTTTGCACTCCCAGGATAAAGCAGTGGGCAAACCACCCACTGGAGAGACTTGAGAGACTGTGGCTTTGCACTCCCCAGGATAAAGCAGTGGGCAAACCACCCACTTGAGAGACTTGAGAGACTGTGGCTTTGCACTCCCCAGGATAGAGCAGTGGGCAAACCACCCACTTGAGAGACGGTGGCTTTGCACTCCCCAGGATAAAGCAGTGGGCAAACCACCCACTGGAGAGCCTTGAGAGACTGTGGCTTTGCACTCCCCAGGATAAAGCAGTGGGCAAACCACCCACTTGAGCGACTTGAGAGACTGTGTCTTTGCACTCCCCAGGATACAGCAGTGGGCAAACCACCCACTTGAGAGACTGTGGCTTTGCACTCCCCATGATGGAGCAGTGGGCAAACCACCCAGTGGAGAGACTTGAGAGACTGTGGCTTTGCACTCCCCAGGATACAGCAGTGGGCAAACCACCCACTTGAGAGACTGTTGCTTTGCACTCCCCAGGATAAAGCAGTGGGCAAACCACCCACTGGAGAGACTTGAGAGACTGTGGCTTTGCACTCCCCAGGATAAAGCAGTGGGCAAATAACCCACTTGAGCGACTTGAGAGACTGTGGCTTTGCACTCCCCAGGATACAGCAGTGGGCAAACCACCCACTTGAGAGACTTGAGAGACTGTGGCTTTGCACTCCCTAGGATGGAGCAGTGGGCAAACCACCCAGTGGAGAGACTTGATAGACTGTGGCTTTGCACTCCCCAGGATAGAGCAGAGAGCAAACCACCAACTGGAGAGACTTGAGAGACTGTGGCTTTGCACTCCCCAGGATAAAGCAGTGGGCAAACTACCCACTGGAGAGACTTGAGAGACTGTGGCTTTGCACTCCCCAGGATAAAGCAGTGGGCACACCACCAACATGCGAGACTTGAGAGACTGTGTTTTTGCACTCCCCAGGATAGAGCAGTGGGCAAACCAACCACTGGAGAGTCTTGTGAGACTGTGGCTTTGCACTCCCCGGGATAAAGCAGTGGGCAAACCACCCACTTGAGCGACTTGAGTGACTGTGGCTTTGCACTCCCCAGGATACAGCAGTGGGCAAACCACCCACTTGAGAGACTTGAGAGACTGTGGCTTTGCACTCCCCAGGATGGAGCAGTGGGAAACCACCCACTTGAGAGACTTGAGAGACTGTGGCTTTGTACTCCCCAGGATGGAGCAGTGGGCAAACCACCCACTTTAGAGACTGTGGCTTTGCACTCCCCAGGATAAAGCAGTCGGCAAACCACCCACTTGAGAGACTTGAGAGACTGTGGCTTTGCACTCCCCAGGATAAAGCAGTGGGCAAACCACCCACTTGAGCGATTTGAGAGACTGTGGCTTTGCACTCCCCAGGATACAGCAGTGGGCAAACCACCCACTTGAGAGACTTGAGAGACTGTGGCTTTGCACTCCCCAGGATGGAGCAGTGGGCAAACCACCCAGTGGAGAGACTTGAGAGACTGTGGCTTTGCACTCCCCAGGATAGAGCAGTGGGCAAACCACCCACTGGAGATCCTTGTGAGACTGTGGCTTTGTACTTCCCAGGATAAAGCAGTGGGCAAACCACCCACTTGAGCGACTTGAGAGACTGTGGCTTTGCACTCCCCAGGATACAGCAGTGGGCAAACCACCCATTTGAGAGACTTGAGAGACTGTGGCTTTGCACTCCCCAGGATGGAGCAGTGGGCAAACCACCCAGTGGAGAGACTGTGGCTTTGCACTCCCCAGGATAAAGCAGTGGGCAAACCACCCACTGGAGAGACTTGAGAGACTGTGGCTTTGCACTCCCCAGGATAAAGCAGTGGGCAAATCACCCACTTGAGCGACTTGAGAGACTGTGGCTTTGCACTCCCCAGGATACTGCAGTGGTCAAACCACCCACTTGAGAGACTTGAGAGACTGTGGCTTTGCACTCCCTAGGATGGAGCAGTGGGCAAACCACCCAGTGGAGAGACTTGATAGACTGTAGCTTTGCACTCCCCAGGATAGAGCAGAGAGCAAACCACCCACTGGAGAGACTTGAGAGACTGTGGCTTTGCACTCCCCAGGATAAAGCAGTGGGCAAACTCCCCCCGGAGAGACTTGAGAGACTGTGGCTTTGCACTCCCCAGGATAAAGCAGTGGGCACACCACCAACATGCGAGACTTGAGAGACTGTGGTTTTGCACTCCCCAGGATAGAGCAGTGGGCAAACCACCCACTGGAGAGCCTTGTGAGACTGTGGCTTTGCACTTCCCAGGATAAAGCAGTGGGCAAACCACCCACTTGAGCGACTTGAGAGACTGTGGCTTTGCACTCCCCATGATGGAGCAGTGGGCAAACCACCCAGTGGAGAGACTTGAGAGACTGTGGCTTTGCACTCCCCAGGATACAGCAGTGGGCAAACCACCCACTTGAGAGACTGTTGCTTTGCACTCCCCAGGATAAAGCAGTGGGCAAACCACCCACTGGAGAGACTTGAGAGACTGTGGCTTTGCACTCCCCAGGATAAAGCAGTGGGCAAATAACCCACTTGAGCGACTTGAGAGACTGTGGCTTTGCACTCCCCAAGATACAGCAGTGGGCAAACCACCCACTTGAGAGACTTGAGAGACTGTGGCTTTGCACTCCCCAGGATGGAGCAGTGGGCAAACCACCCAGTGGAGAGACTTGAGAGACTGTGGCTTTGCACTCCCTAGGATAGAGCAGTGAGCAAACCACCCACTGGAGAGACTTGGGAGACTGTGGCTTTGCACTCCCCAGGATAAGGCAGTGGGCAAACCACCCACTTGAGAGCCTTGAGAGACTGTGGCTTTGCACTCCCCAGGATAAAGCAGTGGGCAAACCACCCACTTGAGCGACTTGAGAGACTGTGGCTTTGCACTCCCCAGGATACAGCAGTGGGCAAACCACCCACTTGAGAGACTTGAGAGACTGTGGCTTTGCACTCCCCAGGATGGAGCAGTGGGCAAACCACCCAGTGGAGAGACTAGAGAGACTGTGGCTTTGCACTCCCCAGGATAAAGCAGTGGGCAAACCACCCACTGGAGAGACTTGAGAGACTGTGGCTTTGTACTCCCCAGACTAAAGCAGTGGGCAAACCACCTACTTGAGCGACTTGAGAGACTGTGGCTTTGCACTCCCCAGGATACAGCAGTGGGCAAACCACCCACTTGAGAGACTTGAGAGACTGTGGCTTTGCACTCCCCAGGATGGATCAGTGGGCAAACCACCCAGTGGAGAGACTTGAGAGACTGTGGCTTTGCACTCCCCAGGATAGAGCAGTGAGCAAACCTCCCACTGGAGAGACTTGAGAGACTGTGGCTTTGACCTCCCCAGGATAGAGCAGTGGGCAACCCACCCACTTGAGAGACTTGAGAGACTGTGGCTTTGCAATCCCCAGGATAGAGCAGTGGGCAAACCACCCACTGGAGAGACTTGAGAGACTGTGGCTTTGCACTCCCCAGGATAAAGCAGTGGGCAAACTACCCACTGGAGAGACTTGAGAGACTGTGGCTTTGCACTCCCCAGGATAAAGCAGTGGGCACACCACCGACAAGTGAGACTTGAGAGACTGTGGCTTTGCACTCCCCAGGATAGAGCAGTGGGCAAACCACCCACTTGAGAGACTTGAGAGACTGTGGCTTTGCATTCCCCAGGATAGAGCAGTGGGCAAACCACCCACTGGAGAGCCTTGAGAGACTGTGGCTTTGCACTCCCCAGGATAAAGCAGTGGGCAAACCACCCACTTGAGCGACTTGAGAGACTGTGGCTTTGCACTCCCCAGGATAAAGCAGTGGGCAAACCACCCACTTGAGAGACTTGAGAGACTGTGGCTTTGCACTCCCCAGGATGGAGCAGTGGGCAAACCACCCAGTGGAGAGACTTGGGAGACTGTGGCTTTGCACTCCCCAGGATAGAGCAGTGGGCAAACCACCCAGTGGAGAGACTGTGGCTTTGCACTCCCCAGGATAAAGCAGTGGGCAAACCACCCACTGGAGAGACTTGAGAGACTGTGGCTTTGCACTCCCCAGGATAAAGCAGTGGGCAAATCACCCACTTGAGCGACTTGAGAGACTGTGGCTTTGCACTCCCCAGGATACTGCAGTGGTCAAACCACCCACTTGAGAGACTTGAGAGACTGTGGCTTTGCACTCCCTAGGATGGAGCAGTGGGCAAACCACCCAGTGGAGAGACTTGATAGACTGTGGCTTTGCACTCCCCAGGATAGAGCAGAGAGCAAACCACCCACTGGAGAGACTTGAGAGACTGTGGCTTTGCACTCCCCAGGATAAAGCAGTGGGCAAACTCCCCCCGGAGAGACTTGAGAGACTGTGGCTTTGCATTCCCCAGGATAAAGCAGTGGGCACACCACCAACATGCGAGACTTGAGAGACTGTGGTTTTGCACTCCCCAGGATAGAGCAGTGGGCAAACCACCCACTGGAGAGCCTTGTGAGACTGTGGCTTTGCACTTCCCAGGATAAAGCAGTGGGCAAACCACCCACTTGAGCGACTTGAGAGACTGTGGCTTTGCACTCCCCAGGATACAGCAGTGGGCAAACCACCCATTTGAGAGACTTGAGAGACTGTGGCTTTGCACTCCCCAGGATGGAGCAGTGGGCAAACCACCCACTTGAGAGACTTGAGAGATTGTGGCTTTGCACTCCCCAGGATGGAGCAGTGGGCAAACCACCCACTTTAGAGACTGTGGCTTTCCACTCCCAGGATAAAGCAGTGGGCAAACCACCCACTGGAGAGACTTGGGAGACTGTGGCTTTGCACTCCCCAGGATAAGGCAGTGGGCAAACCACCCACTTGAGAGCCTTGAGAGACTGTGGCTTTGCACTCCCCAGGATAAAGCAGTGGGCAAACCACCCACTTGAGCGACTTGAGAGACTGTGGCTTTGCACTCCCCAGGATACAGCAGTGGGCAAACCACCCACTTGAGAGACTTGAGAGACTGTGGCTTTGCACTCCCCAGGATGGAGCAGTGGGCAAACCACCCAGTGGAGAGACTTGAGAGACTGTTTCTTTGCACTCCCCAGGATAAAGCAGTGGGCAAACCACCCACTGGAGAGACTTGAGAGACTGTGGCTTTGCACTCCCCAGAATAAAGCAGTGGGCAAACCACCTACTTGAGCGACTTGAGAGACTGTGGCTTTGCACTCCCCAGGATACAGCAGTGGGCAAACCACCCACTTGAGAGACTTGAGAGACTGTGGCTTTGCACTCCCCAGGATGGATCAGTGGGCAAACCACCCAGTGGAGAGACTTGAGAGACTGTGGCTTTGCACTCCCCAGGATAGAGCAGTGAGCAAACCTCCCACTGGAGAGACTTGAGAGACTGTGGCTTTGCACTCCCCAGGATAGAGCAGTGGGCAAACCACCCACTGGAGAGACTTGAGAGACTGTGGCTTTGCACTCCCCAGGATAAGGCAGTGGGCAAACCACCCACTGGAGAGACTTGAGAGACTGTGGCTTTGCAGGCCCCAGGATACATCAATGGGCATGGAGCCCCCTCGTGTAGCTGGCGTCGTGCACTCATCCGGCTGAGGTGTCCCCCTTCACTTCCCCCTGAGGTGCCTCTTTCATTTCCATCTGATGCCCCTGCAGTGTTCTCTCCGTTTGATGTCTGGTATCGACTGTGGGCCTCACCAATGCATTGTGGTCCCAGTGGTCCACAGACTATGAATGGTGCACTATCCGGATTTGTGTAGTTGCTGCGCATAATTGTTTATGCTGTATTTCAAGTTTTGACTACTGGATTTTTATTTATTACAACCGTTCAACTCATTTCCTTTTGTCCTTGCATTATTGAAGGGGGTGAGGGGGTGTAAACGTAATGTTGCAGCATGTAGTTGTGTGTATGTTGTTGTTGGGGAGAGTGGGGGTGGGGGTTTTGCGTGTTGCATGTGTGTGTCACTCTCTTTTCCCTCCCCCCTCCCCTGTGATGTAGGTGCAGTACTCACCGTGGTCGTCGCTGCCATCTTTCGTGCTCCTGGTGGAGGAGCAGGAATACTATCGCAGGGAGTATTTATAGTTTTGGCTCCATGGCATCCTGGTTCCTTGTGGAATGGGTAGAGGTGAGTGTTTTCCCTTCCAAGTCCTGTTTCTGCCGTGTTTTTGTTCACGTTGAATCCACCCCGGAAAAGGTGGCGGATTGGCCTCTCATAATAGGGTGGGTGATACATTGTCTTCTGCCTGTCTGTTGGCGGTGATCGGCAAGCTGTTTGTTTGTACCGCCGTGGCGGTCGGAGCGTTAAAGTGGCTGTCTATGTTGGCGGTTTCTGCCATGGTCGTGATTCCATTTTTTTTACCGCTGGCCTGTTGGCGGTCTTACCGCCGCTTTAACACTGACCGTCAGGGTTGTAATGAGGGCCTTAGTCACTTGCAGGTCGAGTTAAGGGGAGCCCACTGGAGGTTAAGCTGGTGTGTATCCCTGGACCATGGTTCACCAGACAGTGTAATTTTACCTGGCTCATACACCCGGGTGCAGCAGAGTGGCCAGGCTGTCCTTGGTGGTGACCGCAGGAGTTGCAAGGGCTGGGTTTACCACTTAGACTGTGCTGAAGAGGATATGAATGCAAAAGCTCGACAACGGAGCTACTGAGGTGGGTCGTTGAAGGTTTTGCAGAGTTCCCTCGACATGCAGTGTTGAGCAAAGCTAGCAATAGCCTGACTGGCCACCAGAATCCCTGGCAGTGGCAAACACAGTGTGCAGTTACTTCGACGGCCTGGAGTTCAGGGGAAAACTTGCTAGCAGTCAGGACTATGCAGTAGACCATTTACTTTTGGGTGATCCATTGGCAAGCCCGATGGCCAGTGATTCTTTGGTTCCAAGAGCGTTCTGGTTCCTGCGGGTTGCAGGGGACTAGTACTTCTAATCTGAGGGAGTCCTGAAGTTGCCTTTGGTGCTCAGAGAAGTTCCTCTTGCGTTTGGAACTGGTCTCTGCTCCAGAACGAGTCACAGTTGTGCAGTTGCGTGGTGGTTGCCACTGGTGCAGAATTTTGCACCTTTTTTTGTGCAGTCGCAGACTCAGGTCTCTTCTTTATCCTTGGGTGCAAGTCTAATTAGATATGAGGTTCTGGTGCCAGGGGTGTCCCTTAAATTCTAGACTTAGGGGTACTAGGGGTGTGGGTGCAAGTGGCCAATGGGATATGATCCCCAGCAGCTAATCTGCCCCTGAGGTGACAGGCAGAACCCATCCTCAGCTGTACAGACCAGGTACCCTACCCTAGAGGTGCTGCTAGCCTTCTTTGGGTGTACGGGGGTATACGCCTCTTGACTACCTAATTTTCCCACCTGCCTGGGTGGATATGTGCCTGGGGGAGGGGGCGGGTTTGTCCACCTCTGGGGATAGCCTACTTGCATATCAGATGCAGTGTAGGCTTTGAAGCTCACCGTCTTTATGCCACTTCACTAGCCATCCTACCAGAGAGGGAGGAGACACTTTCCCCCAAGACAGGCCTTTGTTTCTGAATCCTGGGAGTGTTCACACCTCCTGGCAGGGGGTCAGATTCCTGTCTTGGCAGCAGCAGCTGCAGGTTGTCAGCCAGGGTACAGGATACACTGGGGCAACCAGGTGGACAACCTCCAAGGTGGTCACCCACTTGGGTGCATGTCACATTAAATCTGACTTCAGGTTCAAGCCAGGTTTAATGAGACAAGTTGTTTGATACCAAACATTACATACTTCAGCGGAGCCATAATGGAGCTGGCGACCTCGCGATGCCTAGGTGCCAGTCCAAGTTAGCCTATGGCCCTCTGGCCACTTATAGTAGCCCTTAATGGAAATAGACTACTATAGGGACATATAGGTTTGCACGTTTATATATACACACTTTTAATATAATGCACCAAGCCTCCTGGGCTTAGGCGGCTACCTTAGGAGTGACTGGCATATATTAAAAGCAGTGCCTTGACCTTGCCACACATGGCAAAGTCGAGTTGGAGCAGTTCGCACTGTTCCTGCAGTCCGCAATGGCAGGCCTGTTATCACATATTTAATTGGGTCACATAGGGTAGCACAAATAATGCTTCAGGCCTAAGTGGCACCTTTAACTTGCACTGGGGCCTGGTTATCAGGCTCCAGTACACTTTCAGAGTCATAACCATCAGCATTGGGGCAAAATGTTTGGGGGTGAACATACAAAATGGGCACTTTCCTACAAATCCACTGGATGCTGAGCTCTGGAGTCATGCTGTAAGCACTGTTTGCAGCATCTGCGTACAAGATAAGGGAGTTTAGTGTGAGAATCAGCACCTTAATGTATGCCTATACTTACCTTTATATTTTAGAATTCATTATAACATAATAGTGATAAAAGTGGGAAAAACCAGGATTGTAATACTCTCTGGAATTCAAGATGGTTGCACATTATTCCTTATCTTGTTCAGAGTTAGGTCCATAGCTTGGCCCAAAGTGTGGTCGCTTGTATCCGTGCAGGTTAAAGTCTCCACAGGAGAGTGGGATGGTAAACTGTTTCAAAAGCAGAGGTGCAACAGTTTCAAACTGATTGGAATACCCTTAGAAAGACAAAAAGTATATAGGCCCTCATTATGACCCTGGTGCAGACTGCCATATTACAACCGTGGCAGTTTGGCCACTGCCAAACCGCCGCGTACCTGCCCGTCCCATCGCTTTATCGTGGCCCACAGAGCTGGAAGTTTCCACCTGCAGCCTGGTGGGAGTCGGATAACCGGAGAGGTTATTCTCACTCGGGACACCGCCACCATTTTCCTGGTGGTCTCGTTGCCACAAAATGCTGGTGGTAAGGTATCCCGATGACAGGAACTTACGTTCCTGTCGCCACGAGACCTCCCCAAACACCTTGCACCCGTGTATGCATGCACCCACACACACACAATCACACACAGACACCCCCCACTCACACATGCACTCACAACATTCACCCCCCTAGACATGCATACATACCCATACACATCACACATGCACATATACACTCACCATCCCCCCACCCCCTACCTTTAACTACATCCATACTTACATGCACCTGCATGCACTCACACCCCCTACCCGTTGGACGTTCATCCAAGCACACACCCCCACCCCCAGTCCACATGCATACACACATGCATCACCACTGCCACATTTACACACATGCACACGCATAAACCCACAGATACTCCCCCTTTCTGCCCCCACACATTCATGGCACGCATAAACACACTCACATACTTACACACACACAGTCATACACCCCACCACCTCTCTCCTCTTGCGGACGGCACTTATCTCATAAGTGCTCCCCCATTAGAGGACCGGACCGGCGCTCCCACCGCCGACACAGCCACGCCACCAGACGACCTCCACACAGAATTACTCATTGTAATTCTGTTAGTGGTCTTTTTCTGGTGTGGGGGTGCCAGCAGTAGAGCTGCCTAAGCGCCGCCGACCGCTATGATGAATGCCGTCAGATAGCCGACTGGCGGTGGTGCAGATATCCTGTAGCAGTCATAATACAGCGGTCGGAAGACGATCAGCATTGGCGGCCTTCCAGCAGCCGCAGCTACAGCGGACTTGGCAAAAGACAGCCACAGTCATAATGAGGGACATAGTATTCTATGTAGGTATATTGTACAAAGGCAGCTCTTTAAGTCTGTGACTGAGTAAAGGGCTATTGCAGATTGGGTGATAGTTACATGGTAGTACTCAGATGTAAACACAAATTTGCATGAATAGTGAAACAAAATATTTTCATTACAAAAAAGAAAACATTTGTGCCAATCTGGATATGTGTAAATATGCAAGCTTTTTGGAGATAAAAGCCTTTTCACAGTCCATTAATTGGGAATGTTAATCACATCTGGGCAAAAGAGTAGCCTCTTTCATGATGCCTAAAAACTGCAATCAACAGTTCAAATATGGTTAGTTGCAGTGTCTTGCACAGCATTGCTTCCCCAGGTCCAGCATTTTGACTCACTTCTGATCTAACTGAGCTACATTTTGAGCTAAAATCTTAAATATTATGAAGGAGATGGTTGCTTGTTTATGAAATTCATATTATGTTGAAAACACAGCTAGAGAGTCTGTGTCAGTAATCTGGTCAGTAAGATTGGGGAGAGGGTGTGAGCTTCAGAGTTTCCAATAAATAGGACAAGCAGTGCACATGAGAGGAGCTAAAGGGGCCGTGGAAAGGAAGTCAAATGAGGAATGGCAGGGGTAGTAAGTGAGAAAAAAACACATTTTGTAAAATAACCAAAATTTTGAATACTTGCAAACCAGAGAGGTACAGAGTGTGTGATTTTTATCTGTATCTATGTAAACATTTCTGGCGAAATCCGACAGACACCTGACATACCCGACTGTTTGCCAGAAAATACATGGGGAGTTAACACCCCAACTGTACCCCCCACCCAAATCCGTGCCTGTCCCGCACAAAAACATGTACTTTCACGTTTTCTCTACCCCCTTCATTACTGCTGGCCTCATATATATGTTTGCATCCTACTATATATGCAACTATCATTGTTTATGTTCCAAATCCACATGTCATGATAAATTAACTCTTAAAACTACTGTTTTTGTTCTCCAACAAAGCTGACAACACCAATGCACAGCTGATCAGTGTATGGCACAAATAGAATAGTTAGATTTTTCAGGTACAACACTCTCCATCTAAAAAACAAGAGCTCATTTCTTATGATGATAAACTTCAGTCATTGAAAAATATAGGCAAAGGCTGATTTCAAAATGCTTAATCTTACATGTAGAGCCTGCGGGCAAGATAAACTGATAAGCAAATCCACTAATGCTCCATTAAATGATGGACAAGGTATAAAGAGAAGAGAAGGCTACATTTAAGTGATTTTATTTATGAACATAAGTAGCTCCTCGGGGCCTTTATCTAAAATGTACAAAAATTCACTAAGCTCCCTCAGTTGAAGTTGAAATGCTCATTCTGTCAAAACTATTTGTAAGTACATTGCTACTTTCTTAAATGCTTAAATGTCGGTAAATAAATCTTTGCCCTTAGCTCATTTGGATAACTACCTGGCACAGCAGCCTTTGATGTTCTGAAAGAAGTGGTCAAGTGCTTCTTAACTATCTTTTTCTTCTGGTGTTTCCAGTCTGATTATCATCCTGCTGCATGAAAGCGTTGGGAGCCGCTTCCCTCGGGCTCAGTTAGTGGATGTCTTTCTGACACTCTGGAGAGCAGCTCACAGTAATTTTGTGCTGGCTCAAAGCACCACTCCTGCCATCTGCAACCTTTGACTGGTCGAATGCACTGCTGTCTAGATCATAGAAAAGAACTGCACAACAGCACACCCTGCTGGCCTCTATGAGTTACCAACTAAAAGTACCAGCTAGACTTACACAACCCGTGCGTCACTTAGAGCCTTGAACAGGTGAGCCCAATGCACATACAAGGGTATTTATTTACATGTTGCACAACATAGGATCAGTGAGCAAAACAATTATAGATCAAGTGATTACCTTGTATTCTGGATATGTGCGACAATGCTTATTTTCAGAATACTGAGGGTATAGCATGTCTTCATAACTTGAATTTTCAAATTTGAAGTTTGTACTTTTCTCTAGCCTTTTAATGTCAGCTACAAGTATTTTGGGGCATATTTATACACTGTTTGCGCCGAATGTGCGTAAAAAATGTTGACGCAGAATCGGCGCAAACCCTGCCCCATATTTATACTTTGACGTCTGACCCCGCGGGCGTCAAAATTCCACCATGTGCGTAATTTTTTGGAAGGGGGAACCAGCCTTGCGTTAATTATATGCAAGGTAGGTGTTCCCTTCCAAAAAATGACTTTAAGGCCTGTGCCCCATATTTATACTCTGACGTCATTTTGACGCACAGGAGGGGGTGGGCCTTAAAAAATGACGCACAGCCTGATGGGTGCCGTTTTTTAACGCCTGGGTCAGGGCAGGCGTTAAGGGACCTGTGGGCTCGGAAGGAGCCCAGAGGTGCCCTCCCCTGCCCCCAGGGACACCCCCTGCCACCCTTGCCCACCCCAGGAGGACACCCAAGGATGGAGGGACCCATCCCAGGGAAGGAAAGGTAAGTTCGGGTAAGTATTTTTTTCCAAATTTTTTTGTGGCATAGGGGGGCCTGATTTGGGCCCCCCTACATGCCACTATGCCCAATGACCATGCCCAGGGGACATAAGTCCCCTGGGCATGGCCATTGGGCAAGGGGGCATGACTCCTGTCTTTGCTAAGACAGGAGTCATGTCAATGGAGGTTGGGCGTAAAAAAAAATGGCGCAAATCCGGTTTGAGGCCTAAATTTTGCCTCAGACCTGACTTGCCCCATTTTTTGACGCACAACCCCCATTTTCCCATACGCCGGCGCTGCTGGTGTGAGTCATTTTTTTTGACGCACACCAGTCCGCAGCACCGGCTAACGTCATTCCATAAATAAGGCGCCCGCATGGCGCGTTGGAATGGCGTTAGCCGGCGGTAAAATTTTTGGCGCACAACTGCGCCAACGTCAAAAAGTATAAATATGGGCCATAGGGCCAGATGTAGGAAACTGTTTGCGACTCGCAAACGGCAAAAATTGCCGTTTGCGAGTCGCAAACCGGAGTTTCCTATGCAGAAATGCATTTTGCGAGTCGGGACCGACTCGCAAAATGCATTTCCGAATCGCAAATAGGAAGGGGTGTTCCCTTCCTATTTGCGATTCGCAGTGGTATGCAATTCCATTTGCGACCGCGTATGCGGTCGCAAATGGAGTCGCAGTTACTTGAAGTGGATGGTAATCTGGACCCCTTCCCCTTTGTGAATGGACCACAAAATATTTTTTCAGGGCAGGTAGTGATCCAAGGGACCACTACCTACCCTGAAAAAATTCCGAAACTAAAGGTTTTGGATTTTTTTTTAAGTGCAGCTCGTTTTCCTTTAAGGAAAACGGGCTACACTTAAAAAAAAAAAAACTGCTTTATGGATAAGCAGTCACGAACATGGAGGTCTGCTGACTACAGCAGGCCTCCATCTTAGCGTGTGCCCATAGTCGCTATGGGGCCGCAATTTGCGACCCACCTCATTAATATTAATGAGTTGGGTCTTTGCCACCCCATAGCGACTTGCAGACGGTGTCTGAGACACCGTTCTGCATACCAAATTGCGAGTTGCAATTTGCGAGTCGGAAGGACTCGCAAATTGCAACTCGCAATTTGTTTTTTTGCTACATCTGGCCCATAGTTTCTTCGCCAACAGCTATAGTATATGAAACTCTCAAACTGATGAGGCTTGATTCAAAGTGCAGTACAACATAAACATTACAGAAACATACAAACATTACAGTTGCAATAAAAACAGGAATTTCCATCTCGATCAATAAGGAATAATAAAATGCAGTTATATATATATATATATATATATATATATATATATATATATACTGAAAAAAACAAAGGTTACCGGGAAAATATAGCTAGGTTCTGAATTCACCCGCACAAAACCATAGAAATTCACAATTATAGTTATTTCAAGCAACTAAAAGTTAACTGTAACTCGTGCTCTCGCCATGCACAGTTTTCTAATCATTAATTTGAATGCTAATGTTACATAGATAATTTTAATGATGTTATGAAAGATGTCATGAATGCTGTAATATCTGGGATAATTAGCAGTGCATGGCGATGGTGCAAGTTATAGTTACCTTAGGACGCAGGTTATAGTTACTTAAGGTAACTATATCTATAACTGCTGAATTTCTATGGTTTCATGTGATTAAATTCAAAACCTAACTATAATGTCCCTGTAAACTTTATTTTTTAAGTGAATTTCTATGTTTTTTTAAATTCTATTTCCTAACTATAGCGTCCCAGTAACCTTTGTTTTTTTCAGTGAATTTCTGTCATAAATTCAGAAACTAACTATACTGCCCCTGTAACCCTTGTTTTTTTAAGTGAATATATATATATATATATATATATATATATATATATATATATATATATATATCACTAGGTACTTATAGTTCGTACCATATTTCCATTGAAATTTTTTTTTTTTATTTGCCTAAATCTGCGGCACCGTTTGACGAATCCTCACTAAATTTTCCCAAAAAAGTGTTGTGGTGATTCTTGTTGTCTACCTAGCAAGGGCCGAGAAAAAGGGGGGGGGGTCAAAAAAGTTCAGTTTCCCATGTTAATACTTATTGGACCTTTAGACACGTCTACAGCACGAACTACTGGACAGAATTACACTAAATTTGGCAGAAAGCTAGCTTACACTTTGGCTCATTTGGTGTTATTTGGTTCTGGATTTTTTTAGAAATTTGGGGAAATTCAAATTTGTATATCCCGGGCAGCAAAGTATTGGTGAACAAAGATGAGCTTGTGCACAGAAACGCACAACTCTGATTGGCTTCCAACACTTCAAACCAGGAAGTGTTGGCAGCCATCTTGGGACTCGGTTTTAGCCGAGCCCCAGTAAAAAAAGTAAAAAATAAAAATAAAAGAAAATGGACCATGGTAGGGGCATCCTGACTCCTTAGCACTGGTTGGGGGGGGGGTCCCAGAAAGAACCCCCAGAGCAAAAACAGAATTTTTTTTAATTATTTTTTTTGCTGCACAATTGCGATATTTGTGAATTTGCGGCAAAAAAACAAAAACAAACGTGATCTCTCACGTCCTGGGTGCATTAATAATTTTGAGTGGGGGCCCCCCCGGGGACCATCACCTCCCCAGGACAAATTGCTTTCACTTTGTGGGGAAGGCCCATCGGCCTTACCCACAGCCCAGGGAACAACCACCTCCCCTGGGCTTAAATTATAATAAATGTGGGGGGGGGAGCGAGCACCACCTACCCGAGTCAATATCTAATTTTTGTGCATGGGGCCTCGTGACCTCCGCCCCTCGCAGCCCCAGGGATGACCACTTCCCCAGGGCAAACAATAAAAATATGGAAAGCGGGTTCGTTTTGGACACCCTTAGCCCAGGGGACCACCACCTCCACAGGGCAATGTGAATGTTGGAAGGGGGGGCTACACAATTTTACTTATCCAATATTGTTTTATACAAACAGAAGAACAAGCTAACCTGGTGGTGTAATAGTTAAGGTCAACTACTTTCACACAGAAGTTTGAGGGTTCTACTCCAGGTGTGTCTATGGTCTTTTCCCTTCTTTAATTTATTTTAATTTTCAAAAGTTAAAGGTTAATACTGAAAGGTGATCACACTTGTTTTAAATGACAAGTACACTTTTTTTTTAATTTGTCCTAAAATATCTAATTCTCCGTATATCATTCATCAAAGCCTAAACACCTTCTCTCTCTGTCTGTCTCTCTCTCTCTCAAGTGCGCTCTGTCATTCTCTATAACATCACTGTAACCTTTGTTTTCTTAAATGAATATATATATATATATATATATTCAAAAATAGAGGGAAACTGGAAGGTTACACACTCACGCAGGTCAAGCAGTATGGGAATTACTCCCTTGATTGTTGGTGCCCTCACACATCCCAAAAAGCGATGTCATGCATCATCATCGGACTGCTCCCTGTAGAACTGGCGCGTCAGTGTCCTATGGGCCCTATGAAGGGTCACTTTCGCGGAGATCTTTTTATTAGATGCTGTACTTTGAAGCCTATAAGTGTGAGAGTATCCTAAAATGTAAGGTCAAATGTGCACAGCTAAGTGTGAGTGAAAGGAAAAGTGAATGACTAAAACTGTCTAGGAGTTGCCAAAATTCATTTAGTTACACAGTACTACTGGCAGGATTAAAAATGCCACCGAACAGAGGCATTGAGGGCTACTTGGGGAAAATAAGGAACACCTGCAGCCATAAAAGTCAAAAGTGAATAAAGGTCGACATGTTTCACACTTGCCAGCCAGGGGAATCACATCCACAGCTCTTCTTCAGATCCACAAATGAATTAAGGTTCCCGAGTTGGGAGCTATAAATGTCAGCTAAGTGGTGCCTTAATGATTACCACTACAGATGTAACAAGTGACATCTATTAATGTTCAGTCTAAAAAATATGAACTGTTTTTATAGTTCTGTTATGGACATAAAAACTTCTAACATGTGTGAATCTCCAGCCCTGCAGAAAGTGAGGACAGGGCCCCATAGTTCATAGGCAGGGGTAGCGTTCAGCTCATTGAGAATTATGGAGCATCGCATGCAGACGACCTACCCAGCCCTGTGCTAATTACCAAAGATATTACAGCACTTATGACATCTTTTATAACACCATTGAAAACATCACTGTAATATTTGTTGTACAATTATTCATTAAAAAACGGTGCATGGCAGGGACGCAAGTTATACTTACCTTAGGGCACGAGTTATAGTTACTTGAAATAACTCTACAACTGGTGAATTTCTATGGTTTTGTATGAGTAAATTCATAACCTAATTATAACGTCCCTTTAACCTTTGTTTTTTTAAGTGAGTATATATATATATATATATATATATATATATATATATATATTTATATATATATATACACACACACACACACACACTCACACATATGCACCCACACATACACCCACACACATTTATATATATCTATATCTACATCTATCTATATATATATATATATATATATATATGTATCCTACAGGTGGACACCAGTAGGCAGTTATAGTTAGTCTGCTTTTCCATAGACTGGCGTGAACAAGGCTTAGTGCTGAAACATGTTGCAGGGGCTGGACTTTTTGAAATAAAGCTTCTTCAAGACTTCGAGTGTGCATGCATCTACTTTGGCTAAAGATGTTGTTTGTGCATACCGGGGACGCCAGTAGGTAGTTATAGTTAGGTCTGCTTTGCCATAGACTGAGAATGTAGACTGAGAATGTTTTGGGTTTGCTAATAGCTTTGGCCGTCTTGATGAATCTTGATGAATTAGTGCCACAAAATGTAGAAGAACAAATAACTAAGTATTAGGTCAACGCCCTCAAAATTCAGCTTTTGGGTAGAAATGTGTAGACATATGCAACATAAGACAACAGTCTATCGACAAATATAGACTGTTCTTAAACAGATACAGCAAAGGGACTGTAAAACAAAAAACAAAACCACTCCAAAACCTTGATCCTTGTTGAGTAAGGAAGCTTACAAAACCCCAAGGACATTCATTGGCTTGATTATCATACCAGTAGTCACACTGTGACAGTAGTTCCACCATATCTGAATGCTGTCTGTGCACCACACCAAAATGCGTAATCTTGTAATGAGATTGTATTTTCTAAAAGGTCCAGCTCTTCAGCTTCAAAAACCAAATGATATGCTATTAAGAGGTAGTCATTCTGAAGTCAGTTCTGTAATAGATTACATTCAGTGAAATACTCTGCGCCTAAAAGGGCAAATGAAGAAACTGAGTTGGTTGTTGACAACAACACTGAAAATTCTAATACTAGCATAGTGTTAGATATTTTTATAAAGGAAATCAATGCATTTGCAAGACCAACTACAGAAATTTAGGACAAGGTGTGTGTTTGCTGCAGGCAAACTCACTATTAATCACAAGTCAAAAAGAATTATATTTGTTAAAAACAGAAGACAGTGATTTCATGCAATGGTTTAAATTTGCTCTTTATCTGATCACTGAAGATAGGTTTGACTTGTGAGTAAACTAGATTGTCTATAAATACTGTTTTGACAATGTCTGCTAGAGGAATTCATAACAAATTGGAAGCTTTTCCAATTCCTCTTCAGCTTCAAAATTTGTATATGCATGAGAATATTCTCATTCAAACAGTGCATCCATTCCAAGCCATTGCTAGAACAGAGATTAAAAACAAAATGTTACTTCTTTTTGAACTACTAAAACATACTTGCCTTTGGATATAAAGGAGAATATTAAAACTATAGGGGTAGATTGAGAAGAAGAAAACCCACTATTGGGTCTAGTGAATGGAGTACCTACCAAAGACAAATAATTTGGAAGGAACTTGTCAGCATTGATAGGGTTAAGAGTGCTTTAAAATTTCTTAAAATAGAACATGTATTTTACAAAGATATTGATGTAGAGGAACATGTTAACTGTCTTAGGACAGAAAGTTCCAGTTCAGCTTCTTCTGCTCAGTTTGAAAAAGGTTTATTTAGGTGAAGCAGAAGAAATATATGTACATTACAGCATTCACCATCTACATTCCAGAGATATGATAGGTGATGCTTTAGAATTGTACCAAATGAAGCAAGCAAAATGAGAACCAGTAAGTGTGTTGGGCAGAAGCACAATGTCTTCAATGTTGTTTCCTACAGGACAAAGTATTCATTGTGATGATGATTCCTTTATTTGAACATAGATCCAGTAGATTGTATTCTGAAGATTCCAGCTTTAGACAAAACATACTGTACGTTTTCAAATTTCTGTCTGGGAGTGATTTCTCAGTGCTATCATATGCTGTGTGTCATGTTATGAGAACAGGCACACGGTTTAATGACATCAGAGATTTTGTGGAAAAATTGCATGGTAAAGATGAGGTACTAGAAAGTAATTTGATGAATGTCATGGCTTGCAAACATGATGGCAATGAAAATTTGTTGGTGAGCTAGAATGTATGTTACGCAATCTAGGTGCATCCATCTGGTTTGTTATTTTGATCTGTGCACAGTTTGCTTGGGATGATCTTCATGACATTCTCAGGTAAGCTAATGCAAACATTCCAGGAATTGATTTCATATCTGCAGGTGAATTGTGTTCTGTTGTTCCTGCAAATGTTTGTAGATACTTCAAACACAGATTTGAAGCCATGCTTCATTTTATCTGCAACAGAAAGAATACACCAATAGGTGAAGTTGTGGACTTCTTCTGGAGAAAATAATTCCAAGCAAGAGTAGCACCAAATAAACATATGTTATTGTGGGTGAAAGGTGCACCAAGTTTGGGGAAGATACTGATGGCTCAGTGTTGTCATTCATTGAGCTATATGTAAATTGTGACATCCCATAAGAGTTTCGGAACAGAATTCTAATGCAGAAAGTCTTGCAGTTGCAGTCACACAAATGTAGCAAATATTGTCCACAGAGATACAGATCAAAGGAGAAATACTACATTAAGAGACAGATTTTGATCTTGGATGAGGGGAATACTCCATCATAAACTTGATATTACAATCACATTGTATTCTATGGAGATCATAATATAGCTGACTGGATATCCATCACGTTTGTGATGAAGTATTCCATCCACCAAGATCTAAACCAGGCCCTATATGTCATTATGGGTTGCCTAGGACGATAATCTCTAAAGAAAGACTAAGCAGGTTTATCTCTGCAGTCAGACACACTGTTACTGGGCAATCTCCTAAAAACACTTATAATCTGAAAAGAAGTAAGGCTTCAAAACTTATCAATGACTACAATGGGGAGGCATGGCCAAAATGGTGGCTGAGATGGACGCTTACAAGCGAGCTCCACTTCGGGCCTCTAACATTATCCTGATATACCTCGCCACAACACCAGCCACACGGCACGGAGGGTGTCGGAGGTGGTGTAGAGGCAGCAGGTCTCAGTTACAGCTGTGAGACCGCGATCGCAGCCGCGGACGTGAGCAAAGTGCGGCACGCTCAAAGAGGTGAGCAGGGCCTTCCTCCGAGTGGGGAACTGACGGCGAGCAACGGTGAGCGCGGCCTGCTGGTGCGACGTGCCAAATTAAGAGCTGGATGTGCAGCGTGCACGGCACACACTGTAGATCCTGGCCAAGGCGTTGTTTTTGGAGAAGCGCATGAACGCACCTCTGCCTCTCGAACGCTGCCCGAGTAGAGAGTAACTGAGGCACAGTACTGGAGAAAACGAAAGGTGCAACTCGCAGGCCCTGGGTTCCTTACGGAAGGGCACTGGTATATGCGATGGATTGAGAAAACTGAGGCCCCCTTCCTTCTTTCTTTTTTGATGTGGTGTTAAGCAGAGGACAAGATGGAGACAGTCCGGAATCGGAGGGGAACATGGCGGCCGGTTGAAGCGCTGACCGCGAACTCCCATCGGACAAGAGACGCGACCTGCGACCCCTGACCTGGAAATGACGCGCTGAGAGCCGGAGCAGTGCCGGAGTTGGATCGACGCGCGAGAGGATCACCGCGGCCGTAGAGGGGCCCCCTTGTTGTGACGAGGAAGAGGTTTGGAGGAGAGACGCCGGGGGAGAGACTGGGGGAGAGACTGGGATTGTGTTACAGGCAGGGCTCCTAGACCGGCGCCCGGGTGAGTCGTTCCTCTTGCCGGGAAGAGCTGTTGGTGGCGTTTTTTTTTTTTTTTTTTTTTTTTTTTCGGTGTTGAGGCTGACAGAGCTCTCTGTTTTTTTTTTTGTTTTTTTTTTGCGCGAGAAACACACACTGATAAATCCAGATTGGTAGGAATACCATAAAACGTTAATTAACCGGAACACTGGATCTTTAAAAACAATCGCATGTTGAATCTGCATAAGATTTTTTTTCCCTTTGTGAGCCCTTTTTTTTTCTTGAGACTTCTTCTGTCACCCACAGAGGTTTGTTGTTAACACTCTGTTATCATTAACTTTGAGCACTGTCTCTTTGCTTTAAGAGCTATTTCAACGTTGCTTCTACTCCTTGAATTAGACCGAGCTGGGCATTACTGGGCATTATTTGCCTATCGGGCTTGGAGTAGCTATTTGAAGGACTTGGAAGGATCCTAGAAAATCCAATTTCGGAATACGTTACTACTGGAGTGTACTTGTTTATATTGACCTTCCCGCCCCAGGTCGGGAGATTTAATTAAAAACACGGCGAACAAGGAGGGGGGCGAAATTGCTTCGGCGAGAGGTGGTCAGGGGGTCCCCTGGAATCAAGCTTTAAATTCCAGTATTTGGGCTGAAGCAGTGAGGGGTGTGCGACGAGGGAGATCTTATACCTCTCGCTGTTCTCTTCGTGGGAGTTTACCGGAGACTCCGGGGCTTTCCACTAGGAGTAATCTGAACAGGAATAGGGTGGGAGGAGAACGTGATACCAGCAGAGCCTCTCGGTGCATGTCTCCAATCAAACGCCGCCCCAGGGTTGTACGGACAGAGGTTAAAAACCTGGTTGGTGCAAGGACTTGTAAGCCCGGCCCCCTGGGTGTGAGTGATAAGCCCCAGACTTATTCATCAGAGACTGTAGCAGTTACAAATCCTGGATCTAAGACGCACGGCGAAGTCTCTTTAAAGGGGACTGATCAAACTCTGTCATCCGTGGGCCCTCCTATCCCTCTCTTGGGGGAAGGTCAACCTGAACCTCTGGGGAGGAGTGAATCATTGATCACAAGATATTTTCGGACCACTACCTTTCCATCGCAGGATATGGCAAATAGTCAACTAACCTCAGATGATTTAGAAATGTCAAATTTAGCTATGCGTTTGGCTATGCGTTCGCCCCTAAATCCACTAGACAAGGATCTAGATGGACAGGGAGAGGATTCCTCTAAATTATCGGCTTTGTTAGAAGTGGAGAGTAACCCTCTCAGAGGTACAATGTCTTATGGTATGGACGTACAGGCCCTGCTAATCTCTCTTACTAAAGAGATTAGGGAAAAATTTGAGACATCAGAAAATAACCAAACAGGGATTCGGGAAGTATGTGAGGCTTTGGAAAATAAAATCACTTTGTTAACAGATCGGATGGGTAAACTCGAGACTGTGGTGGCGGCCCATGAGGAGCGGGTGGCAGCTCAATCTGAGGATATTTCACAATTAAAACGCGGGGAAAAGTTGTTACAGGACAAACTAGAGACTTTGGAAAATAACATGCGGAGAAATAATATCAGGCTTTTGGGTGTTCCTGAGGGATTGGAAGGTGAAGATATCAAGGGCTATGTGATTGCTTTGATAAAAGAGGTTATCCCAAATACAGCAGTGTTTAACCTGGAAGAGGATATTCAAAGAGTCCATCGCGATCCGTTCAAGAAAAATCCCGGGAGGAAGAATCCCAGGAGGATTCTGATAAACTTCAATACGTACTCTATCAAGGAAAAAATTCTGTCTGAAGCCCTTAAAGTTGGTGTTTTTTCCAAGGGGGATTGGGCCTTCAGGATAAGATCGGACTTGTCTAAAGCAACGTTAGATAGACAGTGGGAATTGGGAAATTTTATGCGCGAGCTTCGTTCTCTTGGGCTACCGTACAGCTAAGGTTTCCGGCAGCACTCCGGATCATGTGGAAGAACAAAATGTATAACATGAGAGATCCGGGGGAGGTTAGCGCATTTATAGACCAGATTAAGGCGTCACAATAAGATCTAGTGGAAGTATCTCGTCCGATGGGGAGTTCGAATTTAGGATAACAGGATGGTTATCCTAGTAGAATCAGGGAGGGTTCCCCAGGGTAGGGGGGTTGGGTTTGGGTGGGAGTTGGTGTTGGTGTTGGTGGAGGGGGTGGGAGGCACTGGGTGTGGGGGTTTGGGTTGGGTTAGGTGGATTAGGTGGGTTGAAAGGATAAAAATAAGAAAGTCCTCATATGTTGTTTACCTAGGAGGGGGGTGCGCTGTGCTCATGACGTTTTCCTTTTCTCCTGACAGATATGTCTAAGTATGGGAATTTAAGATTCAAATTTCTTTCTTGGAATGTGAATGGTTTAAGGGTGGTAGGCAGGAGGAGGAAGATTTTTGAATATTTAAGATTGGCGGAAGAGGAGATTATCATATTGCAAGAAACTCATCTCCAACAAACAGAGTGGGAGACCTGGGTTAAACGGTTGAATTGGGTTTCTCTTAGCGTATGCTCCTCCCAAACTAGTGTGATAAAAGGCGTGGCAGTTCTGATAAAAAAATCCATAAAGCTTAGGATAGGATCGGTGCAAGTTGACCCTAGAGGGAGATGGGTAGTGGTAGAACTGTGCGTATGTGGCTATTGGGTCACGGTGGCAGGCTATTATGGACCTAACCTAGATGATCCCACACCATTTCAAGAGTTATTCAATATTTTACTTCTAGCTAGATATCCAGTGGTACTAGGTGGAGATTTCAACATATTGTTAGACCCTGTATACGATAAGTCAACCCCTCGAGGTACGGATAACTCTCCTAAAATGAGGGCACAGGTGAAACAAGCCATGCAAGATCTAGGATTGGTAGACATATGGCACTGCAGAGGAGGCGAAGGAGACAGATATACATTTTACAATAAAAAATATGGGCATAGATCTAGAATAGATTTTTTTTTAATACACAAAAGTTTATGCCCAGAGGTCAGAAAGGTAGCCCACAATCCAGCTCACCTCTCAGATCATTCAGCTGTAAAATTACACTTGGATATCAGGGTCGTAAATAAGGGTATTAGATGTATAATTAATCGCGCTATACTATTAGATGACTCTATAGTAGAAGCATTAAAAAAAGACACAAGAGATTTCTTTCTTTTGAACCAAGGTACGGCAAGTTTATGGTGTGTTTGGGACGCCTTTAAGGCCTATATTAGAGGGAGGCTTATGAGCCTGGCAATATACAAACATCGTGAAGAAAAAGAGAAATTGGGAGATATGGAATTATCTCTAAAAACCTTGCAAGCTGCAATCCATAAAGCACGAGCAGAAGAGAAGGTCAATTTATTAGAGGACTTGATATGTCAAGAGGTTAATGTTCGGACTAAGCTAGAGGCTTTTTTGGAAAATCGCAGTAAGTTAAAGTGGGAAGCTAGTCGATATGCTCACCATGAATATGGAGAAGGTTGCAGTAAGCTACTAGCATGGAAGGTTAAGTCAGACCTCTCTAAAAGATATATTTCAGCAGTCAAATCGGACTATACGAATCAGATTTGTGTGGAGCAAGAAGAGATTGAGGGGGCATTTGTATCTTTTTTCCAAGACGTATACTCAGAAAGCCTGGTTAATTCAGACGAGTCGATTCGTGATTTTCTAGAAAAACTACACCTTCCAGCTCTAGAAGATTCTGAAAAGACCCTATTAAATTGTAAAATAAATGAGGCTGAGCTTATTGAAGGCATAAAAGCGTTAAAAAAAGGAAAGGCCGCTGGTCCAGACAACCTACCTAATGAATTGTACAAGGTTTTGGGGGAAGTTATTAGTCCATTTTTATTAGAATTATTTAATTCTATGCTGGTTGAGGGGGCTCAGACGCCTAAATCCTGGAGAGAGGCTATAATTTGTCTAGTTTTAAAGCCAGGTAAGGATCCAATGTCTTGTGCATCTTACAGACCCATCTCCCTGTTGAATGCCGATTACAAACTTTATACAGGGATTTTAGCCAGGAGATTAGGGAGTGCCATAGGCAATCTGATTCATACGGATCAAAAGGGTTTTATGAAAGGGAGGTATCTCCAGGATGTAACACATGAGTTATTCGCTGCAATAGACCTGGCGGAACAAGAAAAGGCTCCTTTGGCGATCCTGACTTTTGATGCAGCAAAGGCCTTCGATCGGGTTAATTGGTCTTTTTTGAGGTTAGTGCTGGAAAAAGGAGGCTTGGGATTTCCTTTTGTTAGGACAGTCAGGGAATTGTGTAGACGCCCCTCAGCGAGAATTCTGGTCAACGGCCAGTTATCACAAGAATTTAGGATTTGGCGGGGTACGCGACAGGGATGTCCATTGTCTCCCTTGCTTTTTAACTTATATATTGAGCCTCTGGCAATTTCTCTTTGGTTAAGTAAGGAAATTATTCCATTTCAAAGTGGGGACTGGGAAAAAAAAGTAGCATTATATGCGGATGATCTTATGCTATACACCAAGGATGTTAGTTCTACCCTACTTGCGTTCAATACTTTGATGGAGCAATTTGGTAAATTTTCTGGTTACAGCGTAAACACAGAAAAGACAGAAATAATGTGTTGGAATTTGACTTATGCTTCTCCTTTAGTCAAACAAGAGATCAGATATTTGGGTATTCGATTAACAAATGATCTAAATGAGGTACCTAAACTAAATTTTAACATAACATACAGAGAAACCAAAAAATTGCTAAAGACGTGGGCCGCTCTCCCTCTTTCCATAATTGGAAGATCCAACATTTTGAAGATGTGCATTCTCCCAAAATTTACCTTTTTATTCAACACTATTCCATTAGAGTTTAAGAACTGCTGGTTTAAAAAACTACAGGGGGATTTATCCTCATTTGTATGGGCCTCTAAAGGAGTAAGGATCTCGTGGAAAAAAATGAGTAGAAAAAAAGAGTGGGGGGGCATTGCGTCTCCAGATTTCTTCAAGTATTATCTGGCATTTCAATTAAAAAACATTAGAAACCTATTGAATAAGAAGTCAGAATATGATCCGGCGTGGAAAGCCTTAACGGCACACCTCAAGGAAAGAGCAGATAATTTTCTATATAAATTCGGCCATCCTAAGTACTTCAAGAAGGTACGCTTGAAGACACTCAGACATGCATGCAACATTTGGATGTACTTTCGGAAGGTGCTAGCGATACCCTATTTTTGCAGCTCTGCCCCCATTTGGGATTCACCTGGTACTCCTGAATGCCTTACTGATAAATTATCAATTCCTTTGAGAGTGAGTGGGATTCTAAGATGGGGCCAGATAATGGAAGGACCAGAACTGTTAAGCTGGTCGACACTTTATGAAGGGACTGGAGGGACAGTCTCCAAATTCAAGTATCTTCAGATAGCTAGTTGGGTTAAATCGCAACAAACAGGAGAAATAGGAAGGAATATATGGGAAGGGAAATTAAACCAGAAAATCATTAATAAAGAAGTTGCTCTGTGGTACCATGCTCTGTTGGAAGCAACAAGGGATGGGATATCCCTTCCCTTGTTGAAGTGGGGGGGGATTTTTCCAACTCTAGATGTGAAATCTTTATGGTATAGGTCCTGCTCAGAATTGTGGTTCACGACCAGCCCGGCAGAGTTGAAGAAAAACCATTTGTTCACACTTCATAGGGTTTACTGGACGCCGGCCAGATTAACAGCTATCGGGAAAACTCAGAAAAACTGTCCGAGGTGTGGTGACGATAAGGCAAACGATATACACATGTTTTGGCAATGTTCAAAGTTGTGGGAATATTGGGAGGAGATAGGAAACACTCTAAAGATAATATTTAATGTGAAAGTAAAATTGGATCTTTCTATGGTGGTGTTTGGGGTCAGTGAACAGGGTATGAATTATCAAAAATTGTCAGCACATCAGGAACACTTGTTGTTTGTATTAATACTTTTGGCTAGACGAGAAATTTGTCGTAAATGGGTTGACCCCTTTCCCCCCCGTTCTAAGGATTGGCAAATATCTGTAAATCGAATGTGTATAATGGAACAACGAGGTCCCCTTTCTAGAAGGGATAACTTCTGGATGAATTGGGAAAATGTCTACCAATAGTATATTATTTCTTTTTTTTTTTTTTTTTATTTTTTTTTTTTTTGTATATTACTGTTTTGCTGTCTGGTCTCCTCCTCGTGCAACTTAGTCCAATGATTAGTACTCCCCTTACCCAATACTGGGCGATGCTTTGGTTAAGACTAGGTTTCATAGAAAATAGTATATCCTGGTTGATGGCATACGATTGGGAGAGTAATAATACGTAGACCAAACGGGACGACCCAAGGGTTACGTTTCCCCCGTCCGGAACTATTCTTCTTCTACCAAAGCATGGGTGATAATTATGAGGACAAAAAAAAAAAAAAAAAAAAAAATGGAGACAGTCCAATCCACCGGTACGGCGCCCTGCACAACTAGATTGATGGGGAAAACCAAGACTCTCAAGCCCCAAGAGTGCTCTGGGTCTGTAGGCCTTCCTGATGCGTCACTGGAAACGCTGAGTCTGCGCTCCCTAGAAAACACCCTACAAGCACACTCAGGGTAATTTGAAAAGATATTGAAGGCCATCATGGATACCAAGGTGTCCCTTGAAAATAGGATAGATACAGTCTTCTAGGATCTCAACCTCCTCACGTTTGCACACCACAAGTTAGTGGAGAGGGTGAAAGCATCGGAAATTACCTGAGACACCATGGAGCCCACTGTGTCGGAAACCCAGAAGCACGTTGAGAGGTTAGACTTAGAAGTGAAAGCTCTACGGCAGCGTGCGGAGGATGCGGAAGGGAGATCTCGCTGCAACAATGTGCAATTCTTGGGGTTCCCGGAGAGAGTGAAAGGGCCCAGTACGGAACTATTCTGGAGCAATGGCTCGTCGGTGAGGTGCTGAATGGTGTAACATCAAAATTATTTTCTGTGGAACGGGCACACAGAATACCGGGCAGACAGCCAGCCTCGGGGTTGCCGCTTTCTTAATTATAGGGATCGCAACATGATACTGCAGCACTTTCGGAACAGTGGACCAGTAAGGCATGAGGGGGCTTCCATAATGGCCTAGACTTCACTGCATAAATACAGCGCCAGCGCTATTTCTATCTGAAAATCAAGCAACGACTACGTAAGCATAACTTCAAATATGCCTTGATGTTCGGATTGCGGAGGATCGCACTCATATCTTTGTTTCACCGGCCGACGCCTGGAGATGGATGCATGCTAAGGGCATTGCTCAACTCTCGGAGGAAGAAAGGGATGGTGGAGAATGGCAGACCTCACCTGCTTGCAGGAGGTCTAAGAGGAAGTCGAAATCCAGCCCACTAAAACACAAGCAGCTGCAGAGAGAGCAAGGGCACTCAGGGATACAACGATACACACTCAAAACTCTTTTGCGCCGCTCCAGCCCGCTTTGCAGGCACACACAGACTCAGGCGGCTCTGATTCAACTATCATGGGAGTGTCGAAGTGTCCGGTGGTTACACCCAGCACTGCAGATGAGCTGTACTGACTGAACAATCATTTCCTGGTCCTGTGCTGACCTGGGATGAGGCTTTGGCCGCTTCTGCAACATTAGACTGAGTGTTCTTAATTCTGGGATCATGAAGTGTGCATGCAGTAGAAATGATATCGAGTGGTCCTAATGTTTGGGGCCTAGAGGATTGAAGTGTTGCTTAAATTCTTTACGTTGGCAAGACTCTCGTCCCACACAATTAGAGGAGCCTTGTGATATTGTGATTGTGGCTGGTATGGGCACTGTTAAAACTATCCTTTATCCGGCAATGGGGGGTTCTAAAGCGGGCTCCACATGATCATCACCATGTCCCCTCAGATGGTATCCACAAGGAAAAAGTTTTTTTGCAA
Source organism: Pleurodeles waltl (assembly GCF_031143425.1). Lineage (NCBI taxonomy): Eukaryota > Metazoa > Chordata > Amphibia > Caudata > Salamandridae > Pleurodeles > Pleurodeles waltl. The sequence goes on from NC_090436.1 coordinate 805,071,441, forward strand.
TCATTACATGTTTTTTCTTTTGCTATTGTTAGAGGTAACCATGGGCATGCCTGAATGCCATCATATTTTGGGTTTGAGATTGCTATTGAGGGGTACTATATTAAAAATGTTTTGTTGGGTCACAACACATGTTAGCACACTTATCAAGTAAGCACATTTTCCAAGGCTGCAGGCGGGCACTCCCCTTTTGGAGCCGAGCATATTCTACGACAAATATGAATGTACTGTTTATTGCGTTATGGATACACACAAACCACACATGATGCAGGAATATAATATCATAACATGGAACGTACGCGGAATGGCAATGCCGGGTAGGAGGCATCTGTTTTGTTTTCCTTATCTTATCTTATGACCGAGCTAACAAAACTTCTCTGGAATGCACTTCTTAGTTTAAAGAAGACATTTATTATTATTATTTCAACGCGAGGTTCCTGAAAGACGAGGTTAGAAGGTTGGAAGCACACGTTTAAAAGTAGTCGCAGCAATGAAAGCAAAATATATCAAAGTACTTCTCAGTTGCAATGTACACAGCAAATACATGAGATTATATTATAGCATAACTTCAAAACAAAGAATAAAAGTAAAAATGTCATCACCGTAGGGCCTATCACTGCTCGTCATCCTTCTCATGCCTGCAAGTTGATGACTCCTGTTCAACTGCAAGAAGGAGATTTTCCGCCCAAACGGGAGGCCTGGCAGCTGACGTCTGCTCCTGACTGAAGTCCTGGAGAATCTCCCCCTGCTGCTGCCCAGGGACACCATTAAAAAATCCTGGCCCCTTCCTCTCAGACCTGGGAAATAAAACAAGCCATTGGAGATTGGCCAGATCTCCTAAGCCTCTCCTCTTCCCAAGGCTGAACAGAAAGGAAAACACCAAATAACAACAACAAAAAAAACATTATAAGCAAATCAGACTTGAATGATAAAAGCAATCACTGTAAAGCAATGGAAGTGGATTAACATATTGATCTCATAACCTTTCAAATCAGATACATCTACAATGAAAGGACTGAAGCTTATATACTCTGATTGGAATAATAACTGATTGAACAGTGTCTCTAAAACAGCAAGTTGATGTAGCATGAGTTCTACTCATGTAAAGGTACACGGTTCACCTGAAAGGTTTTCTGGAATGTAAGTGAAAGTCAGAGACCACACGAAAAAACAGAGATAGTTAACTGGCGATGTTGCTTAGTTCCAGTGGAAGAATGTTATCAAACATGTTGACATACTTTATATTGATCCCATGTAGAACTTGAACTGAAGGCACCAGTTGCGCAAAATGGATCCATGGTGTTTGTACTTTAATCAATCAGGTTTAGGTTGGTGGTTCCGTCCCTCCCCCGACCCCACACGCAAACACCCGAAGGGAGACCACACAGCACACTCATGGTCAGTGGTGAGTCGTGGTAGGATCGGCAAAAGAAGGAAGTATGACATTTCTTGCAAATAACATTTGTCATCTGAAATGTGCCCTTCTTCTTCCTTTCCTTTTTTTTATAATAAGCAGGACGTTATTGGGGCCCTTTGTTATGATTTCTGCAGGTTCTGGCGGGTCATTTGAGGATTCAACCCAAACCTTAGCACAGATGTTTTTATTTGCCTCACCACAGCTTCCCTTTCCTTGCACTGTCAGAAGGGCTGGGGCAGACTCCTTCTTTACCAAACCTCCATTCACTGCACTTATGACAAGTTGGGCAATTCGGTCTTCAATCTGTATGAATGAATCAGATTCTCTTCTAGTTATCAGAATAACTTTGATTTCGACTTGGTAATCTGCAGCAATCACTCCCCCTAAAACCTGATCAATTTGCCATATCTGTCCTGGTAACTTTCCTCTCCCCAACTGATCTTTGACTGTTTGTGGGACAGATCTCTGTTGTGCGTGCTGACAAATAGGACATTGCAAAATCACAGTTTTTATCAAATCTAGGAGAATGTGCATCTCTCTAATCTCTGCCCACCTGTAAGTGGCTTTTTCTCCCAGATGTCCACATTGCTGGTGTACCCACTTAGCCATCCCCACCAAGTCTGAATTCTGGTTTGACACTTCTGTCTCTGAAATTTTGGCTTTAACATCTGCAAGGGAATTGAACCAGTTATGTACAAGCCATGTGGAAAACCAAACGGCTAATCCATTGGCAGTGAAACAAAAATCAGTGTAAAAATGACACATCTCAAGCAGCTCTTGCTTTAAAGTCTGACACACATTGTACAACTCTGCATTTTGGTTATTTTTTTCCTTCTCCTGTGGTAGACAACAACTTGTCAGTAACTGGATTGTATGACACTGCTTTCCATTGTCTTTTAGCACTCGTGCATTTCAATGAATCATTAGTCAAACAAACACGCTTTTTATCCTCTGGGGACATGAATTCAAATGGTGCACTCAATTTCACTGGTGACTCTTTTACCTGTGATACTTTCTACACCATCTCCTCATCCTGTAAAGGGGTTTGTGACACCTGCTCATGTAGGGCTGCAGTGACTCGAGCCCTGTTTTGTATGTACCAGATCCAAAGTATGATACTAGCCTCTTGTGCCTGTTCTATACTGTAAGATGTAGGTGAACTCATCACCCACTGCATGATTGGCAGTTCAGGTTTCAGAATTACATTATCATTTAATGTAATTTGCTCAGTATTCACTAGAGCCCAATAACAAGTCAAAAGCTGTTTTTCAAAAGGAGTACAGCGCTCCACAAAGTCAGATAGTTTACTAATCCAAAGTTTCAGGGGCACTCTTGTCCTCCCCTGTCTCTGCCACATATTTAAGTTGGTATATGGTCCTGTTTTATATGTAAATCAGTATTTCCCTCTTGCACTGTGCACCAATCTAAAGTCTGTTGAATTATTTCATTTGCCAAATCAAAAGCACACAGCTGCTTCTCACTCCCTTTAAACTCATGTTTTTTCCTAGTTACTTTGTACCAAAGTGTTAATATTTTACTCAGACGAGGGCTATACTGTTTAAAAAAATCAAACAAGCTCATGAAACTCGGTGTCTCTTGCTTAGTGGAAATAGTAAGAAACTCTAAAATATTTCGTTTTACCTGTGACAACATCTGTCTATTTTCTGGATTCCACTGAATTCCCAGAAACTGCACATTTTGCGACAGTACTTCTGCCTTGTCTGAATTAATTTTAAACTTCGTACTTTGCAAAAGCGGTCTGAATATAACATTCTCAACTTTGTGCTCAGTGTAATCTTTTAAGGAATGCATTTGAACTCCTGCCAACAACCGTGGGCTGCTCTGCACACAGAGATCTACGCTCTTCTGAAGAGGCTCACACTGGCCCCCACCTTTTTTAACCTTTTTGCTCACATAAATTCTTATTTTCATGTTCTGCATCTCACATGCATTTTTCTGTAAGCAGACAAAAGCATCCGAACCCTTCTGTCAAGAACAAAAGGGACATCATTTCTTTCAAAAAGCACATTTTCCAAATATGAAAAAGTTTTTGCTTTATCCAAGCACTCATCCCAAAACTCACAAAGTCCTGATAACCAAGAAAACATGTTTCTCACAGCACAATAAGGCAGTTTAACTTCACATGCATTTTCAAACATGGATCGCCGTGTTTCTTTAATTCTCTAAACAAGAAAAACAATTACACTTTTAAATAGTGCACTTCCAAGCTCCAATTCGACTCCCAGACTGTCGACTAACGCCAAAATGCTTTGCTTTCCTTATCTTATCTTATGACCGAGCTGACAAAACTTCTCTGGAATGCACTTCTTAGTTTAAAGAAGACATTTATTATTCTTACTTCACCACGAGGTTCCTGAAAGACGAGATTAGTAGGTTGGAAGCACACTTTTAAAAGTAGTCACGGCAAAGAAAGCAAAATATATCAAAGTACTTCTCAGTTGCAATGTACACAGCAAATACATGTGATTAAATTATGGCATAACTTCAAAGCAAAGAATAAAAGTCAAAATTTAATCACCGTAGGGCCTATCACTGCTCGTCATCCTTCTCATGCCTGCAAGTTGATGACTCCTGTTCAACTGCGAGAAGGAGATTTTCCGCCCAAACGGGAGGCCAGGCAGCTGGCGTCCACTCCTGACTGAAGTCCTTGGAGAATCTTCCCCTGCTGCTGCCCAGGGACATCGTTAAAAAAAGCCTGGCCCCTTCCTCTCAGACCTGGGAAATAAAACAAGCCATTGGAGATTGGCCAGATCTCCTATGCCTCTCCTCTTCCCAAGGCTGAGCAGAAAGGAAAACACCAAATATACGCTCTCTTATCACATTAGGGTTCTTGTGAATTCAATTTGAAAAACACAGCTTGGTCTACCATGTGCAAAAACACAGCTCATCTGCAATGTCTCAACTGTACCGTCTAACTCCACGTTAAAGCCAATAGGCAGCTACAGCTAACCTAAATACCAAATGTAATGTCTAATGCCATATTAAAGCCAATAGGCAGCTAAACTGAATACAACATGTAATGTTCTACTGGTGAACATTGAGCAACTAATATGCGCAGTGGTGAAACACAAAGTCATTGGTCAAACACAATTAATGTCATAACAGCATCGTATGTATGCTTGTCTCAGACGTTGGGGATGCACTTTGCAATACTGCAGGAAACGCACTTGTTGGGTGTTGACTTACAGGCTCTAAGGAAGCGCTGGCATGGTCAGGTATATGGTACGTCTTATTCAGCCTATGTGATGGGAGTGTTGATGTGGATAGAGCCCGGGATCCCATATGTGCAACATAAACAAAGGGTAGATGTGGTTGGCAGATATATAGGGGGTCATTCCAACCCTGGCGGTTGGTGATAAAGCGGCGGCCAACCCGCCAACAGTCAGGCGGTCAAAAAAAATGAATTCTGACCCTGGCGGGAACCGCCAACACGGCCCGCCACTTTAACACTCCGACAGCCACGGCGGGACAAACAAACAGCGCGGCGGTCACCGCCAACAGGCAGGCGGCAGATAACGTACCGCCCACCCTATCACAACTCACCAATCCGCCACCTTTTCCGGGGCGGGAGCACCGCCGATAAAAACACGGCGGAAACAGACTACGAACGGGAAAACGCTCACCTCTATACACTCCACGAGGACGGAGGACAGCATGGAACCCGAATTGAACATCCTACCTGCTCTCGTCTACCTGCTCATCTACCACGAGTACGAACTCCGGCGCAGACGACAACGGTGAGTACCGCACCTACGACACAGGGGGGGGAGGAGGAAGGGTTACGGGCACACACATACGCAATACACCCACCCCCCAACTATCTACACACCAATGCAGAGCACCAAGTCACAGTGACACCACCCAAACCCCCCGGAATAATGAAAATAAATAATTAAATTGAGAAACAAAATTTATGTATAAAATAGGTTCATTGAAGTCATGGTAAAATAGGAAAATGAATTATAAAAAATCAAGTTAAAACATTGCGTAACCGATAAATAGAGGCAATAAGTCCTGCACAGTCACTGAAATTTCAACTGTCCGTGGGCCAAAGTGTATCAACACATGGGCAAAGCCCACACAGGAGACCTGAGTCCGTTGGAGAGAACACTGCAGGGGCATCAGATGATAAAACTACAGGCACCTCAGGGGGAAGGGAAGGGGGGGCACCACAGCCACATGAGTCCACGACGCCAGATCCACGAAGGGGCCACCATGCCCGCTGTGCCATCCTGGGGAGTGCAAAGCCACAGTCTCTCAAGTCTCTACAGTGGGTGGCTTGCCCACTGTTCAATCCTGGGGAGTGCAAAGCCACAGTCTATCAAGTGGATAACAGTCTCCACAGGCAATGGAGGAGGCAGGGTGGCCCGAGTGCAGCATGAACAGTAGCTCGACACAGAACCACCACTGTCATTGGGCCAGCGGTGCTTGAGACGGCGGGGCCCAGCGTAGCGGTGCTTGACAGGAAGGGCCCAGCGGAGCGGTGCTTGACAGGAAGGGCCCAGCGGAGCGGTGCTTGACAGGAAGGGCCCAGCGGAGCGGTGCTTGAGACGGCGGGGCCCAGCGGAGCGGTGCTTGAGATGAAGGGCCCAGCGGAGCGGTGCTTGACAGGAAGGGCCCAGCGGAGCGGTGCTTGAGACGGCGGGGCCCAGCGGAGCGGTGCTTGAGATGAAGGGCCCAGCGGAGCGGTGCTTGAGACGGCGGGGCCCAGCGGAGCGGTGCTTGACAGGAAGGGCCCAGCGGAGCGGTGCTTGAGATGAAGGGCCCAGCGGAGCGGTGCTTGACAGGAAGGGCCCGGCGGAGCGGTGCTTGACAGGAAGGGCCCGGCGGAGCGGTGCCTGTCTTGGCGGGGCCCTGTTCAGCGGTGCCTTTCTGGACGGCGGGGCCCTGTTCAGCGGTGCCTTTCTGGACGGCGGGGACCTGTTCAGCGGTGCCTGTCTGCACGGCGGGGCCCTGTTCAGCGGTGCCTTTCTGGACGGCGGGGCCCTGTTCAGCGGTGCCTTTCTGGACGGCGGGGCCCTGGTCAGCGGTGCCTTTCTGCACGGTGGGGCCCTGTTCAGCGGTGCCTTTCTGGACGGCAGGGCCCTGTTCAGCGGTGCCTTTCTGCATGGCGGGCCCTGTTCAGCGGTGCTTGTCCTGTAATTCAAGGGAGTCAGACCTGGCCCTCCGACCGTGCAGTTGCTGGACCCTTCGGTGATGGTGTCCTGGGCCCTTGGGTGTCCTCCCTCACACCCGGGATGGGGCTTGTGGGGCCCTCCTGGTCCGCGCTCCTGCTGGCTGACTTCTCCGCCCTGCTGCCCTTGTCCTCCTTCGATGTGGCTCTCTGGGCCTTGCCTCCCCTGGATGTTGTGGCAGGTGAAGTGGCAGAACTTTGGTCCTTGGGGGCAGCCGTGTCAGTCTTCTCGCGGCGGCCCCTTACTTTACGGGTGCTCTTTCCAGGGGGGGGGGCTGGCTGTCCCCTTGCTGCTGACCGATGTATCACTGCTGGCAAAGGGGGGACTCCAAAATCCATGCACTACGGTGACACTTGAAGCCGGGCTGGTGGTGGCTGAGGTGCTCTTGGGACTCTTAGCAGATGGAGGGGGTGGGTCAGGTGAGGGAAAGAGGTCAAGATTGGAGAGGTAAACTTTTTTAGGACCAAGGTAAAGGGTAGGTTTAGTGGTTATGGGAGTGGAGGAAGAGGATGTGGTTGTAGGAGAGTCAGGTGTGCTGTCCTTGGGTGAAGGTGCATGGGCTGGAGGCTGTCGTGAGGTGGTTGGCTGTTGGGTGGGTGGCTGCCTGCGTTTGTGTGTCTTGGAAGAGGGGGTGACAGACACAGTGGGAGAGGACACAGGGGACGTGTAAATGGCAGTGGGGGTGGTGACTGCACGTGTGCGGACTGTACTGGAGGGTGTGCTGGTGATGGAAATACTGGCTGTTGGTGGTGTGCATGCAGGTGTGAGTGGAGACGTCACAGGGAGGGAGGAGGGAGACGAGGAGGTGGGGGACACAGAGGTGGTAGTGGCTGTTGGAATGTCTGCATCTGGGTGTTGCTTGGGTGAATGTTTGTGTGATCTGTGGTGCTTATGTCTGGATGAGCTGCCCTTGGGTGTTGAGGTGTGTGCAGGCTGGTCTGATGGTGTGGATGGGATAGGCTGAGGAACAGGAGACAGAGACAGGGTGGAGGCAGTTAGAAGAGGGAGGCTGGAAACAGGGACAATGGCTGCCGTCAGTGCTAAGGCCAGAGAATTGAACGATCGTTGATGGGCAGCCTGACCCGAATGAATGCCCTCCAGGTATGCATTGCTATGATGCACCTCCCTCTCTACCCCCTGGATGGCATTCAAAAGGGTAGACTGCCCAACAATGATGGTCTGTAGGAGGTCAATGACCTCCTCACTGAGGGCAGCAGGGGTAACAGGGGCAGGGCCTGAGGTGCCTGGGGCGAAGGAGATGCCCGCCTTCTTGGGCGAGCGGGCACGGAGCGAAGGCTGAGGGGCTGCTGGGAGGGCGGAGCTGGTGCGCTGGGTGGCGGCTGTACCCGTAGAGGCGAGGGGCACGGATGTTGCCGCCACCGCTAGGGAGCTCCCATCCGAGGACGTGTCGGTGTCGCTGGTGTCACCATGGGTCCCCGTTGTGAAGCTCCCCTCGCCCTCCGTATCACTGGTGGCCTCGGTGTCTGTGCCATGGCCCACCGGGGCCTTGTGAGTTGCAGCTCCCTCGTGCTCCGGTGCCAATTCTCCTACGCCTGATGATGCTAATGCACACATGCACAAGAAGATAAAGAAAAAGGGTGGGGGGAGACATAAAAACAGGTTGAGTGCATGCATTGTCAACACCGTTGGCGGAGAGGACAGACACAGGAGCCTCATGCACTAAGCCGCGCAATCGTGGTACACTACTCAGTACTTGTGACTAGGCCAACAGGTCTAGGGACAACAAACGCGCACATGGGTGATGCAGGACCATGGATAGCTGTACTTGTCACCCTACAGAGGTGGGAGGCGGGGCACAGGGCCATGGCTAAAGGAGAGGACTACACTACAGAAAGCGCCCTGGCCTTATGTCACCCACAGCCCTCCTCCCCCACCCGGGCACCTCCACTGCGCGTAAAGATAGCTGAATGTGCTGGTACTCACCCCCTTGTGTCTGCTGTGATGTCCTCACGCGCCCATCCACATCGGGGTAGGCCACCGCCAGGATCTGGGACATCAGGGGGGTCAGGGTACGACTGGCACCCCTCCTAGGTTGGGAGGCCATCCCCAGCAGTGACTCGGCGGTCTTCCTGGTCCCGCGACGGATGTCCTCCCACCTCTTGCGGCAGTGGGTGCCCCGTCTGTTGTGGACCCCCAGGGTCCGGACTTCCTTGGCGATGGCACGCCAAATGTCAACTTTCTGATGGGCGCTGACCTATTTGACATGTACAGGGTGGAATTAGAAATATCATCATTTTTCCGCATGTTAGATGTGATTGGCCCCCCCTCCCCAACCTTGCCATGTGGCACATGCTCTCATCTGTCGTGCCTTGCACTCGTCATTCTCTCCCCACCCCACCATCTTATATCCACCCCACTCAACACAGGCATAGCCCATTCAACGTGCACCCAGTGTACTTACCTGTTGGTCTGGAGGACCATAGAGTAGCGCATACTGGGGCAGGACCCCATCCACAAGTTTCTCCAACTCTTCTGTGGTGAAGGCAGGGGCCCTTTCCCCAGTCGCAGCAGCCATTGTCTCTTCCAGACCGAGTTCACAGCAGCACTTGCAGTATAGGTCCTCTCCTGTGGATGATCAGGTCTCGAGTGATTAATCAGATAGAAAATGGCGGTCACGCCCGCGGCGGTGCGTACCGCAACCGCCGGCGCACCTAGTCATTGGCTCGTGAAACCCATAGGGTTCAATGTTAACCAATGCGGCTTGGCGCCGCGGTCTTCGACCGCCTACCGCCACGGTGTGTCACGCCAGCGCATTGACCTCACATCCCACTGTCACACTTCTCAGGTCAGGCAGCCGCCATTTCAAGGGCCCACATGGCTTAATTTCTACTGCGTCACACAGGCCTAGGCCTTGCATTGCCACTCATACAAGCCATTCAATGCATAGCGATTTGTGTACTGTGCAAGCTGTAGTTACGTACCTGTGGGTTGTTTGACTCTGTACTCCATGTTCTCCTTCCTAGGCACCGTCCGCTGGGACTTGCGAGGAGAAGGAGGAATCCTCCCGTGTACCGACTGCTGGTGGACCTGTCGGCAATGGAGGAACGTCATATAATACTTCGATACCGACTTGACCGAGCCACTATACATGAACTGTGTGCCCAGCTGGAGCCAGCACTGATGTCCCCCATCCGCCAACCCACAGGAATTCCCCCTCTGGTGCAGGTTCTGTCAGTCCTCCATTTTTTGGCAAGTGGGTCTTTTCAGACAACAGTGGCCATGTCATCAGGGATGTCTCAACCTATGTTTTCTAAGATTTTGTCCAGAGTGTTGTCTGCCCTGACGAAATACATGCGGAGCTACATTGTTTTCCCTGAGGAGGGTGATTTGGCCACTGTGAAGGGTGATTTCTATGCCCTTGGACATATCCCCAACATCATTGGTGCCATTGATGGGACCCATGTGGCCTTAGTACCCCCAAAAGACGATGAGCAGGTGTACAGAAACAGGAAAAATTACCATTCTATGAATGTGCAGGTGGTCTGTTTGGCTGACCAGTACATCTCCCATGTAAATGCCAAGTTCCCTGGGTCAGTGCATGACGCGTATGTTATGCGAAATAGCAGCATCCCCTATGTGATGGAACAGCTACAGAGACAACGTGTGTGGCTAATAGGTGACTCTGGTTACCCCAACCTGCCGTGGCTACTGACCCCAGTGAGGAATCCCCGGACCAGGGCAGAGGAACGGTACAATGAGGCCCATGGGCGATCTAGGAGGATCATAGAAAGGACCTTCAGCCTCCTGAAGGCCAGGTTTAGGTGCCTGCATATGACAGGTGGATCCCTAATGTACTCACCAAAGAAGGTGTGCCAGATCATCGTGGCCTGCTGTATGCTTCACAATCTTGCATTGCGACGCCAGGTGCCTTTCCTGCAGGAGGATGGTCCAGATGGTGGTGTTGTAGCAGCTGTGGAGCCTGTGGAGAGTGAAGAGGAGGAAGACGACGGGGACGACACGGACAACAGGGACACAGTTATACAACAGTATTTTCAGTAGCACACAGGTAAGAATCCCCCACGCCATTTTACATTTACTTCAGGCCTCCTGCATCTCTACTTTCTGTGTTTCCCCCCAGTTCCTTTCAACTGAATTGTGACTTTCCCTTCCCTTTTCAGAGCTGTATGACCCACTGCGTGACTTCTGCTTTGTTTGCCCATGGAGTAAAGCACATTGACATTGGTATGTTGTCATCACAATGTAACTGAACATTTTTGAACCGTTATGTGTAATACATTTGTTAAGAATACAAGCAGACTCCTGAGTGTTTTAAGTGCAATTAGTGATTTATTTAGAGTGCTACATATAGGTCCATGATAGTAAAACGGTGATGGGTGGGGGTGGAGTAATGTCCATGGCAGAGTCCAGTTCTCAGTCGCACAGGTGCATTGTCCATATGCCTGTGGAAGGATGGAGCAGGGGCAGTTCAAGGTTGGACAGGGTGACAATGTGGGACAGTGGAATGACATCAGGGGGTATCTTATGCTGGCGGGGGTCTTGGCATCCTACTCTGTCTTCCTTTGTGATCTCAGGTTCCTCTTGCGGGGTGGTTGATCTTCAGCAGGAGGTGGGGTTCTGGTGGCCTGTCGTTGTGTGGGGGCCTCCTGTCCACTAGCGCCGGCGGAGGTGGTAGGCTGTTCCTGGTCCAGGCTGGTGACAGGGGCCCTTTGTGGTGCCACATGGTCCCGCAATGTGGTGACTATTTGGTTGAGGGCCAGGACGATGTTCCTGAGCTCCTCTCTGTACCCCATGTACCGTTCCTCCTGCTGTGCCTGGATCTCCTGGAACCTGGCCAGTACCGTCGCCATCGTCTCCTGGGAGTGATGGTATGCTCCCATGATGGTGGTGAGGGCCTCTTGGAGAGTGGGTTCCCTGGGACTGTCCTCCCCCCCCTGTCGCACTGCAGCCCTCCCAGTTCCCCTGTTTCCCCGGGCCTCTGTCCCCTGGACGGTGTGCCCACTACCACTGCCCCCAGGTCCCTGTTGTTGTTGGGGTGTTGGGTCAGCCTGGGTGCCCTGTAGTGGTGGACACACCACTGATTGACCTGTCCTGGAGACAGAGGCATGGGCCCGCTGGGTGGGAGCTGTGCTGATATTCCCAGAGGGGGTTAGGTCTGCTGTGGCTTGTGTCTGTGTGTGGGGAACCGACTGTCCAGAGGTCCCCGATGGTCCGGGCTGGTCATCAGGTTCTAGGTCGACAGAGCTGCTGTCCTCACTGGGGGCCTGTTCTGGGGGTGGGATGGACAAATCTGGACCCTCCTGGCCGGTGTGTTGGCGTTCGGGCCCTGCAGGGGTAAAAGAGTATGGTTATTGCTTCTGTGTGTTCCATGGCGTGTGATTTGTGGGTGCCCTTGTCCCCCAGTGCTGGCATTTCCTTGTGGGAGGAGTTGTGAGGGTGGTTTGTGGGGGGGGATGGGTATGTGCAGTGGTCATGGTTTGTGTTGCCATTCAGGGTTTGGTTTTGGGTTCGGTGGGTTGTGCTGGTGAGACATTGGCAGGGAGGATGTGTGCTGGGGGGGTTGGGGGTGAGGGTGGGGGGGTGGGTTGGCATGCTGGTGGTTGGGGGGGGAGTAGTTGAGATTAGACTTACCAGAGTCCATTCCTCCGCCTACTCCAGCGAGGCCCGCAGGATGCAGGATGTTCAAGACCTCTTGCTCCCATGCAGTGAATTCGGGAGGAGTGGGTGGTGGTCCGCCGCCAGTCTTCTGCACAGCGATGTTGTGTCTTGAGACCATCAACCGTACCTTCCCCCGTAGGTCGTTCCAGCGCTTTCGGATGTCTTGCCGATTTCTGGGATGCTGTCCCACAGCGTTGACCCTGTCGACGATCCTTTGCCATAGCTCCGCCTTCCTGGCTATTGTGGTGTGTTGCACCTGTGTGCCGAAGAGCTGGGGCTCTACCCTTATTATTTCCTCCACCATGACCCTGAGTTCTTGGTCCGAAAACCTGGGGTGTCTTTGGGGTGCCATGGGGTGGTGTGGATGAGGTGTGGGGTGGTGTATGTGGTGATGTGAGTGGTGGTGTGTGGTGATGTGTGCGTAGATGTGGTGTGGTTGATGATGTTGGGTTCCTGTGTGTGTTGGGGTTTTCGATAGCTGTGCTCTCTCTCTCTCTCTCTCGCCTTCTCTCCGATTTTCTAGTAGTGGGGGTTTGTGGGTGATGTGGGTGTGTGTTTTATAGTTGCTTGGATGTGTGGGAGTGTTGTTTGTATGTGTATCAGGTGTGTGTATTTCAAATTGTCCAATGTGGCTGTGTTTTGTATATGTGTGTGTATTTTGACCGCGGCGGTGTGTACCGCTAATGGAATACCGCGGTTGTAAGACCGCCGCGTGGATTCGTGGGTCGTAATGGCATGGGCGTGTTTGTGTTGGAGTGGCGGTGGAGGTTTGGTCATCTCTAGTTTTTCGCTGCCCGCTGATGAGGCGGCCTTCCGTGGATGTCGGGTTTTCGGCGGTTTGGCAGTTGGAGGTCAGAATGACTGTGGCGGTTTACCGCGGCCGCGGCGGTATGATGGCGGTCTTCTGACCGGCGGTAAGGGCCTTTTACCGCCGAGGTCAGAATGACCCCCATAGTGTTGGAAGGGCAGTTGGATGGCAAGCCGCAAACCATAGTAGGGGTTTACGCCCCCAACAGTGCGCTAGGTGAATTCTTTCAGGCGCTGACTCCTGCTTTGTTGACTGACCCTGCTGTGTCTGCCATATGGGGCGGGGACTTTAATTGTGTGCGGATTTGTTGGTATATTGTTCATCCCCGCCACTGAAGGGAGCAACAAGCAGTCGAAATTCCACTTTGCTAACAACTTGGGCTTCAGACACTGGAGTGCATGACATGTGACGCATGGGACACCTGACACATGGGGAGTATTCCTTCTATTCCTCGTTACATGATATGCACACCAGAATAGACTTGTTGTGGGGGACTCCTTCTGTGTGCTCTTTGATTAAGGCCTCTGGTTATTTAGCTAAGACAGTGTCTGATCACTCCCCTCTGCTGTTGACTGTTAAATGGGGAAGAAAGCATGCCGCGATTCCCACCTGGCATCTGAGAAATGAGGCATTGCTAGATAATCCATTCAGGGAGGAATTGAATACCTGTATTAACCCTTACTGGGAATTGAATACCGGGTCCACCGATCTGAGAGCCAAACAATGGAATGCGCATAAAGTTATGGTGGGGAGACATTGCCTTTCAGCTTCCTGGGGGGGTGCGCCGCTCACTACACAACGAAGTTGTCACTATTGAGAAGGAAATGTGTGCATTGGAAATAGCAGTTACACAACACAAAGTGACATTTGAACCCTTGTGTGCCAAACGTAAGGTGTACGAGGAGGCGGATCAGCGCCTCAGTCGACATGATTAGAACTACTATCTAACGCAACTGCATATGGGGGGGTGATCGTTCGGGGAGGCTCTTGGCATGGCTATTACGTGAGGAACAGCAACACACTCCAATTGGGGCTCTACGCTTGATTGATGAGACAGTGGTGTCCTCGCATGAAGCAATTAATAATGCCTTTAAAGATTACTATATGGGGCTATATCAAAGACAACCAGCATGCGATATTCAGCATCTTGAGTCTTTCCTTTGTGAGACACCGCTCGTGAAGTTAACAGCGCTACATATGGTGGCGCTTGATGAGCCCCTCGAATTGGAGGAAATTGCTGTGGCCATAGCACAAATAGATCATAATAAAACTCCTGGCGTGGATGGCATACCAATAGAGTATTATGCCACCTATGCTCAGCATCTATAGCGTCCTTTGTTGTCCATGTTTGAGAAGCATGGACCCGAGGGTTACTCCCAGAGAGAGGTGTTAATTGTATTGCTCTCTAAGCTTGGCCGAGATCCCATGGATGTGAAATCATACAGACCGTTGTCTCTTCTTAATCTAGACTGCAAAATTTTAGGTAAAGTGTTACCAAACAGACTCGCCCCGGTAATACACACTCTGATTCATAAAGATCAAATCGGCTTCATACCTCAGCGGAACACGTTCTTAAACATCCGTAGATATTAAGTATTATTGGTGACACTCCTAAAGAAGCATATGAGAATGTGGCCGTGTCCCTCGACATAGAGAAGGCATTTGATACCCTGGGCTGGGATTTCCTGTTTGCCACACTGTGTTGCATAGGATTCGGACCGGATTTCGTGCGTTGGGTGCAAACTCTGTATGCTGGCCCCACAGCTAGGGTAAAAACGGGAGGAATGATATCAGAAAGCTTCACCATAGGCAAAGGAACTAGACGAGGATGTCCACTGTCACCCTTGTTGTTTGCTATTGCAGTGGAGCCACTGGCTGCTTGGTTTCATGCCAAAGCCGCACAGTGGGGGATATATCGAATGGGGACATATCATATTATATCGCTATATGCAGATGACGCATTGATTTATTTGAAGAAGGGTTGGATCACTCTGCCTGAAGTGATGTCCTTGTTGGATACGTATTGAACAACTTTGGGGCTGCGGGTTAACTGGTCCAAATCCTGCTTGTTTCCTATGGTGGAATTGCCTGTGGGGACAAAGGAGGCGCTTCCCCCAAGCAGGCTGAAGTGGTGCTTGGACACCTTTAAATATTTGGGAGTGCAAATATATCATAAGACTGATGATATGAGGGATGGTACCTGGGACGCACGCTTTGTTCTATGAAAGTTTCGCTTCAGTTCTGATGTTCGCTTCCTCTTTCTCCCATGGGCAGGGTGACAATGGAGAACATGCTGATCCTACCGAACCTCCTTTATTACTTTGCAACACTACCTATAGTTGTTCCCAAGAGTTTCTTTAGCGACCTTAGTAGATTGTTGCTGGAGCTCATCTGGGGTCGTGATAGGCCCGAGCCGCTCTCATTACCCTGCAACATCCACTATATGGGTGCGCCGAACTTTGAACAGTATTATACGGCTGCACAATTGCAATGGCCGCTATATTAAATGAACAGGCCTGAATCGTCTGAGGCGGCAGGGGTGCGTGCACAGATGAGAGGTGTTCCCATCTTCACATGGCTTACTGACCACACGGTGCAGCACGTAAACGGCAATTATCTATTGCTGGCGGCACGCACCTGCTGGCAGAGATATATACAGGGGGGCAGACCCTGCTCCCCATACTCACCCTTCATCCCGCTGGGCCAAATACCGGGAAGCACACAGCTATTTAAAAGTCACTGCATAACACCGTGGGTGGAAGCATGGATAGATTGGGTGATTGTTTTGACGAAGGTACATTGATGTCTTTTGATACTATCAGGGATCTGGCCTCGGTGGGACCAGGACAATTTATGACGTATTATGCTATATGTCACCTGATTAAAAAGGCATGGATGCAGGGGGACCAGAACCTAAGACCGCTCCTGCCTTACACTTGTTACTTTCGGAGAGTGGCCCGAAAAAAGTAATTACTAATTCCTATAAAGCTGTGACCAATGCGATCACAGATAGCGTGGGAGCGGTGGGACGAAGATGGAATTCAGTCCTCCCCAAACCCTTGACCTCTGAGGCGTGGTCTGTGGCCCTTCAACAGGTACAGAGAGTGTCAAGGAACCCTAGGTTCTGCTATACTCAATTTAATTTTGTACACCAGACATACTTGTCCCCATCTCGTATTCAGCGCATGTATCCTGCATCTAATTTGGCGTGCCCCTGTTGTGGTCTCCAAGCGGTACACTTTTATCATATGGAATGGGACTGCAGCCCCTTACAGAAGGTTTGGTTTGACGTGGTGGCAGAGGTGACCGACATTACAGAACACGTGTTTCTGTCAGAACCAGAATCTTGTCTGTTAGGGATACAAACTAGAGTTAAGAAACATAAACACATTCATAAGTTTGCTGACTTGGCGTTCATCATGTACAAGCGGTTGATTGCCATGAATTGGAGGGCGTCTAGAGTGCCGGAGATATCTAGTTGGCGCGTCTTGACACTACGGTGGGCACGAGTGGAGACACAAGTGTTGTGGTCCTTGCGGGACAAGGGGCAGGTGCATACGGGCTATGACACATGGGAAGCACTAGTGACTAAACTGGAAACAAGAAATGATAAGCGCCCACCGTGACTCATTACATCGCAAAAGTAACGCTCATAATGCTCATCGGGCTTTCATTTGTTGAGTTTCCCAGAGACAAGATGGGGGCATCATGATGTTGGGGGGGGGTGCTATTCTGTCACTGCATGTACCTTATTGAAATTGAAACTGCTCTGTTGACAAATTTAATCAGTTGCTTATGAGTGCGAAAGAAGCTAGATTAGCTGCAGTGGAATCCATGCTTGTAGTGTGCTGTGGTGGTTAACACGATGTGGGGTATATGGAATAGACCCGGTACGCTCAATGTAATTAACGGTATCACGTGTTAGTGTAATGAATCATGTCATTAAATATTGATCGAACTGCCCGTTGCTTAAGGATAGACTTGATATGTGAATATGTGAACTGCTGCTTTGTTAGATTTTGGAATGTGTATTGCATTGACCCAGTTTCTGTATTTGCAAATTCATGATATGTGTTAAAAATAATAAAAACAGATTTAAAAAAAAAAAAATCAATGACTACAATAGAGTAATCCTGCCCATGTGTAATGTCAACACAGAAATTCAGTTTGTAGCAGACAATTCTATTGATGTAGCAAAATATGTCACTTCATATAGAACAATGTCAGAAAAGACGCAGATGTATGAGAAGATAGACCAACAGTGAAGCCTTTAAGTAAAACGCTTTATAGTTTCAGCTTAAATATGCTCTCACACTGGGAATTTAGATCCTATGAATCTTGTGGCAAACTTAGTTTAGTTCTTCAAGCTAATACGGGAAGTCCAAAATAATAATTTGGACTAGTTTAGGCCTAGCATCAACACGAAAAACATGTTTTGAGACTGTTTCCTGAAATTGAGTATCTTGCTCAGTTTGACCCAGAAAATTCTGAGATCCTTAAAATAAATATAATGGGCACTTATTACCCTAATTGAAATGTCCATCTAAAAATCATGTGTTTGTATGAAGTACTGCAGGACTATACATATAGAAACAACGTAGATGAGAACATTGAGGAAGGAATGTTGGGGGTAAATGGCTGTAACCAATGTTTAGTTTAGTGAGACATGCAAAACCAAGTCTCATTAATCATCGTAAATTGAGTTGTCAAGCGGGTGAGAAAAGGAAATTATTTTACCTGGCTCTGTTGCAACCTTTTAAACCTTGGTGTTCAGAAACTGAACTGCTAGGTGACTATGATGGCTACAAAGGTGCTTTCAATGCAGTCAAAGATAGCATTCAATCTGAACCGTTTCTGACATGTCAGAAAATGTTAAATGATTAAATCCAACAGGAGGAAATAATTACTATAGAAGTTGCAAAAGACAGCTTGCAAGACAGCCAGAGCTCAGGACCTATTAGTCCGGATCCCCTTGGCCAGTCTAGCATTGGAAATGAGGTATCCATAGCTATGAATGAGGTATAAAATGCTATGGGTCAAGTGAGGAGTGAGAACATTGATTTAGAAAGTTTAATTTCATAGCTAAATGGAGAACAGCTAAGGATTTTACAACAAATAACAACATCTGTCGATCAGGGACTGGTGTATGATAAGTCTAAATGTACTTGTAAAGCAATCAAGCCAAGATTCCTTTATGTTAGTGGTCAGACAGGAACAGGGAAAAGCTTTCTGATTAAAGTGCTCATTCCATTGGTTCAGAGATAAACTAGCTGTGACCTAACGTGTTATGAATGCTCCTACTGGACTACCTGCTCACAACATTAAAAGGATTACATCAACTTATGTTGCCTGTGGAAAATGGCACCAAACTAGAATACCTAAGGGTACCTGGTGATGCTTGTCATGAGGTGTCCTGAGTTCTCAAGAAATTGAAAGTTCTGATTATTGATGAGGTTAGCATGGTGCCTAATCTTATGCTAGCTTTGATTCAACTGAGAATGCAGAGGTCCATAGAACTGACTATGATGTTTTTTTGGAGGTAAATGCGTCATAGTTTTTGATGACCTTCTACAGTTTACTCCAGTCAAAGGTTAACCGTTTTTGTGCATGAAGAACCTAACAAGTCATTCAGGAGTACTGTAAAGGTCAACATATGATTACATTTCGATTACGCTGAGTTGACAGACAATTTGAGACAGACAGCAGATCTAGCGTATGGGAATATATTAAAAGACATGAGAATAGGAATAGTTGCAAACAAGCTAAAAATGCTACTGTTTCTCACATGTTTAGGGCTTTATTCCCACACAAGAATCACCAGCTTCTATAATGCAACGCATTATGAAAACTTACAAACATATTGTGTGCCTAATGCCAACATTGGATGAGTGTGCAGAATTCAACTGAGAAATACTTCATTTGGAGAATCAGGAGACTCTCACAAGTAAAGACAAAATTAAATATCAAGGTTTAAACTAACCCCTTCGCCAATCAGTGGTAAAGAAACTAGAATCTTTAGAGAAAGCAGTTTCAAATACTGCTGTTTTAGAGAAGGCTTTAAATGTCTGGGCAAATTGCAGTGTAATTTTGTGATGAAATTTGAGCATTGAGGAGGGATTAGTGAATGGTGCAATGGGGAATGTAATAGACTGCATTACAAATCCCATAAGAACAGAGTTGGAATATATTCTGATTAAATTTGAACACACTGAGGAAGGAAAGAAGTAGGAGGGTGCACTGCCAGATTTCTCCTGGAAAAAGATCTGAATGTGAAAAGACGCCAGTTTCCTTGGTGTTTGTCCAATGCTGTCACCATCCACAAATCTCAAGGATTAAGTTTGGATGCAGCTGTGATTAATATAGGTCAGACAGTCTTTAAAGAAAGGATGTCCTAACTTGCTTTATTATGGATGAGGACAGTGTCATGGGTGTACCTTTTTGATTTTGATGAAAGCAGTAACTGCTGACTCACCATGTGCGATAAAGTACAATCGCTTGTGAGGGATTTATGCTCTACATCAGAGTTTATATCCCATTGTTTAAAAGCATCAAAATTACAGAAAGCAAAGAAGTTCTGAAACTGTAGAGTTTTCAAAAGTTTCAAAAGGAAGTGAAGAATCTACAAAAACAGCAAAAAACAAATAAAGTAAGCAATGTAATAGGTTTTCAATTTTCTAACACTTCTGGAGTTTCATGTTATTGTAATATATTTCCTAATGTTGTATTCCACCTTTGGCCAGTGGTTGAAAACATTGCTCAACACAAGGAAAAAACTTTATTTCAAGCTCTGATGCCCTTTTCAATTTAGCACATACTGAAGACTGCAACGAGATGCACAATACTTTTTATTGGTAGTGTTAAATGTGTTACAAAATAAGAGAATTGCTAATAATTCTTTCTTTACAACAAACTATTCATGGAACCATGAAAGTGTAAATTGTCTGTGTTCAGGCACAACAGACATTCAATCAGAGCGAGTTGTGTACCTTTCAGTACCAGATTACAAGTCAATGGGCCTGATTACAACTTTGGAGGAAGGTGTTAATCCGTCCCAAATGTGACGGATATACCACCAGCCGTATTACGAGTCCATTATATCCTATGGAACTCGTAATACGGCTGGTGGTATATCCGTCACATTTGGGATGGATTAACACCTCCTCCAAAGTTGTAATCAGGCCCAATGTCATTTGGAATACTATTTGTGGAAGCTGTACAGAGCAAATTCTGTCCAAAGTGCACATCAGAAACGTTGTCTACCTTGGTTTTAAGACACAGAGAAAACATCTCATTCTCATGCTACAAAGATGCAAAGCTGATGGTAGCAAAATCAATACTTACATTACCAACTTTAAAGTTGGTCAGATATCAATTTGTAAGAAAACATACACTAGTATGGTTATTGTTGTCCAGGATCAACTCTGGTCGCTATGCAGTCTAACTTAAAAGTTCATCTGGCTAGACTGAATGAGATGCTGATTCTCTCACAGTAAAGCAGAGATTACCCTGGAAACGTCCACATTCCTATCTTATATTTCTACAACCAAAGTCCTAGAAGAAACAGTATTTAGAAACATGAATATAGAAATATATAAGCACACAACATGAAAGTTCATTTTCATTGTAAATCTGTAGCCTACCAAGGATAATGACTATATGAGTGAACTTTTTATAATAAGAATAAATGGACATAAAACAAATATATGAGTATCAATGTGTGCTATGTACCAGTATTGGTCTCATGCGCATAAAACATGTGAGTTTTTTTCATATATCTAAGTGATTTATTGTTTCCCACAATTATAGAATGGATTGTATTTCATTAAACTAAACACACTGTTAATATTCTGGTATATGTAAATTGTACATACTACATCAGGACATATTGAGTGCAGATGCAAATTCCATGATAAAAAGTACTATCTCGCATGTGGCTTGTGAGAGCGAACCAGGAAGCCCTTCTGACTGAACGTAATGGATTGCCTGCTTGGCTCTCGCAAGCTCTTCCGAACTCTGGCAAGAAGGTCTTGAGAGCTGCCAATTATGGTGGTCTTCTCCTGCTCTTATGAGAGTCTTGCAAGAGTTCTTAAGAAAGGAAAAAGGGGAACTTAGTGAAAACAACATAGAATTTATTTGGAGAGGATAGTTTTCAACAACTATAAAATTGTTGTGTTTTCAACTATTTTTTATATATTTTGCTTTTTATTTTTTTTAAAGGGTACTACAAAAACCAACAACTTGAGGTGATAAACAAACACCAACAGCATTTCCTTCAAACCCAAAAGGGAGAAAAACATACAAAAAAGTTTAAAAAAAGAAAAAACTACCTAGGGTCACTTGTGCTCTTGAGGATGCTTGTCCTGGGCAGACCTTCTGGTCTATGATGAACATAGCATCTGCTTGCACAGGTGGCAAAATAACACTTTATTTTTAAAGAAAAACAAGGGTATTGTCTGCATGTGCACTTAGAACATGTGCAGGCACAGTATCTCCTGGAGCAAATGATGTTAAAGCCCCTGTGGAGTTGTCTATCTCTGAAGCATGAGCCAACTCTGTCCGAGCAAGCCTTTGCGAATACATAGACCTCAGGTGTCTCCACATAATTGTGATACTCCTACTATATTTTATATTTTTGCTCCCCCAGCTAAACTATTTGCTATAAAGTTTAAAGGTGGTGTACTTCGCTGAAAATGTTTTGACACCAGGCCTCATTCAAAAGAATTGGCACACCAAGGATTCCTTGAGTTGCTGAGGTAGCTGAGCTGGTGCAGAAGTTCCTGGGTGACAGCCATATTAACAAATCAGAATCCTTCCTAAGGGTGTGCTGCCTCTACCAGGCCTCTTGCAAGTGTCCTGTGGGCGTGTACCAAGACAATAAAAAGTACTTCCTTTATATCCTCTTTAGAACGGTACACAATTTTTCTACTTTAAACATATCTAATTTTCTATTTTGTTGAAAATAACACTAAAACACTGTGATAAACTTAATTCTAAATATATGATCTTGTGAGTGGGTCGTGAGAGCCAAACCTAAATTACAGCCACCTCGAAGTCCACGAAGGGAATTGTGTATCCAGCTCCTGCAAGCACTTTTAAAGAAAATGTTATGAGAAATCCAACCATTTTTTATTCACTACACTATTATACATTAGCATTAAATAGTAATTGAAAACATGATAAGGAACCATACAGAATAGATGACAACATAATTTAGAACTTTGCCAACTTGCGAGTTTCCAGGAAGCTTCTTATGACCCTCTTGCAAGAGTATTGATACTTGAAAAAAAATTGCTGGTGGCATCTCCCATTATCAGAGTTACAATAACTGAGCAAATAAACAATTTCTATTAGATATTTATCTTTTTAATACTCACACAAATTTTACAAAGATTTTGCCAACTGTCAACCATATCCTATTTTGTCATAATAAAAATAACATTCTTTTACTAAAATAATGTCTGAACACACCATATATGTTATACAGCCATTCTATGATACATACACTCACAAAAATAATTGTTTTACTTAAAAAACAAATCTGGAAATTCACTGAAAAAAAGTTCAAGTACTGTTATAGTTATGTGTAATAGAGATGTATTTTTGTTTAAAAAGAAAACCTGGAAATTCACTGAAACAAACAAATGTTAAAGTAACGCTATAGTTAGGTGAATTTCTGGTTGACAACCGTTAACGTTTAGAACAAAAAAAAACACAGGAATTCAGCAGTTATACTTAGCAACACTAACTATAACTTGTACCCCTGCCATGCACTGCTTATGACATCACTAATGACATGTTCTATGTTCTATGGCATAATTTACAACATCACTGATGGGATCACAAATGACATAATTGATGACCACTCATACAGTGAAGTATTGTAGTTTGGAGTAGAGTGGAACAGAGTAGAGTGTAGTAGGGTATTGTACACTGTAGTAAAGTGTTATATAATGTAGTGGAATGGTGTCAAGTCTGAGACTGGAGCAGCAAGTTGTACAGTGGAATGGCATGTCAAACAGTGGAGTACAGTGTCATAGACTGTCATTGAGTTTAGTATTTTAGCATGGAGTAAGGTGGAGTAGAGTGACACAGAATGGAGTATCATCTGTGGAGCAGAGTGTCATAAAGTGGTGTGCCGTGCCATATAGTGGAGTGGCATAATGTAGAGAGAAGTTGAGTGGCGTGTTGCTGAGTGTCATACAGTGTATTATAGTAGTGTAGAGTGGATAGGCATAGAGTGGAGTAGAGTGGCATATAGTGTAATACAGTGTTGTAGAGTGGAAGTCCATGCAGTGGAGTCGAGTGTTGGACAGTAGAGCAGAATACAATGGAGTATAGTACAGCAGAGTAGAGTGGGATAAAGTGTAGTAGAGTGGAGTATAGTGGAATAGAGTACACTGGAGTGGGTACTATAGAGTGGACTAAAGTGTAATAGACTGGAGTGGCATGTTGTAGAGTATAGTGGCATGGAATTCAATAGAGTTGAGTGGTGTAGCATGCAGTCGAGTAAAGTGTCATATATTGGAATACCATGTTGTACAGTACAGTGTAGTGGAGTGGCATAATGTAGAGAGAAGTTGAGTGGTGTGTTGCTGAGTGTCATACACTGTATTACAGTAGTGTAGAGTGGCTAGGCAGAGAGTGGAGTAGAGTGACATGGAGTGTAATACAGTGTTGTAGAGTGGAGGTACATGCAGTGGAGTAGAGTGTTGGACAGTAGAGCAGCATACAATGGAGTATTGTACAGCAGAGTAGAGTGGGATAAAGTGTAGTAGAGTGGAGTATAGTGGAATAGAGTACACTGGAGTGGGATACTGTAGAGTGGACTAAAGTGTCATAGACAGGAGTGGCATGTTGTAGAGTATAGTGGCATGGAATTCAGTAGAGTTGAGTGGTGTAGCATACAGTCAAGTAAAGTGTCATACATTGGAATGCCATGTTGTACAGTACAGTGTAGTGGGGTGTCATACAGTATTGGAAAGTGATGTATACAACAGTAGAATAGAGTGGCATACAATCTAGTTGATTTTTGTAGAGTAGAGTGGTGTACAGTACAGTACAGTACAGTACAGTGTTGTAGAGTGTGGTAGAGTGGATTGTCATACAGTGTTAAGGAGTACAGTGGCTTAGAATGGAGTGGCATACAGTGGAGTAAATGAGTAGAATGGAATACTGTATCAGGGTAGAGTGAAATAAAGTGGGGTGCAGTGCATACAAAGAGTTGCATACAGTGTTGTATAGTGGACTACAGTATTGTAGATTGGAGTAGAGTGTTATACAGTGGCATGCAGTATTGTACAGTGTTGTACAGTGGGGCAAAGGTGTATAGGCAGGAGTAAAGGGTCAGAGAGTGGCATACAGTGTAGTAGAGTGTTTTAGAGTTGAGTTGTATAGAGTATAGTAGTGTGTGAAACAGTGGAGCTACATAAAGTGGATTGTTGTATAGTAGTGTAGAGTGAGGAAAGGTCTTACAATAGAGTGTATTGGTGTGTCATTGAGTGCAGTGGCATGAAGTGGAGTTTACTGGTGAAAGTGTAGGCTATTAACACTTTTAAATTAAATTAAATTATAAACTGTTATAAATTGGAGTGGGATCTCAAACTAAAGAGTAGAATGCTGTATCATATAGAAAAGTGTCATATAGTGGAAAAATATTATACATTGGAGAATATGGGCTTAGAGTGGAGTATAGAGTTGGACAGTGGAGTGTGCAGTGATAGAGTGATGTGGAATACAGTAGAGTGCCATGAAGTAGACTTTTATAGAGTGGAGTGATATAGAGTAGATGAAAGTGTCAAGCAAAGGAGTGACGTACACTGTAGTGGTACATATTGCATTAACATAAAGTAGAGGAGCATACTGTGGAATAGTGCACATTGGAATATTGTACTGTTGAGTGTAGAAAAGTAGAGAGGCATTGTGTAGAAAAGTGTTAAGTGGAGTGGTGTACAGTGGAGTGGCGTAGAGTGGAGAAAATAAAAGTAGATTAGCCTAGCGTGGGGTTGCATACCTGAAGTGATGTAGAAAGACACTATTATAAACTGGAGTGGCATCTCATACAGTAGAGTGAAGTGCTGTGTCATACAATTTTGGAAAATATTGTGGAGTGGATTGGAGTGTTGTACAATATAGTCAACAGGCATAGGATTGAGTGCAAATTTGTACAGTGTAGAGTACGGGAAGAGAGTGGAGAGGAGTCTAGTAGAGAGGCATAGACTGTACTGGAGTTTTATAGAGTGGAGTAATATAGAGTGGAGGAGAGTACACTGGAGTAGTGTAGAATGGAGTACCGTACAGAGGAGTGGCATAAAGTGGAATAGGGTAGAGTGGAGTAGCATAGACTGGAATGGCATACAGTGGAATGACATTGAGTGGAATATCATCTAGTATAGTGGCATACAGTGGAGTGACATCAAGTTCAATGGTGTACAGTGTAGTAGCATACAGAAGAGTGGTGTACAGTAAGGTGGTGTAGACTAAAGTGTTGTATTATAGGGTGGGTAGAGTGTAATAGCATACAGTGGAGTGGTGTACAGTGAAGTGGGGTAGAGTGGAATACCATAAAGTATAGGGGCAAAGACTAAAGTTGCGTACAGTATACTAGTGTAGACTGGAGTAGCATACACTGGAATGGGGTAGAGTGTAAGAGCACACAGTGGTGTTGTGTCCAATGGAATAGCGTTGAATGGAGTGGGTTAGAATGGAGTGGTGTTGAGTGGAGTGGCATAAAATGGAGTATCATACAATGGAGTAGCATACAATGAAATAGCATAGCATGGAGTGGCATACAATGGAATGGCACAGAGTGGAATGGCTGAAAGTGGAGTAGCATGCACTGGAGCAGCGTATGGGGGAGTGGCATACAGTGGAGTGTTGTATATGAAGAGGCATAGAGTGGAGTTGCACAGTTGAGTGGCATAGAGTGTAATAGTGTAGAGTTGAGTAGCGTACAGTGGAGTGGCATATAATGGATTGGTGTACACTAGAGTGGTGTACAGTGGTGTGGGGGTAGAATGTAATAGCATAAAGTGGACTGGCATACTTTGGAGTAGAATTAAGTTGCACAGAGTGGAGTGCCATACACTGGGGTAGTGTAGAGTGGAGTAGCCAAGAGTGCAACAGCATACAGTGGAATAGCGGACAGTGAAGTGATGAAGAGGGGAGTGACGTGCAGTAGAATAGAGTAGAGTGGAGTGGCATGCAGTACAATGGAGTAGAGTGGAATAGCATATATTGGAGTAGCAATTCAGTGGAGTGGTGTACCGTGGAGTGAAGTAGACTGGAATGCATAGAGTGCAGATGCATACAGTGTAAATGTGCAGACAGCAGTGGCGTACAGTGGAGTTGTATACAGTGTAATAGCATAGAGTGGGGTGGCATAGAGTGGAGTCTCATGCAGTGGAGAGGTATAGAGTGAGAGTGGCATGGAGTAGAACAGGGTATAGAGTAGTGGCTACAGTGATGTGGCACAGGAATGTAGGTGAAGTGTAGCAGCAATGTAGATTATAGTGTGCAGAGTAACGCAAAACAGCAAATTGAGCTGCCTTGCATTTCTCCAGATTTACCAATCATTGCAGGGCCGCGCATTATGATGGCCTTGTATTGCTTTGTAAATCTGACTTAAGTATTGTTGGAAAATGGGTTATTGGTAAGGGCAGGTAAGTACCTACAATTAGCAATAGGCCAACAACCTTCACTTAGGTCCAGTCAGGTCTCAGTAAATTAAACCCAGCTCAACCCTTGGTAGCTTGGCAACGAGTGACAAGGCTTAACTTAGGAGACAAAGCATAAAGCATTCAAATATCACAAAACAGTAATTAAATAAAACACAGGAAACGGTATAAAAATCCAAAATCAATTTATAAAAATAGGAAATATTTTTAGCTTTAGAATGACACCAAAGCAAATAAAATCGGATAAGGGGAACCAGAGATATGAATTTTGAAAGAATTATTGCTTTCTAGCGCATAGAAAGAAAAAGCGCTCAGAGGGTTAAAAAATGTCACACTGGAAAGGAACAAAGTCCAGAGTTCAGGCCACCCACGAGGTGACACTGTCACACTTACTTTCAGAAGTGTTTGATTCAGGAAAGTGGTCCACAGGCACCAGCCAAGGGTTCAGAGGCGCTGGTGTGCCTCTTGGGGTCTGGGACTACAACTGTCACAATGCACCTCTTCAACTTATGGAGTTGCTCCAAGCGTCTCCAAACTTCTGGGTCTTCTTCCATAGGTCCTTTTTGTATCCTTGAAGTGCCCACAACTTGAGTCAAGGTTCCAGAAGCTCTGAGTTGCTCCTTGGGAGTTGGGACTACAATTCCCAGAATGCACTTAGTCAGAATCATCAAATGGCCACTGGACCCTGATCAGCTGGGCTCTGCTTGCAGGACTTGATGCAAGGGACTCTGGGCAGCTCCTTTGTACCTGTAGCAAACAGGTAGTCCCTTCTTGAAGCAATAGAAGACAGGTAAAGTCCTTTTAGTGGTGAAGCCCAAGTGTGCAGCTGGTGCAGTCCTTCAGAGTGCAGTGTTCAGGTGCAGGTCAGGGGTCCAGCAGAGCAGTCCTTCTTCTCCCGTAGTTCTTCCTTGTTGGAATCTGATAGGGATCTGAGGTGTGGGTGCAGGTCTACCAGTTTTATCCTTGCTCCTGGGTGAAAAACAGGGGGGTCCTGGTTCTCCAATCAGGGGCAGGGTCCTTCCCCCTGTGATGACCACTTCCTGGGAAGTGTGGCAAAAATCAATCCCAGGGAGCAACATTCCTTCAAAATCCATAATGGCTGAAAGTAAGCCCACCCACTGGTGTGGCTAAAAATCCTAAACACAGCCCTCTCGTCTGCCCTCTCCTAATCGAATCAAGGGGGCACCTAGTTGTCTGGGTTTGAAGGATGTGAGGGTGTTGATGGGTTGCTCCAAATGTCCTTCTCTGCCTTTGAAGACCAGTTTGGCAGCCCTCCCCCTTCCTGCTTCCCCATCTGCTGAGGGGAGATCTCCTCCCCCAGGCACATCTCTTTGTGTGCAGCCAGGCCACTTCACACTTCATCAAGGCAGCCTGACCAGGCTGACAGAGGCTGGACAATCAGAGCAAAGCAGCAAAAACACTGCAGGGCTGAAGTTGGCAACTTTTCAGGTAAAGTTTAATACTCTTTACCTGAACAAGTTATATTAAATCCCCCAACGGGAAGTTGTGGGATTTATTATACCAATTAATTTGATACCAAACTTCTGGAATCTGTTACTTAAGGGGACTTTTAAAATTAAAATAAAGTCTCCCCATTCTAGCCTATGGAGGCCATTCACTACAATGAGGGAAAAGCAAATTTGGCTGTTTTACCTCACCAGGGCTTAGAAAACTATTTTTATAAGGTCCTTTCTTATAGTTACATGGCACCCAGCCCTAGGGGCACATAGGACACACCTTAGGGGTGGCTTATATGTAAAAATAAGGTAGTTTAAGACTTTGGAACTACTTTTAATTCTATAGTCAAATTTGCATATAACTTTAATTCAAAAGCAGCCAGCAAAGCAGGTCTGCCTTTAAAATGACAATGGGCACCTCAGCCGTGCACCGATGGGGGCACTACCTATGCTGGGGTCCCTAAACCTCCATGCCCTACCATATAGTAGGGACTTATAGGTAGGTTAATTTTGCCAATTATAATTAGCCTAATTTGCATACTGATTTTATACAGAGCACAGGCCCTGGGACTGGTTAGCAGTACCCAAGACACCATCAGGTTCAGGAAAACATTAGCAAAAAGTGGAAAATGGGGGCAAAAGGTTAGGGGGCCTCTGCAATCAGCCCTGTTCTCTCACAGTATTCCTACTCCAATATCCTTCAGAATATTTCCATATTACATATCATGTGCTTGACCGTGTTTCTAGTTAGTTCTTTGTATTGGAAATTCAACCAAATGTTTACTTTTCCAATGCTTCCGAAAGAATTTTGAGTTTCTTCATGTAAAAGTGTCTTAAACACAGGCTGTCCTTTCTCAGGGGAAAAATTGCAATAAATCACCAATAACAATTGTATGCTTTCCTCCAAAAAGTACATCATACTCTGTCTTTAATATCTGTTTCATTCTCAAATGCACATAGGGGAACATTAAGTTTGAGACCATGCTCACCTTATCAATGATTAAACGTTTTAATTTCTTGAAAACTTTGGAAACTTCGTGACAAGCTTCACCAAATAATGTTTCGTATTCCAGTTTATTATTGTGTTGAACAGGTAGCATAAGTAGACGATGCAATGTAATTCCTTTGATGTTGTGTGCAGCTAATCCTGTAGGTGCTGTTGCTACACATGACAAAGTGGAGTCTGTAGTCCTCTGTAGATAACTGGTTAGAACTTGGATTAAAAAGCTTTTTCCAGTGCCGTATTGTCCTCTGACATACAACAGAATTGGCTTAAAACGTGAATATTTACATTGATTGTTTTTATGGAGGAACCCACGCTCTATTCGTGCTCTGACTTCCATATATACTTCTTTCTGCTCACCATTCAGTTGTTCCACTAATTGTTCCAAGTCAATATTTTCTTCTCTTGCTTGTTGCATTGCTGTCTCCACCTCATTAATTGCTATGGCAGCTTCCTTTTCGATTATTGGCTGTCCAAGAGTATCTTGACAGAGAGGTCCGGAACTCTGGCTGCTTTGTGAACTAACCTTTGCTATCCCTGTAACAATTGCTTCCTCTTGTTCAATTTCTTCAATTAATATTGTTAGGTAGTTCGGAAATAATGGACACGCAATGTTGTCTGTTACAGCATTAAAAGAGTCTTCATAGCAATCATATTGTCCAAGTCACTCGGTTTCAGAACACCAAGGTTTCAATAGCTAGAGAAATGCTAATTAGAAAAACCATTTTTTCTCAGCGGTTTGACAAGTAAGTTTTCTATGGTTTATCTTACCTTCAGCATGCCGAACCAAATAACCATTGCAACCAACAATGGCATATTTCCCTTCATCAGTGTTTTCCGTCACATTGTTTCTGTAACTATAGTGTTTCAGAATTTTAAAAAAGCACCTATTTATAAGATTTGGACTTCTTCTTGGATAGTAGTTATCCAACATATTTGTTTCACAATATCTGTCACGATCAAACTCTGCTAGGTACTGCATTTCTGGGAAAGACTTCAAGACTCTATTTTGCAAGGCCTAGATTAACCCAAACAATTCCTCTAGGTTTTGAGTACAAGCTAGCTGAACTCAACCTGTCAGAGCACTCAAAAGATCTTATCTCCCTATGCAAAAGCATTTTCAAACTGAAATTGTACAATCTCTTGGAAAAACAATTTTCTGCAGAAATCTCCTCCCAGGTTTCCTTCATCTCTGTTTTCTCTGATTTTGTGATACATGAAGTGACATAGCGAGCAACAGCAATGAGTCGTTGTAGTTTTCTGCAGCAAAAATATATGTCCATAATTGCATTCCATAATTTTAGAATTATGTTATTACAATCATTAATATAGTTAGTGGTTTGGTTTTCTTGTCAATGTATATCTGACTGCAGACAAAAAGCTGATAACTCTTCCTCTGAAAATGATAAGCCTTGGTAAGCCAAAACAATACCTTGTATAAAATTTTCCTTAGCATCTGTATCTTCAGGGGCAATACTTGTCACATCTATGTGTTTGGAAGAGAAGAACGTGCTGTCTTAGGGTTTTGTTATTGTCCTCATGTGGGATGGTGCATGTAATATACTATGAAAGACGGTACACACTCATCACTATCAGTTCCAAATTTAGGTGCATCCTTGATCCAGAAGAGCATGTGTATCTGAGGAGCACCTGTTGCTTGGTATTCTTTTCACCAATACAAATCAGCAATTTCTCCAAGAGGAGGATTTGTTTTATTGCATATGAAACCCAGGATCAATGAAACGTGTGACACCTACATACATTAGCAGGATCCAAAACACAAAGTTCTCCTGCTATCTTCAAATTAATATCCTCAATGTTAGAGTTTGCTTCTCTTAGAAATTCTAGTAAATCATCCCATGCATACTCTGTGCAGCTAGATGTCAGAAACAAAGTAGGTGGACCTACATTTCGGAGCATGCATTTAAGTTCTCCATGACAACAATACGTATTCATCAGTTCCACATTGACATGCCATCAAATTTAATATGTTGCACAGGGTTTGCCATGGTTCATGCCTCTCACAATTGCCTACAGCTACCAGCCTACTATGGGGGCTACCCTGTGCACTTTTCTTGTTGCACCTGGAAGTGCTGTACTTAAAAAGAGACTGCGCTCCCACAATGAGGGGTTTGTCATGGTTCGTGCTTCTCACAATTGTCTACAGATACCACCCTGCTATGGGGCTGCCCCGCCCACTTTAGTTATCACGGCTGGAGGCACTGGACTGAAAAAGAGACTGCGCTACCGCAACAAGGGGTTTGCCACAGTCCATGCCTCTTGCAATTGCCTACAGCTACCAGCCTGCTACTGGGGCTGCCCCTCCCACTTTTCTTATCTCACTTGGAGACGCTGGACATAAAAAAAGAATGCGCTCTCACAGAGCGGGATGCACGCAGGACAGGTGCGTGCCTAGGCAAAGACTGGGTCAAGAACGGGCCCATCTGCGTCCGTCCACAGCTAGACGAGGCTGGGCTGGGTCCACTCTTTTTCATCCTGGTAAGTTTGCTTTTCCTTGTGGTTGAACATGTTTCGCAACTCGAGGTGGTTAGTATTACCCGTGACCGCCATGAACAAAAATAAGGTGGGTGGGCACCCGCAGGTTTGACCTTAACATCTTGTTCATCCACCACTATTGATAATATGCTTGAACGGGTCATGGGTATTAATTTGAAGAAGATCACGTTGACGGAGCGAAAGCTGTCAATAGAACATTGCTTTAACAGGGAGTCCATACTTAATGGCACCCCGATAAGCCCTAGTATCATTGGTTCTTCTGCTTGTGCACAGGTCCCTGTAGTTGCTCTGGAATTGGTTAGTAGTGGTATAGAAAAGGCTCCTATTCCAATAAGCCGTACTGGATGCCTCTTAGAATCTGAACCAATAATGAAGAGGAAAAAACCCTCTGTGAAGGTGCCCATGAGGA
Source organism: Pleurodeles waltl (assembly GCF_031143425.1). Taxonomy (NCBI): domain Eukaryota; kingdom Metazoa; phylum Chordata; class Amphibia; order Caudata; family Salamandridae; genus Pleurodeles; species Pleurodeles waltl. The sequence goes on from NC_090436.1 coordinate 805,103,554, forward strand.
GTAGTAAACAATGCATGATGCTCCAGAGCCAGCTGTCCTCTTGGTGTCTCAGACAGTATAACACTCAGTCGACACAGACTGAAACTACCGACTTTTTGGCTAAGAACATGTCTGATTCTGATTATCTGTGTGGGAAGTTTAGTGAAATTTCGGAGGGAAAACTGACCCTAATTAAAGAACAATTGAGATATGTTGATAGTAGCGTGAGAGACACCCTTGCCAAGATGAAGATGTCCATTCTGGAGAGCACAGTGAATGTGCTGTTACCGGCAAAGAACTTTGACATCAGTAGCAGTGTGAGTCCCTCAGCACAATCAGCTGCAACAAAGCCCACTGATGGCCCAAAGGATTAATCTAACAATACTTCCAGATCTATTTCTATACCATCAACTGGAACAGATATGTGTTGCCCCAGTGGGGGGCAGGGGCTAACCAGTTCCACAGGGGTGCGGGAGGAAGCACCACTGAGTCAGTCAACCCTGGAATAATTTCAAATTATGTGAAGAGCATTTGGATTTTCCACCTGCCTCATCCCCCTATGTGCTGGTGTTGGCCGGAGTTCCTCCCTTAGGGACTTCTGAATCATGGCTCGACCTGTGTAAAAAGTATGCAGATTGGCTTACCAAATTTAAACATTTTAATTTAAACAACATAAAATGAAAATGTTATAGTGAGCAGAGGGGGGTGAGTGGGCCGATCCAAAAAGGACCTAGCCGGGGATTGCATTGTTGTGAATTTTGTGAAGACCCTCTTGTGTGAAAAACCAGCTGAAATCATAGGACGTCTGGGGCTGCAAAGACACTCAGATTTGTGCCCCCCCCAGGGTACGCTTGCAAGACAGAAATACTGGCAGATCAAAGGGGAATCATACTACCCATCTGCCTCATCCACAGTTTGCATTTTACACTAGGTTTTCTGCCCTGAATAATATTAACTGGACTGAATGGAGTCTGATAATACAGTACTTACACTTGAACCGGTAACATGATTGCCACATACTGATACTCCTTTAGTTCCCTGGAAGTATTGGGCTCCTAGTGACCCCATGTTGAGGATATTGAGCTAGAACGTGGCAGGTCTTTAATCCAAGATTGCTTTACTGGATGGTATTAGCCAATATGATGTACTCATGTTTCAAGAAACCTGGGCAACACAAGACCTGTTAGTTGACGGGTCTGAATGCTATTGCATTCCAGTTGCACTTCTGGTGAGGACGAGCAACCGGTGGCCTGGCATTCTGGATTAATTTTTCTGCATGAGGTCGCTTAAAGTAATACAGAATAGAAATGGGAATTTGCAGGTTGTCAGATATGAGAAGGGAGTAACCGAGTATTAAATTCATGTTTATAACAGTGATTTCGCAATATTCTGAATGCTAAATTTCTACGTTTATTTAATTTCATTACCTCCTTGCAAAAAAGGGTTAGAACTAAAGGAAATTTGGCAGGCTATTGTTTAGCTGGGAATTTCAATGCTAAGCTCTGCACTTGTGTTAAACCAACAAATACTTTAATAGTAACTAGAAATTATACTCTCGATCTTGAGTGACACTGATACTCAGGGGGTGGACTTAATGGGTCATTTTGCCTCCCACAATTTATTAATGTAATGAATGTTGCTCGGCTTGACACACCTTTGTTGCCAACCTTCAGGAGTCGTGATTGCACCTCTATTATAGATTATCTTTTACACCAGTGAACCTAGAGGATTTTTTGCTGTGTGGGAGGGTAGTCTATTCTGACTGTAGGGACCATAATTCAACGGAGGCGCTTTTATACTGTCTCCTAGGCCCAATTTCAGAACAGAGTGTGGAACCAGAAGCATTCAACCGACTACTGATGGATTGCGTTCAGTGTGGAGAGTGGTGGAACCTGGTCGACTTTTCCGAGATATAATAAGGGAACCGTAGCTTGGTAAAGGCTTGTCTATGTGAGAATGATATTGATTGTGAGGTTGTAAAGGCATCTCACTAAGCTGTGTGAGAACATTAGTGCAAAGTTGCTGCACCCTTCCTGTATGGCAGATACTAATATCGGGTGGTTTGATCATGAATGTGCAGAGGCTAACCGTCACCTATGTAGGGCGTTGATAAGCAGGTAATAAAAACAAGGAAGACAGTAGTGCTTCAATCCCAAGGGGACTCTCTGGCTTTATCAGCAGCCCAAAAGAATAGCAGGCTGTTTTGTGAGGCTCTTGAAGGATATGAAGCGCCTGAACAAAGCCATGGGAGACTCATTTTTCCAAAATCTTTGCTGCACCACAAACAGAAATTTTCTATTCTTGGGTCACTTTTCCAGCAGCAGATGGGAACACAAATACATTTCGCCACTAAACACCTGCAAACATACCTGCACAATATAGATCATATGCATATTTAGAAATACTTCTATCTGATCAAGACCATAATAATTGGCTTGAGGACACCCTACCACATACAGACCTACACGTTAGGTTAGTTCCTCTAAGTAATGATGGTCCTACTGGGCCTTTATTGGCCACATATACACCGCACCCTGATGCAGCAACCTTGGCGGTGGCAGAGGTTCGAAACTTATATACTGAGCTTACGGCAATATACAGGTTATTAGTACAGTTTGTAATACAAACATTAAATACAACTTAGCACGTGCTACCCCGGTGCAGAAACATGCAGCAACGGCAGATATTAATCCTGCGACTGTACATTCGATTAAGGGTAGTGTGCCTGCCAAACGGAGAGATTTGTTTTTGGTTAGCTCCAAAAATTAATGCACTAGAATAAATATTTCCCCATATGGGACCTCCGGATAAGCATAGAATATTACCTATGCGCTTGCCCTTTGGGATGGTTCCCACAGTAGACAACTGTAATACTTGGGGCATGGTATTTGTCACGCTCTATACTACCACACTTGGTACACCGACACTTGCCAACACTTGCTAATCTACCGGAAGTTTTAAAACAAACTCAAGATGAATACGGGGCTGCCCCAGGCCTAGACTTGGGGATACAACTCATGGGCAATTTTGCCAGTGTATCTTCAATTTTAATAAGTAACCTTAAAGGGGAAGCAGTTGAAGAACCAGATGTGGGCACTAGCTCTCCTAGACAGTGCAGCAGAGGTCACAATAGTTCACCGGAATCTTCAAGGGCATCGGTAGGTGAAAACAAATGATGACTTCTTACAAGTTGAAACTGCGGACATGCGTGTCTCCACGCCTGACAGGGTGTACAAAGTAATGATACAGTTAGAAGGAGACATTGAATGCGCAATTGATGCAATCTTTTGGGACCATGTCATTAACATTTATGATATTTTACTGGCTGAAAAGGATTGGCCACCTAAATTTGTCCATACTTGCCCATGTGGGGAAGAGGTTACCAAACCTTTCTCGCTTCTTGTTCCAGATGAGCTCACAGAATCCTACGCCATTGATTGGGCATTGGTGCAGGCACCCACGTTAAATCGCAAGCATGTAGGGTGGGATATAGATTCCCCCTATTATGTAATTCCAATTAAAAATCAACCCCAACCTCAACCCCACTACCCAATAAAACATGATGCTAAAGCACCTGTGAAGGAAATCCTCATACAACTAGAGTACCATGGCATAATCGAACCCTATGTCCCACCAATGAATAATCCTCTATTCCTGGTAGCTAAACCAGACCATTCACACAGAATAGTCTTAGATTACAGACACTTAAACAATCATGCACGCACATTTGCTAAACAAAATTCTCATAGCACAGCATTTATGCACAACATAGTGCAAAAACAAATACAAAACAACATTGTATATTTCCAATGGCTTCTTCTGCCAAAATAAAGCACCTGTGAGTAGAGACTGAACAGGTTTCAGCGCACTAGCCTCCCAGAAAAAAATCTGTCCTTTACCACAGGGGTACAAGAACAGTCGAGGACTGTTTGCGGCTCGTGTAACTTCAATATTGCACGACATTGACCCTGAAGCATTGTCCTATGTAGATGATCTCTACCTCACGGACAATGAATTGTAGCAACATCTAAGACGGGTAGCCCGCATTGTTGTGGGATTTGAGGAATTCGGCTATAAATTCAACTTCAACTTCAGCTGACGCTTGGACTGTTATTAAAGATTTGCAAGTCTTTACCAGCCTATATGCAGTTGCAGCTTTCCACCCGGGCCAGGGCCCTGCTTTCACCTCAAGGGCATTCAGGGATGTCATGGCTTCATTAGGGGTCCAACTCCATTACTCAACTGCATTTCATCCTGAGGTAAATAGTGTAGTGGAGCGACAAAACTGAGGTTTAAAGCAATCCTTAACAGCCAGAGTACTAGGTCATAGTTGGCTTAATCACCTGTATGGAGTCCAGATAGCACTTAATAATCTGCCTAGAAGGTCCCTGGGGGGTCATATTTCATACGAGTGCCTGTTTGGAACTCAAATGTATGTTCCAGATCTTGATGGTCCTGGCGTGGAGGCGGCAGACACCCCCTTTGACATAAATAGAGGTGTCACTGTCTAGCAGTTCTGTGACAACAAGGCATCTGCCAGTGCTTCCCCGGTAGGAATTGAGGATGTACCAATAACATTTACTGGCTGAATTCCAAAGTTGTGGATTTTGTGCGTGAAAAAGTTGCTGTGAAAAGGTAGTTTGGTCTTTCCTATTGTGCACTGGTTCCAGTCCTGGGAATACACGTATCAGAACTGTTATTCTACCACCGCTGCCTGGTTCTAAAGAAAACCAATGTGTCTCCATCGACAATGTCAAGTTACACCGTGTGGCTGATCCTGCACAGCAGACCAAGAGGAACAACCAGTAGTACCCAAATCCCTCTCACTACTGGTCAAAATGTCCCTCTACGAGTTTTGAGTAGCAACACTGACACCTCTCTGAGCGTGGGGAGGGTGAGAAATGATCTTGCATTAGTTCCACTAACATCTATTGCAACAAGCAACACAAAAATTGCTGATCGATTTGACTTGACCTGTACACAAATGGATGGCATCATTTATTGTGAACCACCGCAGCAGACTTCTACCAGTCCTCCTCCTTCAAATATGGCTCCAGTTTTTGCATAAACTGCTTCTGAATACTTTGCCGACATCACTGACACCTTTTCAGACTCATTTACCTCTTCTACATCTGAACTGCCAAAAACATGTAAGCTGATAAATTGGCTTGAAACAAATTATTTTATTCTCCCATGGAACTATCTGTGGCTTTCCTTGACTGTGTTAGCTTTGGATTGGCTTCATTAGTACCTTCTTTCTACTAATGTATGGTCATTCCCTTCCTGAAAGATCTACAGTTGAACTGGGGGATTAGGTCCTAAAACCCAATTTTTCTTCTCACAGGGTCCACAGAGACTTGTCTTTTGTGAACATTTCTGCAATACCAATTCCCGATGGGATTATTTGGATAAAGTCACGTTTGATATATACGGACCAACGGAGGTCATTCAAATACCATATATGTTTAAACTTTCTATGAATTATGTAATAATACCCAGAGTTGTTTCTGATGACAGGGATGTGAACACAGTTGATTCTATGTTGACTGAGTTGCAGTATTTTACTGTATTTGAAAGTGAGAATGTATATCAATCTAAAGAAAATTATCGTGACATGTTTTGCTATAATTAATATAGACACCATTTCATTCACAGAGCAAGTACCCCAAAGACTATTTTTAATTACACACAATCGGAACATTGTCCAAGTCCACCACAAGGAAGTTCTAAAACATATTCTGAAAAATGTACATATTTTTCTGGGCACAATGTTAAAAATGCTGAGTCATATTTTTTTAAATTGCCATTTATGGAAAATGTACATATAGGGTTGACAGATACATAATTCATCTATTCGAATTCCTTTGTTTCCCGGTTGGCTATAGAAGGCTATGAATGTTGGTTGAAGTTGATTGACTTAAAAAGTGTGTGGGAAACAAAAAATTGGCAAACAAAGAGAAAAGAAGCTTTGTTTAGAGCATGCCTGATACCTGTTCAAATGATATTTTTGAATGAAACTGTACAACAGACAAGTTGTCTGGGCTTAGCAAAAATGAAAGATTTGAATGCGCCCAGTATTCTTGTCCCTGCAAAATTTTACAAACGGCAAACTTTTATCAATGCAACAGAAGATCAGCTCGATGAATGGATCCAAAATGGCACCTTTAATGCTTCACTTTCACGTCCTGGTGGGCGGTGATAGTGGCCAGTAGATCCCAATGGGTGTCACAAACGTTTTGTAAACTTCACAGGAGTTTTAGAACAAGTAGGCTTGACCCTTGCTGTGTGTCATCTGAAGACGCAGGTATAGCGACAACATACAGTGTAGGGAAACTATGCCAGCAATGGTTGAAGGGTCCCTCATTAGATGCAGTTAAAGAACACCTCAATCTCCTGTCTAATAACACTGACTTACAGAACAACAACGCAGAAACGCTTCTTATACGCAGTCTATAATGAAATTTGTAAGCTTTCTCAACAAGAAGCTGCTGCCCGGTTAAGGCAAATAGATCAGGAAAATTCACAGAAGGCATTAGCTGTTGTAGATAATTGGTTAATACCCTGGTTGACCATATATACATCTTAAACAACATTGTTTCCTTTGTAACACACATAGTACAGGGTGACATGTCCTCTTTACACCATGGACAGAGTCAACTAAGATCCATTATGCAGTTAGGTTGGACACTACAAACACTGTAGCCAGGTCACCTTCCCTGGCAAGACGTCAGCGCAAGGGACATATTTTCCACATTTAATTTAACACAACAACAACTAATGGCTAAAAAAGAAGCGACTTATGTCATGTTAAATATTGAGAAATTAGAAAAGTTGCCATTTACTGTGGCTGAAATACCATCTGCTGAGTGGTTAATACATGGGGTCATCAAACTGCCTATTTCAACTCTTCAATTCACATCATGCTTAAAACACATCCCAGTGGGCAGATTTGAAAAGATGGGAGATAGTTACATACATGAGGTGTGGGAGCTACCCTTCTCGTACAAATGTCTCAGTGGCATGAAAGAGGTCTTTCTTAGAGCTAGTGAATGCAAGACATCTGTCAGCCATTCGATGGTTTGTAAACAGCTGTCCTTGCACAGGGCATGTAACACTTTGGCTGCGAACTTGGCTTTTTATCTGAAAGGAGTCCCAGTACCCTTCATTAGACCTGCATTCTAGGTGCTCTCCATTGGCAGCTATGTGCTCCGGAATAGTGAGAGCTGTTGTGGGATGCAAGCCAGAATAGTTTATGTCGTTTCAGTCTCCAAAATTGTTACATGATGTGGGAATGCACTTTTTCCTCCTACACGGTAGAGGAAAGTAGCTGGGATTTGGCCCAATATCCATACTTCAAATGTGAATTTTGACAAGTTGAGCAGACTCAAGGCTTTATTGTTTCAAAAACATGTGCCGCTTACATCTGCACGCCAGACCTATGTGCTTCAGGTTGCAAGGTCATCAGCAGAGATACAGTCCCTTTTAAGTACTAACTTTCTGAGACACTTTAGTGAGCTTGTGGAACGGATATTTAATGCATCCAGTACTACTGGAATCGAGAATTTCTTTAAGACTGTTAGTTCTGGTTTTGTTCTTCATCACCTCTATATTTGGCCTAATACCCTCAGCCATTCACTTCCAGTATTTTCGGGGGATTTCCGATAACTTTGGCTATAAGAGGTGGCATCTTGCTATTGCTACTTTCTCTGCACAATGGCTGTCCTGTTACAACAAGGAGGACTGAAAGTTCTTCCACCAGCGCAGCTGTGTCGTGAACGCATAATGCAGTACTTTGGAGCATCACTCCTGGAGCAATTGGAGTGCGACTGGTCTCTGTTATTCGTACCGGTTTTGCATTGTGTGACGAGAAGCTGCTTATGAGTTGCCCTTTGTTGATTATGCAGATCTAAACACACTGTTTGGCACACCACGGAATGCTGCTGCCTCAGCTGGAGCTCAGGCTTTGGAACACAAATGCTCCTTGTTTTTTCTTTGCGATTTTAACACGGACTCTGACTTTTGAAATTCGGCATTTTAGACGTCATGATTCAAATTTTAAATTGTCCTTATAATACATGCTCAAGTGTCTTTGACTTGTCAATATTGACATTATGGGGGTCAGGGTCGGCGGGAGCACCGCCGACAGGCCGGCGGTGCTCCCAAGGGCATTCCGACCGCGGCGGTAAAGCCGCGGTCGGACCGGCAACACTGGCGGTCTCCCGCCAGTGTACCGCCGCCCTTTGGAATCCTCCAAGGCGGCGCAGCTAGCTGCGCCGCCGAGGGGATTCCGACCCCCCCTACCGCCATCCAGTTCCCGGCGGTCCGCCCGCCGGGAACCGGATGGCGGTAGGGGGGGTCGCGGGGCCCCCGTAAGAGGGCCCCTACATGTATTTCACTGTCTGCTTGGCAGACAGTGAAATACGCGACGGGTGCAACAGCACCCGTCGCACCTTCCCACTCCGCCGGCTCGATTACGAGCCGGCATCCTCGTGGGAAGGGAGTTTTTCCCTGGGCTGGCGGGCGGTCTTTTGGCGACCGCCCGCCAGCCCAGGGAAAAACTTAGAATACCCTCCACGGTCTAATGACCGCGGTGCGGTATTTCGGAGGGGGGAACTCTGGCGGGCGGCCTCCGCCACTCGTCAGAGTTAGAATGACCCCCTATGTCTTAAGATGAATTTTAGTAGCTTTTACATATATAATTAGGCTTTGAACAACCTTTGAACCAGCAAGGAGAGGGTGTTGTGTAGCCATTTTAGCTATAGTTCCATACACATTATTTTAGCATACTAGGCCTGCCGCTGTGCACTTTAACCTACATTTGTTTTAGTTTAGCTTTGTTATATTATTTTAACATTAGCCACATTTGCAGTCTTGTTTTATTTTCTCTATCTAGCTGTTCTTCGCCTAGGTCAGCACTGCGTTCTTACACAAGACATTTCTTTCACTCTGTGCTTTTCTCAAGGCTGCAGTAAGATAGGTTGCCGGCAAACGTGGTACGCTTTATCTCCAATGTTCACAGAAACATACAAATTCTTACATGGGAATCTTTTCTTGGAACATCAGACGTTTTAATATAAAAACACTACTTTGACCCATGTACGTTAGAGGGAGATTCCAGCCAGATGACCACGACTGTATGCTGATAGCTGATTGCTGTGCTCCAGGTGCTTATGTAGACTACCGGCCTCTCTAGTTCAGATATAAGGAATGATGTCTCCCCAGAGGAACTATTCTTAAAAAACTTAGTGACAACATGGTAGCGTTATTCTTGTGTTTTACTCTCCTTGTCACAATTTTAATCTTATTGTGCTTCATCGTCCTAGTTATTGCATTACATACCTTATTATCTAAGATGCACTTACTTCAATAAAACCTTATTGAACTATACTCTGCTTCTGATTGTCCTTGTATATGTGAGACTAATATAACTGAGGGAAACGGATGAGATCTGAGTGACCACGATTCCCCTGAGGAGTCATTTATGTCATGCGCCCGGTTGCAAAATCATCTCTGCTCTTGGGTGGAGATGAGGCACTGCTAGTTAGCCGGAACAAAACCCAGATTAGGCCAACAGGTGTCACATGGTGTGGCATCAGACTCAGTCCCCCGCAGTACAGGTGATTCTGCCGCCCAAATCCAGTATTCTCATTAGGATAATGAGAACCTACGCAACAATATCTCCTTACTAGAGGGATGGACGAAGCACTGGTGCACTTTTTAGCTTACTTGCATATGGACATGAAGGCCAGGGTCAGACTTAATATCAATGGTGAGGTTACAAATGCTATTGGGGTTCATCGAGGTGTGAGTCAGGGATGTGTTTTAGCCCCCCTTTTGTTGATCTTATGTATATATAAATAACCTCTATCCTTTTTTTATAAATGTAACCCCTGATGTCCCAGCCAATAATGGCTCCCGGTTGCCTTAACAGCTGTATGTAGATGATGTGGTTTTAATGGGGCGGAACCCAGAGTGCTGCGCCTTTTAATCCATGGTTTTGTAAGATTTATGGGTGACTTAGATTTATAGACTAATTTTAATAAGACTTCCATTATGGCTTGCGGTCTGAAAAAATATTGCTTGTCCACCATGACTGAAGGCTATAGTACTTTGAATTGCACTAGTACTTTCCCGTATTTAAAAGTAACATTTGCCAACAAAGGGCTCCTGTACCCCACATATTGCCTACTGTAGAGAAAAGCTAATGAAGGCAACTAGCACCTTGTTTAGCTTACCACAGCTCAGGGGTTTATTTCATTATTAGAAATGTAGAAGTCACAATGCATATCCTCATTAACCTATGGTGCGCGTGTGTGGGGCATCCAAAAAGTGAGGCAATTCAGCTTAAAGAAAATAGGTTTTGTAGAAGGGTTTTGGTGGCCCCTATTTCTTCTTCCCACATGATATGTTACAGGGAACTGGGAATTCCATATATTGAAGATTGTATCAGAACCCCCCCAACCCTTGTTATAATTGGCAGTGTAGAAAAACAAAAAAGGAAGCCTTACAAGAGATATTATAAAGAATTGACATAGTTGTGACAAAGATATGGAGATTTCCTGGTTAGTTAGTGTGTCAATAAGTTTGAGTAAGGTCGTTTTCATTGTTTTTACAGATCCCGGGGGTAATTCTAATATCAACAAAAAACAAAAATTCTAATATCAACAGAGAAGGAAAAGCCTAGTGTGGCAGCCTATGTGAGCTCTAAAATGGCTAACTGGCCCGTGGGGTATACGAGCAGACCCATGGGCTGATGGGAGCGGAGTTTTCTGTTCCGTTATAGGGCCGGTACAATAAGATACTTGCTATGTTTCCCTTTGGGTTTTAATACCGGTTTTTACTTTCTACCCTGCCCTTGGGATGGGAGGTCTGAACAAACTATGACACACTTTATAATCTTCTGCAAGTATTATTCTATGTATTTCAGCCTTTTTCTGGTTCCCTTTGTAAAGCGACGTAATATCAAAAAGTTTACCGTAGCTCCCCATATCTTTATACAGCTTGATGAGGATGAGGTAATTGTCCATGTTGGGGCATTTCTGAGTGCAGCAGTGCTTGCCAGGTGTCCCATGAATACGGATTACTCCTGATAAAATTATGTTATTGTTTAACCATTTGCTTGGCTGTGTATCATATTTTAGATCTTGTTGTTATGACTATTTTTGTCCATGTTTATCTTTTGATTATACTTATTTGTGAATGCTTGTACTTCTATGGATACTTTTAGTATTCACATAAAGTAAAGTAAAATTAAGTTGTACTCCAGATTTTTACCCTTACCTTGCATTTTATTAACAAACTCCCTTGTAGAAAGATTTTGCAGATTAACTCCTGTCTTAAGAATGTGCTTCAGAGCATAAAACATTCCTGACAATTCACTCTCAAATAAGTGGTGGAATATGTAGGGAATACTCTGGTGAAACCTAGCGCCCTCTGAATATAGTCTTGTTGATCTGTAGGCAGCTGCTGTTATTTGTACAGGTCGGTCATTGTACTGGCCTTCTTCTCCTGTGGGAAATATCTGTGGATAGCAGCAAACCTCTAAACTTTTTTCCCACCCACTCATTGGAGCTCTTCTAGCTTGTTTAATTTGAAACAGCTCAATGGCATCCCCAACAACTTCTTATTAATGAAGTGGATAGATACTGTAGTGTTCATATATTTCTCCTGACTTCTGCATATCCACTTTTTGTATTTGTCCACTTGAATTTAGTGCTGCATCATTGATACAACTTACATCTCCAATAATATCAAAATTTTTGTTTAAAAAACACTTTTTTTTTTTTAAAGTATAATGTGGCTTTTTTTTTTACTTTATTCACATCCACTAACTCTTGCCAGATTTTTGGTGAGAATAATGAGTGGTTCTTCTACATCTATCTCAACACTCATAGTATCAACATTTTCTCTAAATCTAAAAGTAAATAGACAACTTTTCCTTTAAGTCTTTTCTGTAGTTCTATTGGTGGTAGTTTCCCTGTCTTTGGCTCCATTCAAACTATTACTTAAAATGGATGGACAGTTTGCATTAGAATTGAATCCTGTACATTTCTTTGTTCAATGCGCTAGTGGACAGGAGGCCCACCACAGGACCAATAGGCCACCAGCACCCCACCCCCTGCAGAAGGAGAACCACCCCGCAAACGGTCCCTGAGATCCAGGCAGAAGACGGAGAACATTGCCAAGACCCCCGCCAGGAAATAAGACTCTCCTGAATGTCACCCTCCTGTCCCATTCTGTCACCCTGTCCATCCTTGAACTGACATTGCTCCCCTTCCTATGCCCCATTGGACAATGCACCTGTGATACCAAGAGACTGGACTCTACTATGGACCTTCCTTCACCATCACCCCAGCCCCTTCCACATACCCCTACACACATTAGCCCATAAATAAACACCCTTGAATCACAAACCAATCTGGAGTCAGTCTGTGCTTCCACAAATGTATAATTACAACCACAAATATCAATGTAAATGTTCATTTGCTCATGCCATTGTATGACAGTTGTTGGGCAGCAGTAAATATAGCAGAAGGCAGAATGAGGTACCCAGATCTGTGAAATGGAAAGCCAAAGTGAACTATCAGTGTCCATAGACAGAGTTTAAGAGGCTGACTTATACAATGTCCTACAGTAGTGAGATATGAGAGGAGCAGTGCCAGCCTCTTACCTGTGTGTCACCAGAAGTACTGCATGATGATGTTGTTTCGGTTGTCAATATCTTCTTCCTCTGCCTCCTCTTCCTCACTGTCCACAGGCTCCACAGCTGCCACAAGACCATCATCAGGCCCATCCTCCTGCAGAAAAGGCACCTGGCATCGCAATGGCAGGTTGTGCAACATGCAGCATGCCACAATTATCTGGCACACCTTCTTCGGTGAGTAGTACAGAGAACCACCTGTTAGATGGAGGCACCAGAATCTGGCCTTCAGGAGGCCGAACGTCCTCTCAATAATCCGCCTAGTTCGCCCATGTGCCTCATTGTAGCGTTCCTCTGCCCTTGGCCTGGCATTCCTCACTGGGGTCAGTAGCCGTGAGATGTTGGGGCAACCAGAGTCACCTGCAAATGTCGAGGGATATCTGTTAGACACACACTAACCCTTAGGGACAACCCCATACCCAGACACCTATTCATACTGTGTGGGGACCATGGGCTCATCTATTAGCCACACCTGGTGCCTCTGGAGTTGGCTCATCACATAAGGGATACTGCTATTTCTCAAAATGTAAGCATCATGCACAGAGCCAGGATACTTGGCATTCACATGAGAGATGTGCTGGTCTTCCAAACACACCATCTGCACATTCAGAGAATGGTAGCTTTTTCGATTTCTGTACACGTGTTCATTTCTGCGGGGTGGGACAAATGCTACATGTGTACCATCAATGGCACCTATGATGTTGGGGATATGTCCCAGGGCATAAAAGTCAGCCTTCACTGTGGGCTAATACTCCACCTGGGGGAAAATGATGTAGCTGTGCATGTGTTTCAGTAGGGCTGACAACACTCTTGTCAACACGTTAGAACACATTGGCTGAGACATCCCTGATGCCATGGCCACTGTAGTTTGAAAGGAGCCACTTGCCAGGAAATGGAGCACTGACAGGACCTGCACTAGAGGGGGTGTTCCTGTGGGATGGTGGATAGCTGACATCAGGTCTGGCTCCAATTGTGCACACAGTTCTTGGATTGTGGAACGATCAAGTCTGTAGGTGATAATGATGTGCCTGTCTTCCATTGTCGACAGGTCCAACAGGGGTCTGTACACCAGAAGATGACGCCATCTCTTCATCTGCCCCAGCGGATGTGCTCTATGGAGGAGAATGGTGAGCAGAGGGTCATGTACCACATAGTTTGCACAAGTGTGTTTTCAGTAGTGTGAGTAAATCCATGTGCATCGTTGTTTGTCCGCATATCTGTCAAATGGTGCTGTGACGCAGTTAGGTGCCATGCCATGTGCCCCCCTGAAATGGCGGCTGCTGGACCTGTACGGATGGACAGGGGGAAATGAGGGAACTGTGCTGGCGTTGTGCAGCGTCGCGGTAGGCCGGCAGTCAAAGACCGCCATGCAATTTAGCATTGGTTATCGTTGGGCCCTATGGGTTCCAGGAGCCAATGATGATGAACGCCAGTGGTGATGGTACACACTGCCGTGGACGTGACCGCCATTTTCGATTGCTTCACTATCTTGATACCTGACCTTCAACAGGAGAGGACCTACACTGGAAATGCTGCTGTGACCTGTGTCTGGAAGGGACAATGGCTCATATGTCTGGGGAAAGAGCCCCTGCCTTTACCGCGGAGGAGTTGGACAAACTGGTGTATGGGGTCCTCCCCCAGTACACGCTACTCTACGGTCCTCCAGACAAACAGATGAGTACACTGTGAGCATGATGCGTGGGCAATGCCTGTTTGGAGTGGTGTGGATGGAAGTAACATGTGGGGGGGCTGAGGCCTGCATGTGAGGATGGTGAGTGTATGTGCGTCAGGGCATGGGGGGAACTGGTGGGCAATGAGTATGAGGGCCCAGATGGGAGAGTAATTTCCTTTCATCCTGTACCTTTCCCACCAGAAGAAGGGTATTTGGCATGCCATCGCCAAGGAAGTGCGGACCCTGGGGGTCTATCATAGACGGAGCACCCACTGCCGCAAGAGATGGGAGGACCTGTGCCGCTGGAACAAGAAGACAGTGGAGGCCCAGCTGGGGATGGCCTCCCAACGTGGAAGGGGTGCCCGTCGCACCATGACCCCCCTGATGTTCCGGATCCTGGTGGTGACATATCCGGAGTTGGATGGGCGCTTGAGGGCATCACAGCAGCCACAAGGAGGTGAGTACACTGTCATTCAGCTGACTCTGTGCGCTTTACAAAGTGTCTGGGTGGGGGATGTGGGCTGTAGGTTCCCCTAGGCCAGGGCAAACTTGGTAGGGTAGGTCCCTTGTAGGCAGGCTTTGAGCACTCCAACCCCAATGGTGTTAGTGGGCATCTACAACTAGTCAGGCTCCTGTGGGTTCCAGGTGTGCAGCAAATGGTGTTAGGCATAGTACCTCATGGGCAGGTGATCTTCCTACTAACTGCTAGTGCATGGCCTGGTGCCTAGGGCTTCTCCCTGTGTGTTGTGTCCGCCAATGATAGTGGTGTTATTGGCATTGACCATGTGTCTCCTCTGTCTCCCCTCCTTCTTGTTTTGTCACCCTATCCTTGTGTGCATTAGTATCATCTGGCAGAGGAGCAGAGGCACCGGAGATGGAGGGAGCTGCATCCCACATGGCCCTGGAGGGTGAATCTACTGAGTCTGAAGGCACCAGTGGGACGAGGGAAGCTCCACAACGGGAACAGGAGGGGACACTAACAACAGCGACTCCTCCTCTGATGGGAGCTCCCTGGCGGTGGCGGGCACCTCTGTGCCCACCGCAACAACAGGTACAGCCACCACCCTCTACCAGCTCCGCCCTCCCAGCAGCCCTCAGCATGTTTCCCGTGCCCGCTCACCCAGGAGGGTGGGCATCTCCTTTGCCCCAGGCACCTAAGGCCCTGCCCCAGTCAGCCCTGTTGCCCTCAGTGAGGAGGCTATTGACTTCCGGAGATCCCTCACTGTTGGGTAATCAACCATTTGGAATGCCATCCAGGGGTGTTGAGAGGCATTTGCAGCAAACAACTTCATACCTGGAGGGCATTCATTCTGGTGTGGCGGGCCAACAGAGAGCATTTCAGGCTCTGGCCTCAGCACTGATGGCAGCCAGTGTCCAGCCTTCCCCCTCCAACTTCCACTACCCAGACCCAATCCGCTCTACCTCAGCCTATCCTAAGCACACCTTCTGCCCAGCATGCACACACATTAACACACAAAAGTGGCTCAGGTAAACATAAGCACCACACATCCCACAGGCACTCACACAAGCACCATACCCATGCAGACACACCAACATCCACTGCCTCCACTGTGTCCCCCTCCTCCACGTCGTCTACCTCCTCCCTGTCTCGTCTCCACTCATACCTGCAAGTACTACATCATCAGCCCTTTACTACACACCGCTGAATTGCAGTCACCACCCCCACTACCATTCACCCGTCCCCTGTGTCCTCTCCCAGTGTGTCTGTGAGCCTTCCTCCCAAAGTACACAAACGCAGGCACACACCCACTCAACAGCCATCCACCTCACAACAGCCTCCAACCCATGCACCATCACCCAAACACAGCAGACGTACACCTCCTACAACCACTACCTCTTCCTCCACTCCCAAACCCCATCCATCTTCCCGTCCCAGTGTGTCTAAAAAACTTTTCCTAGATAAATTTGACCTCTTCCCTACACCTCCCCCCGTACTTCCCCTAGGGCCAGGATGTTTAGATCCCAGCCCAGCACCTCAGCCAGCAAATCTGCATCCGCTGTGGTCCCTGCTACTCCAGGACGGTCTAAGGGGGAACCCGTCCTGGAGCTGCCAGTGTTCCACCGACAGAAAAGAAGGACCACCCTATTCCACCACCTGCAAAGGTCAAAAAGCAGCCGGCTTCCAGCAGGGGACAGTCACACCACCCACCCAGCAAGGCCTCACCCAAACACTAAGTGGACAGTGCCAAGGTCTCTGCAGCAACTGTCAAGATGGGGAAGGGCCACAAGCAAAAGGGCACATCACCTCTGGGCACAATGTCACCTGGTAAGAGTCTGGTGACCACCAAATCATCAGGGATGGCAGCCACGTGCACCACAGTCACGACCGCCACCTGCACTGCCACCTACACCGCCACCTGCACCGCCGCTGCCACACCGCCAGTCTGCAGCATCCTCCCCAAGGATCAGCCATCCGAGGCTGCCAGAGACGGTGTGGTGTCTCCATCCACCGCAACTGTCACTTTCACCACGGCCATCACTGGCAGCATCTCCACCGCAACCATTGCCACCTGCACCACCATCAGCACCAACCTGTGAACATCCGATGCCACTCTGTCGGCCATCAGCAGCATCCCCAGTGTGCAGCCGTCAGAGTCTGAAGGTGACGTCCTAGACCCTGGACACACCACTTGAGACACCACCTCCAGCACTGACATGAAGCAGCAATTAACAGCCTAAGTCGCCGCAGGATGGAGTGTGGGTCTGCCTCCATGGAGTATCATGCTACCTGTTCCAGGTACATCGCGTGGCTGAGACATCCAGGTGAGACAAAGTCACCTGCCACACCCCAAGTGCTGCATCACTGGGCACAAAAGCCCCCTCCAGAACCAGTGGAGAAAAACATCCACTAACACAGTCCTTGGCAGGGTGAACCACTCTGGTCACAAAGCCCCCTCCAGAACCAGTGGAGAAAAACATCCATTAACACAGTCCTTGGCAGGATGAAGCACTCTGGTCACAAAGCCCCATCCAGAACCAGTGGAGAAAAGCATCCACTAACATAGTACTTGGCAGGATGAAGCACTCTGGGCACAACGCCCCCTCCAGAACCAATGGAGAAAAGCATCCACTAACAAGGACCATGGCAGGATGAAGCACTCTGGGCTAAAAGCCGCCTCCAGAGCCAGGGGAGAAAAACATCCACTAACACAGTCCTTGGCAGGATGAAGCACTCTGGGCACAAAGCCCCCTCCAGAACCAGTGGAGAAAAGCATCTACTAACACAGTCCTTGGCAGGATGAAGGACTCTGGGCACAATGCCCCCTCCAGAACCAGTGGAGAAAAGCATCCCCTAACACAGTCCTTGGCAGGATGAAGCACTCTGGACACAAAGCCCCCTCCAGAACCAGTGGAGAAAAACATCCAGTAACACAGCCCTTGGCAGGATAAGGCACTCTGGGCAAAAAGCCCCCTCCAGAACCAGTGGAGAAGTCATACAATAGAGAGACTGTGGCTTTGCACTCCCCAGGACCAGGCAGTGGGCAACCCACCCACTTGAGAGACTTGAGAGACTGTGGCTTTGCATTCCCCAGGACCAGGCAGTGGGCAACCCAGCCACTTGAGAGACTTGAGAGACTGTGGCTTTGCACTCCCCTGGACCAGGCAGTGGGCAACCCACCGACTTGAGAGACTTGAGAGACTGTAGCTTTGAACTCCCCAGGACCAAGCAGTGGGCATGGAGCCCCCTCGAGGAGAAGTGGTGTTGTACCATCATCCGGCTGAGGTGCCCCCCTCCCCTTCCCACTGAGGTGCCTGTAATTATTTTTGACCTGATGCCCCTGCAGTGTTCTCTCCGTTTTGAGGCAGGTGTCAAGTGTGGGCTTCGCCCATGATTTTTTTGCCCACTGGGCCATGGACATCTGCAAAGGACAATGTACGGCCTTCTGTACATATTGTAAATATTTGTATATACTGGTTTTTACAATTGTTTACTTTATCTGCCTATTTCTAATATATGAAAGATTTGACTCAATTATTTTTGTCCTTGCGTTCTTCCAGTGGGTTACGGGGTATATATGTAATGTTGTTGCATGTATTTGAGTGTGTGGTGTTGTGGGTGAGGGTGTGTGTGGGGATGTTGCGTTTTGTGTGTATGTGTCACTCTCTTTTGCCTCCTCCCCTCCCCTGTGTGCTAGGTGCAGTACTCACCGTCGTCGTCGTCATCGCCGCCGTCGCCTTCTTTCCACTTCGTCATGTATTAATAGATACAGCAACATGGGCAGGGCCTGTAACTCAGGCTCCATGGTGTCCTGGTTCTTCGTTGTTTGTCGAGAGGTGAGTGGTTCCCCTTCTGTGTTCTGTTTCTGCCGTGCTTTTGATGGCGTTGGTACCGCCCCGGAAAATCTTCAGATTTGTGCCTTGTAATAGTGTGGGCGGTACATTGTCTTCCACCTGTCTGTTGGCGGTGACCGCCGCGGTGTTTGTTGCTACCGCCGTGGCGGTTGAAGTGTTAAAGTGTCTATCTGTGTTGGCGATTTCGCCATGGTCGTGGATCCATTTTGTTATCCGCCGGCCTGTTAGCAGTATTACCGCCAATTTAACACCAACCGCCAGGGTTGTAATGAGGGCCTAAATGTCTTCACAAAGTTTCTCGATCTCTGCCACAGTACCATGTAATAGAGCTCCATTTATATCTCCTAAACATAAAGCTGGAACTCTTACATAATAAAGCCTCCTTACTAAATTTCACATTTTAGAATGATGCACTGCTAACATTCTAAAGTGATGCAAAGTACTTTTACACACTTTCTTTGAAAAACATGCCAGTCAGTGGCCTTGTAAGTTAGCATATTTTCTACCCTTGCATGAATCTAATTCTTGAAGCATTTTAATTTTCTGT
Source organism: Pleurodeles waltl (assembly GCF_031143425.1). Lineage (NCBI taxonomy): Eukaryota > Metazoa > Chordata > Amphibia > Caudata > Salamandridae > Pleurodeles > Pleurodeles waltl. Next base: position 805,122,766 of record NC_090436.1, read on the forward strand.
TCAGACTTCTCCATGAAAATTCTCTTAGGAAAGTTTTCAATTAGTCAATTGATTCCTGACGGACAGTACAAATACTGGTTCACTTCCACTTCCACACAGGAGCCTGTTTATGCCTTCCTTGTACTTCTTCAGCTATCACTTATTCTACATTCCTATGAACGATCTCTTCTTTTTCTATGGGAATATTGCCTTTTACGTCTTAGCAACGACCTGTACTGACAACTGCATCCACAAATTTATTCTCTTTTAAATAACTATCTTCATTTAAAAAAAGATTATGTACTAGATGGGTGCATCCATTCCCCTTTAAAATGTTTGCAATAATTAGTTTTATGAATACATCTTTTTCTTAATGCTATTTTCCTTATGCACATCACTGTTTTATTCTAGTGTTTTCATTCTATTCAATATTAAGATAAAAAGTTTCCTATTCATAACATATGCTTTATCAATTACACTCTCAATATGCTGTTTTTGCTTTATTACAGCACGTTTTCTCTTACACATCTTCAGCTTCTTTCACAAAGTTTGATCTATTCTGTTTCTAAACATTTTGCGCTTAATTCATTAAACTGCTTCTGTCTGCAAGTCTCTGTTTTCTTACTACATTTCCTAATTTTGACACCATGCACTTCTTCCTCTTTGTCAGTACATTTCAAGCTTTTCTTTTTAATTGATGTCTTCCCCTCATTTTGCATTTTATGACATATTATTTAAAAAACCCTTCTTACCAGTGACTGTTTTCTTTCTCTGCACATTTTCCACATTATCTTCTTTTTTACTGTTAGTTTTAACCAGGTACTATTGTTGTTTCTGTTTTTTCCTTCTTTGTGTTTTGTTAGACATTTTGAAGCTTCCCTGTTTAATTGGAAGTAGATATATAGAAAACAACTAAACAGTATATTTAGCTCTACAGAACAAGACTTCTAAAGCAGGTTTTCTAATACCAAGTCGAGTTGAAAGAAAAACTGCACACTCACATTGCACAAAAATAGGCCTGAGACATGTTTAATGTAGTCCGTCTCTGGATGAGTGACTAGGTTATATTAGTACTTGTCTACATATTTGAGTGAATTGATCAGTCCTTTTATGGGTGTGTCAGCAGATGTTTGAGTAAGTATACCATTATATAACTGGTTCTTTTAGTTACTTTATGGGTCTCTAAATATACATGTAAGTGTGTATATGAATAACCTGGGTGCATCAGCATAAGCATCAGTGTGTGTCTAGGTGTGTTAGTGAATGTATGAATGTGTGCATGGGTATATCGGCGTACTTATCAGTGTGTGTCTGGGTGTTGTACTGTATGCATCAATATGTGCCTGTGTATGTCAGTGCATGCATCAGGCTATCCTTGGCTTGGTAGTGTATACATTAGTGTGCACTTGCATTTTTTACTATATGCTTCAATGTATATCTGGTCTGTCAGTCTAAGCATTAGAAGGACATGTTTTATCTGTTAATTACAAACCAAACTATGGTCTACCTACAGCCTACCCAAGAGTTGAGTTTTCTATTCTAAAAGGGGAGTGTAAAGCTTGTAAATCAGCTTTTCGAATGGAAATTCGAGCTCACAGTAAAACTGTACACTCAGAATTACCATTAGCATATGTAAACCATATCTAAAGGAGTACTTCTCTGAATGAGAAACTAGCTTATGAGAGCACTTGACTCTATATATGAGTGGCTGTATTAGTTGCCAACTAGGTTTCAAATTCCAGCATATATGGCTGGTGTCTGGATATGTGCATCATTGTTTAGGTGATGGTTTCTCTGTCTGATTGGGTGTGTGAGCGTCTTTATCTTTTTGTAAATAACTATCACTCTGGAAGTCCAGCAGTATTCCCAAGCCTTGCCGAAATAACTACTTCTCTAGATAGGCAACTAGATTGTGTCAGTAATTTCTGCATGCTTTAGTGAGTGTATCAGTCCCTTTATAGGTGAGCACTAGATGTTTAGGTAAATATGGCAGTATGTATCTGGTTTTCTTATCAAGTGTATAGGCCTGTAAACATGCAAGAGGTTCACTATATACATTTTTGCTGACTGTACTTATGAGCACAAAGGTGTCCAACCGTGTGTGCAACTGAGTTCAATACTATTAGATAAATAAGTGCTATCTGGGTGCCTATTTGGATGTATAAGAGTCTATCTCAATATCTGACTCGCTGTGTGAATGACTATTATTTTTTTATCAAGTGTATGAGTTTTTAGACTGCATATATAACTGTGCATGGAGATCTCTAATGTGAGATCTAAGTCAGTTAAATTCATAAGGGCAAGGTTCACCTTTTAATAACAAAGCACTATCCTCTGTGGCCTACCTACAGCCCACCTAAAGGTAGAGGTTTGTGTGATAAAAGAGGAGTGCAAGGCTTGTGAAGCAGCTTTTCTAATGGTAAGTCGAGCTGACAGTAAATCTGTACACTCATGCTCACCATTAGTAGGCCCAAACTATATTTAAAGGACTACTTATTTGAATATGCAGCTATGTTACGAGAGTAATTGACTACATATTGCAGTGACTGTATCAGTTGCCAACCAGGTCTCATATTGAGCATATATAGCTGCTGTATGCACGTGTACATGAATGTATAAGTAGCTCTTTGTGTGTCTAACTAACTGTGTGGGTGGCCTTATGCTTTTGTAATTAGGTAGGCAAGTGACGGTGTAGATAGGAGACTGCATATGTAGCTCAGCATAGGGGTCTGCAACTGCATGTTTAAGTCAGTGAAACTAAGAAGGATATGTTTTATCTTTTAAGCACACAGTGCCCTACTCTATTGCCTACCTACAGCCTAGCTGAGTGCTGAGTTTTCTGTAGTAAAGGGGCAGGTTAAGGCTTCTTGAGCAGGTTTTCTGTTGCCAACTGAAGCTAACAGTAAATCTTCACACTTAGGCTTTCCAGTAGTAAGTCTGTGTCATGTTTAAAATACTACATCTCTGTATGGGTAAATTAGTTGTATCACTACTTGGCAACTACACCGAAACCATGTTTAAAGTACTACTTCTGTGAATCAGCCTCCAGATTCTGCAAGTCTTTCACAATATATTGTACTGACTGTATCACTACCCAACTACCTTTGACACTGCTCCATACATACCTACTATCTGGTATCAATATGTAACTGGCTGTTTCTGTGACTACCTGGGTGTGAGATAACCTATATCCTTTCCTAAATACATATGTGAATTTCACTAAGAGATGGGCATTGCATATATAACTAGCCATGTTGGTCTGGACATACACAGCTAAGTTTATAAAACTCAGCACAACATGTTTAATCTTTTAATCACTAATTACTGTATTCTCTGTCCTAGCAACAACATAGCTCACAGGGCAGTTTTTTATACTGAAAGAAAACAGAAACTATCATCAAGCAGCTCTTCTAATTCCAACCAAATTCTTTAGTTATTTCCCTGGTAAGGTTCTAATGTTTATATAATCACAAATGTTCTATTTATATTCCTTTTTCCATTTTATCAACATGCTGCTCACTTTCATCCACCTTATATACACTCATTGCTTTACTAATACATAAACTGCATTTCACTGCACATACCTGTTAATTGTGCTTCTTGGAGTGTATGTTTGTCTTTCAGTATCAGATAGAAATTTGTCTCTCTGAAAAATGTGCACAAGCCATGCAGAAGAATGGTACATCTCTCTCAAACAAGGCAACAATAATTAAAGCCTTTTCAACTTTAAATTCAAGGTTACTCAGTCAGAAAACCAATCATGATCACCCTTTCATATTAAACTTATGTTACACTATTTATGACTGGCTTCTATAATTAAACCTTTCCAACACTCCTCAAAAGATAGCCCAATTCAACAGGGGTTTTTGTTGGATCCACTGCAGCACTCTGTGTGGTCCTCGTGTAACTCTGCTGTGGATGCATGCAGAGTACAAAATACGATTTTCCTATGTATTCAAAAACAATGCTAATTGAAAACCTTTTTCTGTGAAAAAATATATCCACATCAAATAATACTTTCAATGGATTATTCCCACTATATTTGGCACTTCAAAGTAATAGTCCAGTTTATTTTTATTCCCTTTCCCCTCATGCTCCCGTAGCTGTGCTACCATGGTAACATAGTCTGCAACATTCCACTGCAGCAGAAAGCCACAGGTTAATAACAGTTTTTGAATGCACCATGCTTACTTTTATACCACGTTTAGTAGGTGTGGTTGAATTTCAGAAGCAATAAACAAATCACAGACACTTATACTGTTTTGCAATTTCTCTAGTGCCAAACCAACATTTATTTACTTTTCACACAATATCACTACCTTGCTTCATGAACAAACATATGTACAGCAACCAATCAAATGTGTTCTTGTAAATTCTAACTAGTAGTCTCCAGTTTAACTGCATTTTATTTCAAATCTGCTTCATTCAGCTGCAGCCTTCTCCAGAGTGGTAATCGAGATTCCCTCCAAAATGCTCAGAGTGTAGATTGTGGGACACAGCTTTGTATTGTGGGTCAGAGAGAGTGTAAAATATAATGGTGTTGACAGGGACCTGGGTTTATCTAATATGGCTTTTCTTGGATTGGCCAGAGAGGATTAGAGTGGCATCAACTGCTCTCTTTGGTTGAAGCCATCAAGGATTGCCGACATCCGGACCTTATGATTGTGCACTGATATGGGAATGGCCTGGGCACACTTACAGGGGTGGTTTTGAAATTCTAAAGAAGAATACATTTGGAAAATTAATTGCACTTTTCCCACATACTGCCTTTGTTTTCCTCTAACATTTGACAAAGGCAGAAGTGGAATTGGTCAACTGAATTTTGTCCACAAATAGACAAATCCAGAAATTGTGTTAATAAAATTGTTTCTGCATTCCTCACAGACCATAACATGGGCTCTATATAGCGCAATAATTTACAGTTTGATATGGATGTTATTTACACAAATGATGGAGTGCACCTGACAGAGGAAGGCAACAAGGTGTTCCTGCAGAACTTGAAAGACATGCATCCTATTAACTATCTAGATATCAACTACACCCTGTAAATACAAAGGTTATTTTCAGAGCCAACCCTTTTACCATAGACATTTTTTTTTATTCCTGTTTTTTTTAAACTTTCATTTGAATACATGGATCTATCCACAGATCCCAAAAGTGCCAAATAAAAGAAATGTTAAACATTTTACAACCATTATTGATTTTTGCACCACATTTATATTAAGTCAAGTGGGTCAGAGAGCCTCTACCCTGACCCCTTCATTTGCATTCTAGCATACATTTTATCCCAGGTCCCTTCTACAGACACAACAAGATCAGTGTGAAAGTGTATGTCTTGGTGTGAGAGTGTCTCCCTGGGTGTGAGATTAGGTGTGAAAGTATGTACCTGGATGAGATGTGGGTGTGAGAGTGCTATTTGGGTGTGAGAGTTGGTTTGGCGGGGGGTGTCTGGGTGTGAGAGTGTATGTGTGAGGGTGCCTCTGTGTGTGAGAGTGGGTGTAAGAGTGTCTGGGTGTGAGAGTGTGTGTGAGAGGGTGTATCTGGGTGTGAGAGTATCTGGGTGTGAGAGTGTCTGACTGTGTGTGAGACTGGGTGTGAGAGTGGATTCACAGTATGTGTCTGGGTATATGACTGGGTGTTCGAGGATATCTGTGGGTGTGAGGGGGAGAGTGTCTATCTGGGTGTGACAGTGGGTGTGAAAGTGTTTGAGTGTGAGAGAGTGTGTGTGGGTGTGCGTGTGTCTGGGTGTACAACTGGGTGTGAGGGGATGTCTGGGTGTGAGTGTGAGGGTGTTTATCTTGGTGTGAGAGTGGGTGTGAGAGTGTTTGTCTGGGTGTGAGTGTGTGTGAGGGTGTCTCTGGGTGTGAGAGTGGGTGTGAGTGTGTCTGTCTGGGTGTGCAACTGGGTGTGAGAGGTTGTCTTTGGGTGTGAGCTGAGTGTGAGGGTGTCTGTCTGGGTGTGAGTGTGGGTATGAGAGTGTTGTGGGTCCATTTTAGATCCCTGTATGGGCACAGGAGAGAGCTTAGCTTTAGCTTGCAGATCTGTTTCCCTAGCCTCCGGCCTCTTTATCATGCTCTTTTTTATTCTATTTAATTTAATTTTAGCACTACTTGCAGATGCATGCATTTTAGAGAAATATGTTCATATTTCTTATTGGTGTCATTCTAAGAAATCATCATTATGAGTGATGTACATGGGTAATGTCGTTATGCTCCTTTCATTTTACATTGACAAAACAGAATGCAAACATGTCAGGTAGTTGTTATGTAATTGCAGACACAAGTTTACGCACACAATCTGATGTTTAGCTATATACTTGCGTCAGGATAACTGCACAAACAATAACATGTGTCTATTGAAAACACCTCCCAAGACCAAGGCCGTTAGAGGGGGTTCCACTAGGATCTACCATCTAGACTCCACACCACTTTGCAGCGAATCTCAGCGTTACCTCTCTACGATACCTAATCCAGAGACTAAGGGGACAATTTCATCCCAAGGAAACGGAGCTGGGGCGTATCTTATGAACACTGTACTGGCAGATTAGGCTTATCATGCCCTGCTCATGCTTCATGTTGTGGGTTTTCATATTTGCCACTTTTATTCTCACCACTCTGCTTCTGTTAATTCTCATTGTCATACTCATTGCAGCACATGCATTGGATCGAAGATTGCAGTCTTTTCATTAAATATATTGAAACCTGTCCTGTATCTTTTTCATTGCCTATGTGTGTATAGACTTATTTCTGACTAGAGAATAGGAGTAAGATTTGTTACACCATGACTTCCCTGAGAGGTCTCCAGAGTCCATGGGCTACGCTGCCAGAAATCACATTTACTGCTTAGGGTTTGGGTGAAGTACTGCTAGAGAGCTGGGAGGTTTGGGCAGATAGACAGGTTTAAGCGTGACCCAGTCACCTATGAACAAAAGGGCCGCTGCCCCTAATCCAGCAGTCTTACTGAGCGGTGATAGTCATTCATGACAAGAGGATCTATGTGGTTGTGAATGTGCGTGTGAGAGTCTCTGCTCCGGAGTGACAGTAGGTGTGAGAGTACGTACCTGGGTGATATAGGGAGTATGATAGTACTATCTTGGTGTGAGAGTGGGTGTGATAGTGTTTGTCTGGGTGTGAGAGTGTGTGTGAGAGGGTGTCTCTGGGTGTGAGAGTGAGAATGTCTATCTGGGTGTGAGAGTGAGCCCTGCGGTTGGATCTGCGGATCTTGAAAAATGTATTTTTTTTTAAAGAATCTTGCACATTTTTACAACACAAGCTATGTTTAAACCCACCTATTTCCCTCTTATGGGGTCAGGAAGTCTCTGCTCTGACCCCTTCATCCACATTGCAGCCAACATTTGAGACCTTGGGACCATTGCTTGGTTCAAACAAAATGGCGGCTGCAACTTCCCTGTCAGGTTGCGGCCAACCAATGAGATTCTTCCTGTGGCGAGTGGATCCATGGATCTTCCCCCATCCCTAGATATCAATATTTTTGCCCTTTAATATTTCCAACATGCCTGAACGGATTAACATCAAGTCACAAAGAGCACAATCTGGGCAACGAGATCTAGCTTCCTGACAAATTTGGTGTAATTCCGTTTAGAGGTTTGAGCTGTAGACAAGTCTAAAGACCCTATGAACAAATTAGCGGGGAAAACTTATTTTGGGACCCCCCCTTTTTCTCTCCCCCTTCTTGATGGATCACCCCAAGATTTTAAAGGCAGCAGCTGAATTGATCTAAATTTTGAAAAATTCATGAAGATTCATCAAACTGCGCCAAGGTTATTGGCAAAACAAAAAACTCTCTTCCTATATAAATTTCCTACTGGCGGTCACCAGTAGGTAGTTAAAGTTAGGCCATCTTTCCATAAAAAAATGTCCACAAAATTTTCCAAAAAATAATCTATTGGTGATTTTTGTTGTACACAGAAAGTTTCAGGGTTTTCCGTTAAGTGGGGGCCTAGAAAAAGGAGGGATTAAAAAATGTTTGTTCCATGTTAATTCCCTTAGGAGTTTTGAACACAACTACAGCCCAAACTGCTTGATGGAATTACACCAAACTTGGCAGAAAGGTCGTTTTCGGTACGCAAATTACATTTGCAGTTATTTGGTGTAAATCAGTTCAAATCTAAGGAAATCCAAATTTTTATATCTCTGGCTGCGACGACTTCGCGAATAATGACAAGATCATGCAGAGAAATGCAGAGCTCAGATTGGCTGCCAACACTTCAACTAGGGAGTGTTGGCAGCCATCATCAGACTCAGCTTCAGATTAGTCCCAGAAGCAAAATATAAAAATAAGACAAGGGGCAGAGTAGGGACACACTGATCCCTTCCCTCTGGTGCTGGGGTCCCAGAGGGACCTTCTCCAGAGCCAAAAAAACCTTTTAAAAAATGTTTTGCCACAAATTTGTGACAATGTCGGGAAACATTTTTAAAAGCCCCTGAGTCAGCCAGGCCCCAGGGGCCTGTAAAATGTATGGAGGGGGTTGCACAGTGCCCCTCACCTAGGCCAGTTTTATGCACCAGGGACCACCAACACTCCAGGGCTTATTTGAATGTTATTGTGGGGCAGGCCGGTGTGGCCCCCACAGCCCCAGCGAATGCAACCTCCCTGGGCCAATGAGATATAATATGTGCAGGGCGGCCGCCCTAAGCCTGGGGGCCACCCCTCCCCAGGGCGAATGTACTTTGCTATGCAGAGGAGAGGGCCCACCACCTCTACTAGGCACTACACACTGGGGGGACCTGGGGACCACCACTCTTCCAGGGCTGGCTCATGCTATGTCCTGGGTTGCCTACCCCCGGGACATAGCTGTTTGCTCTGACGTGGCAGGAGCTTGTTCCAGCAAATGAGATCTGTCAAACAAAGATGCAGGCAGGGAAACAGAGGAAACTATTGCTCTGAGACAGCAATGCTGCCTCCCACAGGAGACAGGGAACCAACTGGGACTGTGCCCATAGCAGTCCTGAGGGTCTGTTGGTAAAGTACCCCATTGAACAAGAAAAAATTATTGGTATCAATTGATATGATAAGGTATTGTTTAACCAATAATTTTTTCTTGTTCAATGGGGTACTTTACCAACAGACCCTCGGGACTGCTATGGGCACATGTTTTGCTCCAAGTTTTGCTTGTCTTTTTCTTGGTTGGTGGGAAGAGACTATTTTCAAAGATGAAGAACTATACCCAGAAGCGAATCAGACAATTCTTTGGCTAAGATATATCGATGACCTTTTCATTATTTGGAAAGGAACCAAAGAAGAGGCTATACAGTTTGTAGATAAGTTGAACAGAAATGATCTGAATATTGGTTTGACATGTAATGTGAGCAGCTCCTCCATTGAATTTTTAGATACTGTGATAAAGATTAGGGAACAGAATATTACCACTGAATTGTGCCGGAAACACACGGCGGGCAATAGCTTATTACATGCCTCAAGTGGTCATCCAGATAGTTTAAAATGGAGTATCCCCTTCGGTGAACTACTAAGAGCAAAAAGAATTAGTAGCACTGATGAAGCTTTTGAGGTTGAGCAAAGGGAGATGACTATGAAATTTAAACAGCGAGGATATCCAGAATGGGTAATTAAGAGAGCAATTGATAAGACTAAGGGGATAAAAAGATCGGATACCCTCTTTGATAACATTACCAAACAAGAGGCAGACGATAATGATGGGACTAGACTCATTATGACATATAATGAGGATACAAGACAGATCAATAACATCATTTAAAAAAATTGGAATATCCTGAAAAGTGATCCCGTTATTGGAGGTAATATACAAAAGAGACCTCAGATTACTTATAGAAGAGGACGGAGTTTACATGACATTTTGAGGTCTAATGATATTACCTCTATTCCACAACTGAGACAGCATAACTTGCAAGGCTTCTTTCCATGTGGCCATTGTAATGCATGTCGTAACAGCATTATGCGGAAGCAATATGCCACATGCAAACCTGGAAAAGTCAGACAGATTAACCAATTTATAACATGCAGTACCCCCTTTGTGATCTACGTATTGGAATGTCCTTGCCCGCAATGGTATATTGGTAGTACCAAACATGGTGTTAAGAAACGGATTTTAGAACACTTGCGTGCAATCACATCAAATGACGAACATTATCCGGTAGCAAGGCACTTCAAAGAAAAACACAATTCTGACTGTACCAAATTATCCTATTTTGGTATTGAACATGTTCCTCCACACCATAGGGGAGGGAACAGAGAATTAGTGTTAAGGAAAAAAGAGTCAGTATATATCTTAGAATTAGAGACTAAGACTCTGATAGGTTTGAACATGGGGGAGGAACTAAATACTCACCAATACGATAACTATTAATTTATCTTGATGAGACTTTTTTACCGATTGAGGAAATTCTTTTTACCAGTATATACAATGAGTTAAATGTACAGAGAATTCATTTTATTTTATTGTGTATAGAATTAATTTATGGGATTTAGATCAGGTACTTTGGTCAACTATGTGCTATGTGCTATGAGTGTTAATTTTATATTCAAACATTAATCTGATGTCTAAGCTTTCAGTTATTGATTTAATTTTGATTCTATTTTTGGATATCCCTTCTAGATACTCTGGTCGGACAAAGAACTATCAAACCTTACCCGCTTACTTATATTCATTCTCCAGTACTTTCACGTTATTATTGGGTGGTTAACTTTGCAGATTTTCAGATTTGATTATTAAAATTAGTAATGTGGATGATTTTTAGCCCTTAATAAGTTTATGATGATATATTTGCAGTGTATATGTTTTACTATCCGGTTAATTCTCTATTTTTTAAAATGATAATATTTTTACAGATATTATGGTCTAGAACGAAGAAATATGAATTTTAATAGATAGAGCACTGTTATTTAATTTGGTTATTTCCCTTTCAAATTTAATAATGAATTTTCATCAAAAACTGATAATACTAATTTATTAATTTTATTAATAATATTGGGGGAAATGATTTGTAATTTAATAATTATATCTAAATTATATCTAGCATCATATAGGGGCATGAACTGATCTAAGTACTAATAGTATTATTATGATAATATTTGCAAAGTATTGTGTGTTGTTATTGGTTGCACATTCTAATTGTCCTATTTCTATGTTTATGTTAACAGGGTATTTAAAGGGTAATTTATGGGTGATGTTTATCACGTGACCAAGGCTGCTGTGTCAGTCGAAACGCGTTGTGTGTAGATTAAACTGATCTTTTTTGTTCCTGAAACCCGAGTGTGCGAGTATTATATCTATTTTCCTTTTGCTTAATTAATTACCGGCTTGCTCGTACCGGTTCTCGCACCAGCCCTCTGGGCTGATTGAGATCTTATTTCGAGCATTTTTGAAGTTATATACATATATATATATATATATATATATATATATATATATATATATATATATATTTATATAACTTTTCATTTCTACATATAAGTTTATTTTATCAGTTTCTGTCTAGGTGCCTCAATCTATCCATGATTGTGTCCCTGGGTGTGTTAGTGTATGTGTAAATCTGATCCTGGGTATGACAATGTATATGATAATGTCTACCCATTTGTTGTAAGCATTACTATATAACTGGCTTTGTTAGGTTCTGCATTAGTGTCTGCCTGAGTCTCTCAGTGTATATCTTGGTGTGTTAGTGTGTGTATTAATGTGTCTCTGGATGTATTAATCTATACATCAGTGCGCATCTGACTGTGTCAGTGTATGCAATCATGTGGGCCTGGGTTTTTCAGTGCATGCATCATTTTGCATGTGGGTGTGTCAATGTTTGCAGTAGTATCTGTATAACTGTATCAGTGATTGCATAAGTTTGCACATGTCTGTGTTAGTGTATACATGGGTTTCTGCCTGGCTTTGTTACTGTATGCATCAGTGTGTGCTTGCATGTTGAAGTTCATACATCAGTGTGTTCTTAGGTGTATTAGTGGCACTCTACATCCCTGGGTGTCTCAGTGTATACATCACTGTACATCTGAATGATTTTCTGAATACATCAATGTCCCCTTGACTGCATCACTGCATTCACCAATATGTACCTGGATCTGTCAGTATTTGCATAATTGTATCCCTGGATGTATCAGCATATATAGGAGAGTGTGTCTGGATGTATCACTCCATACACCAGTGTATGCACGGCTCTCTCAGTCTGTAAATAAGAGTGTATGTCTGTGTCCCACTACATCCAATACTGCATACATAAGTGTCTCAGTGTATATGTCAGTGTATCCCTGGATGTGTTAGTGTATACATCACTGACACATAGGTATTTTAGTGTATATAATAGAATGCAACTGGGTGTCTCAGTCAATGCATCAGTTCCACCTGGTTGCCTCAGTGCATGCAACAGTTCATGCCAGGATGTGTCACTCTACTCATTAGTACGCATCTGGGGATGTTAGTCTATACATTACAGTGTACATAAGTGTGCAGATCAGTGTGTGCCTAGGTGTGTCAGTGCATGCATCTTTGCATCCCTGATTGTGTTATTGAATCTACCCATGTGATCTCTTGTGTATGGTTTGGTATATTAGCATCTACACTGGTGAATACACAAGTGACTTTATGACTATTTCACCAGATAAGAGACTGACTGCATCTTTTCCTTTTTAGCTATAAGCACCATATGTTCTAGTTGAGTGCCTATATACCTGGGCATAGGACTTTACAACCTTTCATCTCAGTCACTAAAATTCAGAACAACATGTGTCCTCTTTTAATAATAATGCATTCTCTTCTATAGTCTACATGCATCTCACTTAAAGGGTGACTCTTCTTACAACACAAAGTACAAAGCTACTTAAATACATATTCTAATGGCAAGTGTACTTAAAAATAAAACTGTGTAGCAATGATCACAATTAGTACCCTAAACCATCTTTAAACCACAACAAATATGAACAAGGATCTAGGGGCCAGATGTAGGTAGGCTTTTGCACCTCGCAAACGGCGAAAAACGCCGTTTGCGAGGTGCAAAAGCCCTCAAGCGATGCAGAAACACATTTTGCGAGTCGGAACCGACTCGCAAAATGTGTTTCCGACTCGCAAATAGGAAGGGGTGTTCCCTTCCTATTTGCGACTCGCACCGCGATTTAAGTTGATTTGTGACCGCGAAAGCGGTCGCAAATCAACTCGCAGTTACCATCCACTTGAGGTGGATGGTAACTCATTCGCAAAGGGGAAGGGGTCCCCACGGGACCCCTTCCTCTTTGTGAATGCTCACAAAATTATTTTTTCAGAGCAGGCAGTGGTCCTATGGACCACTGCCTACTCTGAAAAAAACCGAAACAAAAGGTTTCGGTATTTTTTTCTATTTGCAGCTCGTTTTCCTTTAAGGAAAACGGGCTGCAAAGAGAAAAAAAAAACTGCTTTATTTAAAAGCAGTCACGAACATGGAGGTCTGCTGACTACAGCAGGCCTCCATGTGTGCGAGTGCCTATACTCGCTATGGGGCCGCAATTTGCGACCCACCTCATGAATATTCATGAGGTGTGTCATTGCGACCCCATAGCGAGTTGCAGTCGGTGTCTGAGACACCGTACTGCATACCAATTTGCGAGGTGCAAATTGCGAGTCGCATGGACTCGCACTTTGCACCTCGCAAATTGGCGTTTTGCTACATCTGGCCCTATATTATTAATATATCAAACTACATATTGCATTCGGTATGTTACATCCTAAATACATATCTTACTGGAGCCTAGGTACTTAAATTCTCTATGTCTACATCAATATACAAGTGATTGTTAATGTATCTAAATGAATGTAATTCTCCCTTTATATTTGTATTATTTTCCAGCTCCTTAACCACATACATTAGACAGTATACATATACCTTAACATACCAAGTGCACTTAAAACACAATAAAAAGTAAAAACACTTTTTTCTCTTCTACAGGCACATTAACCTCCTCTTCAGCCTTAATACAGTAAATCTGACCACCCCTTCACCTTCTACATCAAGAAACAATTCCACCTGCTCTCACCCAATCCTTTTTCTTACCTTTTCAAGCAAAATACTTCACTCATATCACTGTCTAACCCACAATGAAATAACCTCTATCATTTCGCAAAACGTGTTAGACTCTGCATGAGTTCACCATTGCTTTTATACATACCCATTTCTGAATAGACAAACACATTACATTTGTACAACTCAATATGACATTTTAACCATTAAAGTACTCATTTGTGCATTTTCCACACTAGCTTCAGCATACATAAGGGATCACTTTAATATGCTGATATAAACTGGAAACATCCATGAAACCCCTTATCCAAGTTCAGCTGAACACCTTTCTTACATAATGAATTACTTTAAAAAAATCCTTTACATAAATCACAAACCTACTATTTATATATTTTATAGCAGTTTGTGAACACACTGCTCACTTTCTACATCCTAATATTAATTTATTCATGTACTAACAATTTCTAAAATAAAGTATGTTTCACTACACATGTTTCTCTTTCTTGTGCTCTGCATTTCTCTTTCAGTATCAGTTAGAATTTCTTGTCACTGAACAAAGCTCAGAAAACCAACCACAATAACGGAAGTCCACTCTCATAGCAGGCCACAAAAAAAGGCAACGTCTTCAACTCTCCTTTCAAGGTTACTGAGTCAGTAAACCAATCACAATCTCCCTTTCATGTTATTACAATGTTCTACAACTTCTCACTGGTTTGTATAGTTAACCCTTTGCAATGTTCCTGAAAAGTTAGCCGACATGATGTGAGTTTCGCTGGATCTGTGGATCCACCGCAGCACGCCCTATGTGTAAATTTGCAGGTGGATTCACGGGGAAGTTCAGAAATTATTTTTTGATCTTAGAAAAAAACACATCCACATAAACACTTTTTAAGAACACGGAACCCAAATCATAACATTAAATAATCATTATGAATCATTACTGTCTCAAGATATATAGTAAAACAAAGTCACATTCTAGTCTTTTTTTTCTATTCCTTTCCCCTTATGCTCCTCTAGCTCGGTTACCATGGTTACACAGTCTGCAACATTCTGCTGCACCAGGTCACAAGTTCATAACAGTTTCTGACTAGAGAATGCTTAGTTTCAAGCCATATTTTGCAGTTGTGGTTGAATCTTTCAGAGTAAACATAGCACAGCTACTTTTTACTGTTTTCCAATTCCAGCCAATGGAATCACTTCTCCCAGACTGTACCGACTACCCTCCATTTCAACTGATTTTCATTTCATACCAGCCTCATTCAGCTGCAGTCCTCTCCTGTGTGCTTCTCCAGATTACCTCCACGATGCTCAGAGTGTGGATTGTGCGTCATAGCTTTATGTTTTGGGTCAGAGCGAGTGCACAAAGAAGTGGTATTGACGTGGACCTAGGTTTTTGTAATGTGGATGTTACTTGGATTGGCCAGAGAGAGCTAAAGTGGCATCAGTAGCTTCCTTTGGTTGAAACTATTAAGGATTGCCAACATGCAGGCCTTATGATCGTACACTGTGGTGGCACTGAACTGGGTGTAGTCAAAGGAGTTGGTTTGGAAATCCTAATGAAAGAAACCTTTGGAAAATGAATGACACTCTTGCCACACACTGCCTTTGTTTTTTTAAACATTTGCCAAAGGCAGAAGTGGAACTGGTCAACTTACGTCTGCCCCTAAATAGAGAAATCCAGGAAACATGTCAATAAAACTGTTTCTGCATTCCTCAGGGACTGTAACATGATTACTAAATCCCACAATAACTCACTATTTGATATGGAGGGTAAATACAGAAATGATGGAGGTCATCTAGCAGAGAAAGGCATCAAACTTTTCCTGCCTAACTTAAGAGACTGTATCCTCCATCATGTGTAATAATCACCTACACATCGTACGCACAAAGGCTCTTTTCACAGTTAATCTATTACCCATATACAAATATATTTTTATTTATACACTTTTCAAATCTCGCTTGAATCTGCGAATAGCTCTGCAGATCTCGTAAAAGGGAAAAATTCTTTTTTGGATGCAAGGGTGGGTGTGAGAGTGTCTCTTTGAGTGTGACACTGAGTGTGAGAGTGTCTGTGTACATGTGACAGTGGATGTAACTAGGTGTGAGAGTGGCAGTCACAGTGTCTGCCTGGATGTCAGACTGGGAGTGAGAGTACCTGTCTGTGTGTGAGGATGAGTGTCAGAGTGCGTCTACGGGTTTGACACTACATGTGAGAGTCAATGTTAGTGTGACTCTGAGCGGGAGAGTCTGTGTCTGGGTACGAGAGGGAGTGTACAGTGTCTTTCTGATGCAAATGTGGATGTGAGAGTGTCTCTCTAAGTGTAAGAGTGAGTATGAGACTGTCTGTGTAGGTGTGGGAGTGCTTGTAGCAGTGTCTGCTTGGATGTCAATCTGAGTGTGAGAGTAGCTGTCTGGGTGTGAGGGTGAGTGTCACAGTGTATCTCTGGGTTTGACACTACATGTGAGAGTATATATGTCAGCGTGAGACTTATCGTAAGAGTCTGTGTCTGCGTGTGAGAGGGAGTGTGAGAGCGTCAGCCTGGATGCAAGTGGGTGTAAGAGTGTCTCTCTGAGTGAGAGAGTGAATGTAAGACTGCCTGGCATAAAAACATACATACATATATATTTATAAGTACTAGAGCCCAATTACTGGTAAAAAACACACATTTATTTCTTAGTAAAGTGACAGCAAACTTGTAATCCTGACGTGTTTTGGCAATGCTGCCTTGTTCAGTGTATGCAATTTATACATGTACTTTTAAATCCATTCATGTCATGTGCCTTTCGTCTCCACCATGCACAGGTTTTTCTTCATTAATTTGACCCCTGTTAATGCTTCATTTATATTTTTAATAATGGTATAGAAGTTGTTATGATTGCTGCAATATCTGCAGTAATTAGCAGTGCATGGTGAGGGCGTGAGTTATAGTTACCCTAGGGCATGAGTTATAGTTACTTGAAATAACTCTACTTATAACTGCTGAATTTCTAAGGTTTTGCACGAGGAAATTGAGAACCTAACTATAATGTCCCTGTAACCTTTGGTTTTTTCAAAGAATTTCTATGGTTTTTTTTCATTCTATTTCCTAACTATAACGTCCCTGTAAAGCCAATGCTTTTGTCATTTTACAGCTCGGCAGGGATGGCACTGTGTCAATCCTATGCTTAAAGATTTTGTTGTACAAATGGCAAAATACTTTGGGGGTCATTCTGACCCTGGCGGCCGGTGGCCGCCAGGGCCACCGACCACGGGAGCACCGCCAACAGGCTGGCGGTGCTCCCACGAGCATTCTGACCGCGGCGGTTCAGCCGCGGTCAGAAGCGGAAAGTCGGCGGTCTCCCGCCGACTTCCCGCTGCTCGGGGGAATCCTCCATGGCGGCGGAGCGCGCTCCGCCGCCATGGGGATTCTGACACCCCCTACCGCCATCCTGTTCCTGGCGGGTCTCCCGCCAGGAACAGGATGGCGGTAGGGGGTGCCGCGGGGCCCCCGTAAGAGGGCCCCACTGTGTATTTCAGTGTCTGCAATGCAGACACTGAAATACGCGACGGGTGCAAACTGCACCTGTCACACCCCTGCAACTACGCCGGCTCAATTCTGAGCCGGCGTCCTCGTTGCAGGGGCATTTCCTCTGGGCCGGCGGGCGCTCTTTGGGAGAGCGCCCGCCGGCCCAGAGGAAATGTCTGAATGGCCGCCGCGGTCTTTTGACTGCAGTGCGGTCATTTGGCGGCTCCCTCCAGGCGGGCGGCTCCCGCCGCCCGCCGGGCTCAGAATGAGCCCCTTTGTCCCTATTTAGCTCGGCGTAGTTAGCACTGTGCTGAGCCTATGCTAAAAACTTTGCTAGATAAACAGACATTTGAGGTGACCAAATCTAGAGTGTTGCTGGTTTTGCAAAGTGCTCCTTACTGGAGCTGTTCTCCACCTATACTTGAGAAATACCCAGAGTTCTCTCTTCCTTTTCTGCATAGATTATGTGTCACCTTAACCCTGAAGGGGCTTTTTTTATATGTATAAATATATCATATGTTTTTCAGGTTCTTCCCATGAATTGCCAAGGTTTTTTTAAATGTGAAGAAAAGTCTTATTACCATACCTAACTATCCTAACACCCGCGGGTGCCCAACCCCTCTTGTTCATGATGGGCTTCAGCTGTGCACGGCTTAGAGTTGGATGTATGGTCTGGCCTGTGGCAAGGCCCTACTCTCAAGCCCCCACAGGCAGCCAACACCATAGTCGTGCATCACTAACAGACAACCCACCCAACGTTTTTTGTCATTTTTCTTTGCTCCCTCAGTAAACTTGGGGTAACTTTGCTTTAATGTTGTGGTACTCCTGCAAATTTTTTGCTGGGTGCTGTGATGAATATTGCAAGAGTACGGCAAGCGGGGCGACTGGTGTTCATGGGCAAAAGGAGCATTGCTCTGACACCATCCAAAGAGAAGAAATAATGGAGAAATTAACACAGAGCAGCTGAACATAAATTACTGCTCTGAGACAGTGTGCTGAATCTCTTGGGTGAACTCCAGTGAACTTTGCAGATGTCCTACTGTGCAAGTGACAGCCGGGTGAGATTTCCTTTGACCTGTGGGCACAACCAACAGTAATGACATCATCGGAAAGGGATTGCTGGATTAGAATGCCATGGATTCAGTTGATTTTGGGGTGCCTAAACAACAGCCATGGGAGGAGGTGGCAAAGCTCCATTCACTCCAGTGCAGTGGCTGAGGGTGGGGCAGTCGAATGAGGACAAGGAGGGAATGGGTGGCAACAATCATCACAGAGGGACAGGCTGTAGGAGAGGTATAGGGGACTGCTCTCCTGGCAGCAACACATGTGTAGTATTGCATTTGGTTTCACTTCGAAAAAAGTGTGATTGTGCTGAGCAGTTAAGCTTCTGCCTGCACCAGGGGCATTGTCACCCCCTCCCTTTAGCTGTTACAGTGGGGTGTGGTTGTTGATGGGCCTCTGCTCTCTGCAGCTTGTCAGACAATGACTTATAATTAACTTGGGAGAGTGAGTGAGTGAAAGGCAGGATGGATGGTTGGATGGATGGATGGATGGGTGAGAATGGAAGGATGGGTGGATGAGTGAAAGGGTCAATGAAGGAATGTGTGAGTGGATGGGTGGATGGATGAATGGATGAGTGAAAGGATGGATGGATGATTGAAAGGATGGATGAGTGGAAGAGTAAATGGGTGGATGAGTGAATGGATGGAGTGAAAGTATGTATTGGGGAGTGAAAGGATGGATGCATGAAAGGATGGATGTAAAGATGGATGAGTAAAACAATGGCTGGATGAGTGAAAGGCAGGGTAGGTGGATGTATAGATTGAAGGATGGATGGCTGAGTGAAAGGGTGAACTGATGAATGTATGAATAGATGGATGAGTGAGTGAAAGGATGATGACTGAGTGAAAGGGTAAATGGAGGGATGTATGAATGGATGGATGATAGACGGGACAAATCATGGATGGATGGGTGTAAGGATGGATGGCTGAGTGAAAGGGTGGATAGATGGATAAACCAAAGGGAGGATGATGGATGGATGGAGCGAAAGGATGGATAGATCGGGAGAAAGGGCGGATGGATAAGCAAAAGGATGAATGGATGATTGAATGGATGGATGAATTGATTGATGAAAGGGGGGATGGATAAGTGAAAGAATGCATGATTGAGTGGATGGATTGATTTGATGGATAGGTCATTATTCACTCTTGATACAATAAAAATACAATGTAAACCCGCTTCAGGTCCAACAACAAGCTGAGGTAGCTAGTGACATTGTTTGATTGCTGACACAGGCACATAAAGGTGCCTGCACCAGCCATCAGACACACTTTTCAGAGCTGGTAAAATCCCAGCCCTGTGAGAATGTCTGCGTGACCATGTGCGTGAGTTAAGGCGAGAGAGAGTCAGTGAAGGAATGAGTCAGAGTGAGTGAGAATGGTTGACAGTAAGGACAAGTATGTGTGAGAATGATTGTGAATGATTGACAGAGAATGACAGTAAGTGTAACTGAGTGTTACTGCATGGAAGCCTGAGTCACAGTCAGACTGAATAATTTAGAATGAGTGAGAATGAGTGGGACCGAGTGAGACAGATTGGGCCAAACTAGAATGAGTGAGTACGTGAATTAATGAGACTGAGTGAGTCAAAGTGACTCACTGAAATCAGTGCAAGAAAGTGTGAGAGAACCCTCGAAAAAGCTCTTTGGAATTCGAGCCAAGGATTTTGCCCCACCACTTTTAAAGGTCACCAGCCACCACTGATGGCAAGTCTGCTGTGATCCAAAAATAACATTGGGCTTTGAACCCAGGTGGGGTGGTCCCTTCATGACCCCCACAAGAGCCCAGGAGTCAGGGTACCCCTACCCTGCCTACTTATATGTTGTATATTTTAATTTTCAGGATACAGGGATTGAAATAATGAGTGCTATAATGGCAGCTGCAACATTTTTCTTCATCTTGCAGCCAGCCATTCATAGTGCATTGACTTATGTGACTGCTTACAGTCTCACCAGCAGTCTGGCAGAACCAGCCAATCAGATTCTTCATTTGTTTTTTTTCCTCTCAGTAGTACCTCAGTCCTCCTTTGGCAGTACAGCACTGCTAGATAGCTGTACATCTTGAAGCTTAAATGCTCTCAAATGGCCAGTTTCACCAAATCACAAAAAAACATTTCTGGGTAAAGATCTAGCTTTCTGCCAAATTTCATGTAATCCTATTCCGCAGTTCTGGCTGTAGCATGGACCGCCTGTCGCTTTTTTCATTGCCCCTGCTTGGCAGACTGCCCCCTACACTTTCAAAGAAGGAGCTGACTTGAAAGAGATAATTCCTGGGGGATTTTGGCTGTCCCTTTGTATTTTTGGGAGGAGATACAGAATAGGTATGATAAGATGGTTGCATTTAAGGGTTTAATATTCCTCCACTTCCAAAAGAGCTTTATCGCTCCCATTTTCCAATTTATGCCAAGAACATGTTACCATATTACTGTACTCTTCACTGGTATTGATCTTATAACAATCTACATTGGACAATTACCTCCTTGCTTCTTTGATATATATCTTCCTACCCATAAGAACAATGTTCCTGCCCTTGTCACTGGGGTGGATTGCAATAGTATCATCATGGGCTAGAGAGTCTAGGGCATTCTTTTGTTCCCAAGTCAAGTTCCACTTCCTATTCCCAAAGATCTTCTAAACCTCCTGAGATCTTTTGTATAGTATCATGAAATGTGTTGGTGGCATCAAAAACCATTGGGGTAAAAATGTGAATTGAGGGTTGAAATTGCTGGGAGCAGACCCATCATATGTAATGCCCAACTCACCTAAGAAACTTCCAATATCTGTGACCTTTCTGCCCTTGCCTCAATTCATGCAAGGCAACCAAAAGGTCAAAATCCCCTACAGTGGGATTGCTATTACCCTCCCATTGTTTCAGAATATAATTTTCAGTAGGTCCTGTTCCTTGTTTCAAACAAGACCATTTTTTCAGCTTCAATTTCTGAGTCAGTTTAAACAAATCAATGTTGATCCTAGGCCTACCATTGCATCCTGCATGCAGTCCAATTCGTCATGCCTTAAACCCCCCTGCTATTGCATAAAAGTCACCCATAAGGAAGACCCTTGGAAGACCGTATGGCAGGGTGCATTGTAATTAAAAAGTTTGACATGTACTTTTAAGTTTTAAATGTCCTGGTAGTAAAAACCTCTTAAATTTGTGTTTCACTGCTATGAATCCTACCTCTCCCATACATAGCACTGGATTGCCTTATTACATTTAATAAGTGCTAACTTTTGATTGGGCACAGATAAGCATGTTTGGTATGTATGAAATTGTAATTAAAATTAAAAACCCTCTTTAACAGTAAACTTGGATTTTAAATTACGATTTTAAATTACAATTTTGCAAATGCCACTTTTTGAAAGTTGTCATTTTCCTGCCCTTAGTGATTTATTGGCTGCAGGCTCCACTGCGTCACATGACTGGGTATGTTTGCCAGTTAGATTTTATGAATTCCTCCGAGACAGTCCCACAATAGCGGGATTAGATGTGCCTGAATGGGTCCTTTGCTTGCAGGGTGGGGAGCGGAGCTGGGCACAGCCAAACTGGCAACTAAATAGACTGTGCTCTGCCTTCACATAAAGGGCTTGTCACTGCTACAGTGTCTCTGCAGCCGGCTTGGATCCAGGGCAAGAAAATCAGGTAATTCCAAGCACTGCAAAGAAAAAGCCCTAGAAACTTCTTCCATACTTTAAAGAAGGCACCAGGTATAAAAATAGGGATCTCATACCAACTCTTCAATTCACTTTCTGGACCTGCAGAAGGACTCTCAGAGAACAGTCTGTTGTTGTGCCCTGCTGTGTACTCCACAAGGCTGCATTGCTGGATTGACTTACTTGAACCCTCAGAAGGCAGCCTGCTGTTTGAGCCCTAGAATTTCATCTGAACCCATGACTATCAAAATGACTCCAAGGGCTAGATTGCTGGCCACCCATTCAGAGACACTGGGACATAAAAGTCTCCCACCATCTTGAACCCACACCTGGAACCAGAACCCCCAAGTGGTGGCCCACCAGTCCTGGATGATTGGTTGTTGCTCTTCCCCACAGCAGCAAAGCTTGTTCAGCCTCCTGCCTCACCGTGCTGGAAATTTTTAACTCCCAAAAAGAGACTAAGTCCTAACATGGAAATCTTCACCATCTTTTTGTCTACTGGCTTCCCAATGATCCTCCTTTCTCGGATGCCTGCAACCTTGCCTTGCTGAACTTTACCTACTTTTTTACTTTGACCCAGTCTCGCATGACTAGATGTCCGTGGTTGGTACTTTGATCTTTTAGACACTAAATTCATAACTTTGGTTCTACTGATTGGATTTTTGTCATTTTAGGTGTCAAATAATTTATTAAAATGTACTCTACTCTCTAAATTGGTGTTGGATTTTTTCTGTTTTGTGTTTTCACTTTATTTCTGTTTGTGTACTGCATACATACTGTACACAATTACTCTTAGTTAAGCTTGACTGCTTTTTGTGCCAAGTTACACAGGGTTAGGCAGACGTTCATTGGTGACTTTTTGTTGTTCACTCTGCCAGGGATTGTGGCTGTTGCTTGACCAGGGCTCACACCCCAGTCAACCAACAACCCAATTTGTCACAGGCATTTTCTCTCCTTTTTCCTGGTAGAAAAAATTCCCAGAAGATCCATAGGTAGGAATAGGACCATGACCCTTAGACCCTTAGAAAAAGAGAATCTTGCTGTGTTGTTGACCTTGAGACAAAAATCCTTGTGGGTCTCAACACTGAGAAAGAACTTAAAGTGCATTTAGAAGACAGTTGAGTCCAAATAGCACCTGTCTTGGAGTTCTTGCATGTTCTATGGTATGATATTTTTAAGTATTCAACGTCTCTCAATAGTTTATGAAACACAACTGAATTATAATGCGTCTGTGCTCCAGTCACGTGCCAGAAAACATGTGTCCTTCAGCATGAGGTAGTATTTACCTTGCTCTCCTGTTTTCAGTGGCCGGTGTATGTTCACAAGATGCATCTGTGTTCCAATCTTATTTGTTGACCATGTAACCTTCATTTATTTTTCTTTTTATCTGCAGGAGGAAAGGAAGGAGATCTACACCACTACTTGTGCAGAACTGTGGTGCCCCCTACACTTTTCATCTGAGCCATGCACTTTGGTGATGGGATTTTGTTTAATTTTTTCTATAGTCTATTTGGTTCCACTAGGGGTCTACTGACTCATTGAGGAGACATGCAATGTGGGGAATCAGATTGCTATGCATATATCAGCCCCCCCAGGATATTGTGGCATAGAATAGCAAATTTTGCGGCACAATTTTAGAACTTTTGCGGCATTTATGTGGCACTTTGCTTTGCTATTATGCATAAAATAATGCCCCCCTGGGTAAATTGGGAAATCTAGGGTCGCAACAACTTTGTGAATACTCCTGTCTGTTTCAGAGATCTGATTGACTGCCAACGCTTCAACCGGGAAGTGTTGGCAGACATTTTGGGGCTCGGCTTCAACCGTGTCCCAAAACAAAATGCGACAAAAAATAAAAGGGCACTAGGTAAGAATACCCTAACCTCCTAGCCTTGGTCCTGGGGTTCCCCGGGGGCCCATCAAGGCAAAGAATCATTAGTTTTTTTAAATCACAGCTAAATTTGCAAATAGTCACAATTCTTGCTGTGAATTAAAAAAAAACAAGTGCCGTCTTTAATGCTTGTTTTTAACTAAGCCCCAGGTGGACCAGGTCCCGGGGCATATATAATTTATTTTTTTTAAAAGTCCTACTGTTGTATAATGTCCCATTATCATGCTTTGCATTTGTTCTGCTTCACCTAATTCATCATCCTTCTTGCTTTCAGCTTCTTGTTTTCAGCTTCTTCAGGGTGATTAGATTAAAAAAACTAGTTGAAAATGGTGAAGTTTGCCTCAGAACATTTACAAAGCTTGCTTGAAGCTAAGGGTCAGTAGAATTATGTATTATTTACGAGCAATATCTAATAAGACAATACAGGGAGAATATTTGAGTATTTACCAAGTGTATTGAATATCTGGGTGTTAGACATCTTGTAAACATACTCCGATGATTGCAAACAGAAGAATAAGGTAAATACTACCTCATACTGAAGAACCCATGTTTTCCATAGAAGAGAATGACACATGACTGGAGCACAGACGCATTATAATTCAGTTGTGTTTCATAAACTATTGAGAGATGTTGAATGTTATCAAATCATTATGCCGACTACACGCCCTAGTGATCAGAATTCAGTTAGGATTTTTTAAAACTTTTTGAAAATATCATTTGAGTGCTAACTATGAACTTGTAAGATGCGTTTGCAACCAGAATACTACCTTAAATATGGGAAATAATTTTTATCCAGTTAGGTTGCGCAGATAGATTGGTTAGAACCAAGGGAGTACCACAGGCCATAGCCACCACTTCAGAATTGGAAACACCCACTTCAGTCACCACCCACTCAAACCCTCATATAGTATACATTTTTCCCACATATCCTGAGAAGCAGTTCTCTGTTACAGGCTGCTGTACCTCTTTTTACAGGCTTCATCATAGACAGGGGAATGTTGTGATGTGGTCCTTACAATGATCATGTAGGTACTGAGGGGTATTAAACTAATCCTGAAATCCCCACGTAACCAAACTGTAGAATCATGTGCAAATTACTTTATTTATGAGTGTTGCAGATCCTATATCTGCAAACTTAATATTACTACATAATGTCTACATACTAAGAACAGTATAATAATATGGGTATTTACTATCCTCTCCCCTACCTCTTTATTCTCCAAATACAAAGAATCACAACAATAGAAAACATTATAGAACTTGCAATTCAACCTGCATTGGATGTCACAAACCTCCTAAACTAGCAATTAATTCATTCAAATCACTGGCACAGCTATCTCTAAAGATCTACATTCAACGCGTCCATCGACAACTTCAACACAATGTGGAACGTACCATTCCAAAATGTGACACATCTGCCTCAAGTTGATATTAGCAACAAAAACCTCTTCAAATCAATAAATCAAATGTATTAATTAAACTCATCCATCCATACATTCTGAAGCAAGCTACTCAAAACGGTTCATGTCTACTAATGGCACTACCACTCAGCACAGCCTTTGGCACTGATAGGACTGTTTGCATTATGTAGACTACAAGATCACAATTCACCGTTGAGCTGCACTAGCTAAGTCACAGAACCCCTCCTCTCCAGTCTATTTCTCTCTTATCTGACTATCCATAGTGATTCAAAAAAGAACTAAAGATTCCGGCCAGCTTCTTATAACAAGCAGAGCCACTAAAAGTTATAAACTATCATTTGCTCTCTTCAAGAGTCTCTGATTGTGTTTGTGACTGGGTGCTTGAGTCTCTCAGTGGGTCTGTGAGTGGGTGCGAGTGTCTCTAAGTGAGTGTGTTAGCGAGTGCATGAGTCTCTGAGTAGGTCTGTCAATAGGTGCATGAGTCTCTGAGTGGGTGTGTGCATGGGTGAATGAGTCTCAGAGTGGGTCTATGAGTGAGTGCGCAAGTGTCTGACTGGGTGTGTGAGTCGGTGCATGGGTGTCTCAGTGGGCATATGAATAGGTGCATGAGTCTGAGTACATCTATGAGTTAATGTATTAGAGTATGAATGAGTCTGTAAATGTTTTTTAAAATTTTTCACAAATACTCGCAAATTCATCACAAAGTTACTTGGGAGGCCGTGCTGACAATCACAACGAATTCGTGAATAACGCGCGTGGACGAAAAAAAACAGGTTTTAGACCTATTATACACATCAGGGGTCCCTCACAGACCCCTATATTCCAGCCATGGGGCCAGAGTTGAGGTACCCTGACCCAATGGCTGGAATATAGGGGGACCTACTCTGAACCATTATAGCACTTTTGTTTATAATTTTCAGCCCCCGGGAACCATGCCCCAGTACCTAAAATGGCAGCTGCAACATTCTGCTCAGGTTGCGGCGAGCCAATCACAGCATTTCTGTTGCCACACACATTCACAAATTTACCACAATAATCACAAATTCGGCACGAAAGTACCACGGCCCTAGGTATAAAAATGTATTTTACCTTTACTATCTTGAAAACTACTGAACAAATTTACACCAAATAACAAAAAGCACAATCTGCTGAACAAAACCTAGCTTTCTGCCAAATTTGGTGTAATTCTGTTCAGAGGATCAGGCTGTAGCCATATTCAAAACTATGGGATTAACGTGGAAACCACACTTTTTTTGACCCCCCCTTTTCTCAGCCCCCATTTGACAAATCACCCTGAAACTTTCCATGCTCAACAACAAACATGGCACACTTTTTTTGGAACATTTTGTGAAGATTCGATGCCAAAGATATAGGTAAGTCAAAAAACGCTTTCCCTACAGAAACATGGTCCTAACTATACCTACCTAATGGCGACTGCCACTAGGTAATATATATATTTTTTTATATACATATATATATATATATATGTGTATATATAACCTAGAGGCGGTCGCCACTAGGTAGTTATATTTAGGACCTAGTTTATATAGAAAAAGCGTTTTTTGTTTTTCTAATTACTTTGAAGCTGTTTGATAAATCTTCACGAAATTTTAAAAATATATACTTTGCTAAGTTCAGCTTCTGTTAGGGACCCCTCAAGGGCAAAAATTCCCAATTATTTTTGTTTTCTTCTTACTCACGGATCCACGATCCCGGATTTATGAATTCACTTGAGGATTCGCGAATCCAGAGAAAAATTGAAAACAAAAAACACCCACTGCATCCAAACTCATGCAGCACAAGAATGTCTCTTTCTAGACCAAGATCTACATTTATGTTTGAGTTCATGCAGGACGGTTGGCCACCGGACCTGGCCATCCAAGCAATGTGGCCAAATCCTGCCGCACATCACCAAAGGTCATGCACAGGGCTGCTAATATTCACATCTGCTCATGCTAAAAGAACATAGAAATTCAGTAACAGAATAATACAAGCAATGTAGTTGCATCACTTCGGCCCAAAGGTACATTTATTTAGCATGTTCACAAGTTGATCGTGAACATTATGCTGTTCCTGCTGTGCATAAGACAGCTATGAGACTGAGAATACATAATAATTTCTAGATTTAAGAACTGAGTTTGCTTTTGCCTTCAAAGGTGAATATCTCAAGGCTGAGTAATCCTAAAGATACAAGATCAATGTTTCCACAATTTTACAGGACAGATTTTAGTACTTATGGGGACATATAACTATCTGACCAAAGGGGGAAGTCGGTGTGTGAGCTAACAGACACAAGGACCAACAAAACGACCTCTCAGACCTGCTAAGTGTTGTAATCTGGAAAAAGTGAATGCAAAAGTGATGACCAACCTGGTGCTGGAAGTGTACAGGACAATGTCAGAGAATCCCCACGTGTGCCTCAAGTCCTCTTCTGCTGACTTTTATGGCCCTTGGGCTGGTAATGAGCTTGAGCTGTGGGAAGACTGCAAAGAAAGAGAATGTCAGGGAATAGGGGGAGCTGACAAAGATGAACAAAAGCAACAAAGCATATGTTGGCACAGGTAAAGAGTGTGCTCACCAGAATCACCAAGCACCTCTCCTGCTGTTGATAATGTTGGTTCTTGGGAAGCACCCCTCTGGAGGAGAGTGGTACAGATGAGAAAAACACATAGATAGGGAGTCCACAGCCCTATGGCAATTGAAGAAAACCATAGTTTAATGCATTTACCACTGGAATAAGCAGTGTTCTATTAGTTAGTGCTCAATTACATTATAGTGGTTAAAAGCACGTTGTATTAAAGGTTCACATTACCTGCTAAAGATAATTTATTCCATTTAGGCAGTTGCCAAAGTGAGGACAGACAATGGATTTTTATAGGAGAGGCATTAGCAAAGCCCTTTTGATTTTACTAAAATATGTATAATATATTTACATGGGGTTCTTTCAGCCACCTCGCTTCATCAATTGGTCTTTGGTGTCATTCACATTTTGCTTCCACCCACTGCCGCATATTGCATGGGGCAGTGGGTCAGCCTACTTAAGTCACTAGTTAACTTCACTCTGAGTAACTGCATTTCATCTCTCTCACATCTGCTCACAATCAAATTCCCTTCTGTGTCAGTGTTTTTGTTATTACTTTATGATTACTTTAGCGTTGCCTTTGTCTTTAGAGAATGATGTGATAGCCATGTTTCTGTTGCATGTTCCATCTTTATCAGATCCTATCTCCTGCCAATGCTATTGCAAATTCCTTTTGGATTTTTTGCTTTTCTGATTATTGCTATTTCACAGCATACCAGATTGTGTCCAATTGAAACTGTTCTTAATTAAGGTATCCTCTTTTTTGTTTGTTTCGCTCTTTCTTCCTTTCATACTTTCTTTCTATTTGCTTCCTTTTTTCATCCTTTTTTCTATTTCTTTCTTTCTTTCCTTCTTGCCTTTCATTCTTTTTTTCATTCTATTGTTCCTTCTCTCCTTCTGTCTCCTTCTTTACTTCTCTCTTTGTTTTTTGGTTTATTTGATTCTTTCTTTCCTTCTTTCTTCCTTTCTTTCTTTCTTTCTTTCTTTCTTTCTTTCTTTCTTTCTTCATTATTCCCCTTTCTTTCTTTCAACTTCTTTCATTCTTGCCTTCCTTCATTATTTCTCTTTGCTTCTTTCTTTCTTTCTTTTGTTCTTTCTTTCTTTCCTTTTTGCTATCTTTCTTTCCTTCATTTGCCTTTGTTCAATCATTCTTTTTTCTTCTTTCCTTTTCCCTCCCTCCTTCCTTCTTTCTTTTCATCTTTCTTCCTTTCTTTCTCTCTTTCTTTCTTTCTGTCTTTCTTTCGTTCTTTTTTATTTCTCTTATTCCTCCCTTATATTTCCTTCTCTCTTCCTTTCCTTCTCACTTTCTTTCCTTCTTTCTGCCCCTCTTACTTTCCTTTTCCCTTCTATCAATCTCTCTCTCTCTCTATTTATCTCTCTCTCTCCTTGCAGCCAATGCCAGAATGATTGGCTTTTTAAGTAGTTCCCTTCAGGGTCATGGAGTTCTGTGGTATTGTGTGAATATATTTAAGGCCAAAAAGCTAGTTTTGCATGTCGAAAACGATTTTTTTAGACTGACAATTGATATTCCCAAACACTAAACACCAACGCCAGACATATTGCCTTTGTCAAAGCGTATTTTGCTTTGCATGGTGGATGCTCGGCCCCATGGCCATGTTTCTTTGTTTTAGCCTGCTATTATAATTTCTCAACATTTAATGCATTTTTTTTATTTTAGCTTGTATTTTCATTTCCTGATTTTCCCCTCTTATCTTTCCGAGTATCCTCTAAGGAGTGTCTTCTCAGTAGACGTTTTGGCCGAGTACTTGTTCACCTCTTTATTTACCCTCAGCAGTCCTTTTTCTGCTTTCATTCTATAAGCATGCACTGGCTGGATCTACAGCTTCCTTCATTTTCTGGTGCCTGTGTAAAGATACTGACAGACTAAAGCACAATGAATGCGTGCAGTAGGATGCCAGTGCAGAATCAAAGGCAAGCTGGTCTGCACACATTCTGGGCACTGAAGAAAGGATGCTGCCCAGTGCTTAATTTGTAAATAAAAAGGTGCTGGTGCCCAAAGCCCTCCTCTTAAACACTAGGGCCTCTTCAATCCATATAAAGCCATTCCCTGCTCCTTCAGCTCATGCCTGCAACTTTCTGCTTTCTCCCTTTGTGACGCTTTTTCGTTTTTTTCTTCCTCCGTCTTTTCCATATGTGTCTTTTGCTCGCAGCAAATGCTTGAGGCAGAAAAATAAGCCCCGGCCCTCAAAAATAAGTGCCGGTGCTCAGCACCGGGAACAACAAGCACAAATTAAGCACTGATGCTGCCCACACTCATTCAAGTAAGCTCCTGTCTCAGACTAGGAATCAGTTGCTAGAACCACCTCCATAACTCCGTTCTCTCACCAGGGATCCCTATATCAT
This sequence comes from Pleurodeles waltl, assembly GCF_031143425.1. Classification (NCBI taxonomy): domain Eukaryota; kingdom Metazoa; phylum Chordata; class Amphibia; order Caudata; family Salamandridae; genus Pleurodeles; species Pleurodeles waltl. Next base: position 805,153,207 of record NC_090436.1, read on the forward strand.
CTACACCTTACCTTAATGCCATGATTTCCCCTGTCATTGTTGCTGACCACTCGAGTATGCCAATCACCTAAACCCTCTCCCTGACTTGTGTTCTGATTAATGTATGCTCATGAAAAAGCATGCCATTGACCTTTTTAACCTGATTGTCATGTCAGAACTGAACGCACTGTTACATGGCTCAAGAAACATTTGGCCAAACATTGCTTCTGAGATACCTAACAACGTCAAAATTCTTAATCATGATCACTATGGTAAAGCTGTTGGAGGCCTTGTCATCATAAGTAGCATCTCTCTGCCTGTTATGCAGCTTACTTTAACTTTGCCACAACTGAGCTCCTTTTCTTGGATTTAATTATCTTGCTCAGTTGTATTATAGAATAATTTTGGTCTATCGGTCACATTGCATTCCTCATACTTTTTACAGCCCTGCTGCCCTTAAATACTCAACTATGTTTAAACTTTAACCACCTCTTAATGCGAGGCAAAGTTATCTGATAATCTGACTAATACTGTCCACGTATGGCACATTTTCTTGATTTATGCTCTGTACTCTGCCCAAAGCCCTCCTCTTAAACACTAGGGCCTCTTCAATCCATATAAAGCCATTCCCTGCTCCTTCAGCTCATGCCTGCAACTTTCTGCTTTCTCCCTTTGTGACGCTTTTTCGTTTTTTTCTTCCTCCGTCTTTTCCATATGTGTCTTTTACTCGCAGCAAATGCTTGAGGCAGAAAAATAAGCCCCGGCCCTCAAAAATAAGTGCCGGTGCTCAGCACCGGGAACAACAAGCACAAATTAAGCACTGATGCTGCCCACACTCATTCAAGTAAGCTCCTGTCTTAGACTAGGAATCAGTTGCTAGAACCACCTCCATAACTCCATTCTCTCACCAGGGATCCCCATATCATCTACGCCTTACCTTAATGCCATGATTTCCCCTGTCATTGTTGCTGACCACTCCAGTATGCCAATCACCTAAACCCTCTCCCTGACTTATGTTCTGATTAATGTATGCTCATGAAAAAGCATGCCATTGACCTTTTTGACCTGATTGTCATGTCAGAACTGAACGCACTGTTACATGGCTCAAGAAACATTTGGCCAAACATTGCTTCTGAGATACCTAACAACGTCAAAATTCTTAATCATGATCACTATGGTAAAGCTGTTGGAGGCCTTGTCATCATAAGTAGCATCTCTCTGCCTGTTATGCAGCTTACTTTAACTTTGCCACAACTGAGCTCCTTTTCTTGGATTTAATTATCTTGCTCAGTTGTATTATAGAATAATTTTGGTCTATCGGTCACATTGCATTCCTCATACTTTTTACAGCCCTGCTGCCCTTAAATACTCAACTATGTTTAAACTTTAACCACCTCTTAATGCGAGGCAAAGTTATCTGATAATCTGACTAATACTGTCCACGTATGGCACATTTTCTTGATTTATGCTCTGTACTTAACCTTCACGAATATGTTTCTGAATCCATACATACCTAAGGGCACATGCTCGTCCTGGCCCTGTCCACACTCGATCTTATTTGTGATCTTTCTTGTTTGTATCATTCCTGGTCAGATGCCAGGACAGTCTTTTTCCATTTGATCTTTCCTACACTCTTCACTGCCTCTCTTCTCCCTCAGTCCTCTCATATTGACCGGGTTTGATTTAAATATTCTGCTCTTGCTAATGACCTGCTTATATCAACTGACCAAGTTCTTATTAGTGATATTGAGAGTTTCTCCTCCAATTTCTCTCAGTGGGTCAGTAAAGTTCTTGATGCCAGCGTTCCCATGACAGTCATCAAGCTGCACAGAATAACCTCTACTGCTCCTTGATATACCGAGGCTAAGTGGCAAAGGCAAGCTACTAAGTAAATACCGGAAGCTAAATGAATCTTCAAATGCTTTTGTTGACGCTATCTATCACATAATCTACAGATAAAGTGCTTATGCTGGATTGGGCGGCGTTGTCCTTAAATACAAGGAAATGTGTCCTTAAGGAGATTCGATTACAAGTAACATATAATAGAAAAATCAATTAAATAAGCCTCCATGCAAAAAGGTATAAGTAAAAAACCACGAAGGTTTTTTAAAGAAATAATTTCATTACAGAAGGCAAAATGTAGTTACTAAATATAGGGAACTAGTATAAAGCTCATACAAATGCAGCATGAAGTCTGACAAAATGCTATTAGCATGAGACAGACTAGCATGGGTCTGTTGTCTATGAGTCAGACAAGCAACTCTGGCTCACCTTCAAAATGAGCCCTCTTTAATACGAAAATACACAGTGAAAGTCAATAGTCAGCAAACGATTAGCAAAATGTGCATAGGCTAAGGTAATCACAATGCAGAATACAATGTAACATTACCTAACTCCAACCTAACACCATCGCCTTAATGAATAATAATTAGTGCCCTTTGATGTAATGTGACCAGAAATGACAGAACAAATGAAGTTAAACACAAAACAATGACAGACATATGAAACAAATACGCTCAGTGAATTATAGGGAGGAACAACATTGAACAGTTACATTTTGGAGGAATAGTTACTCCACAGCTTACCAAGAAAATCTCCTCACAAAACATTTCATAGGTGCATATTTTGCTGCGTGCAGAGGAGGAAGAAATGTAAACACCGTTATGTTTGGAATTCATAATGGAGTCCGGCCTAGTTAGTGCCTAGTTCAACCAATCTCGAGAAAACAAACATCTGTAAAGTACAGAACATTCATGACACTAAGAAATCATTATATATTAATCAAAAATGTCTCTTACAAATCCCCCCTCTAATGATGAATCATCATTACAATTCTCACTATTTTAATTGGCATTGCAGTATCCATCATCTTCATCTTCTTGCCTCTCAATTCTTCCAAAGTTTTGATATCCTTATTGGCACGTTCTTTAATGTTCTCCAACTCAATTTCATTTCTCCTCCTTTTCTTTGAAGAAGTTAATGGCATCTTCTTTCATACCCTCAATTTAAACCACTTCTAAAGCAAATTGCTTCTAAGAATGTATGCAAAATAAAGAGCCTATACAGAGAAGAACAATGAATAGTTAAACCAAATATCAACCTTTACAAACACTTATCCAATCTCATAAAACCTCATACCAAATTACTCCTACATACAAACTCTTCAAGAGCATTTGGGTCATGCAAAATATTAGTAATATCAGTGATAAATGGAACAATACGCTTTCTGTTTTCTGGTATGTACATCCATCACTGTTGAACACTGTTGACTCTGCCATCTTTTATAAGCAGAATGTCCAAAGCAAGGTGGTTTTGCATCGCCATAGAACGCATAGCCATCCATTTTTCATTTATGTGAGTTAATGCAACAACAGTGTTAGAAGTTCAGCGAAACCACTAGTGTTGACAGCTTTCTTGTTTTTACATCATTCAAAGCCGCACCAATAGATGGAACCATAACACCAAACAAATCCATCATAACATGGCCAAAGCTATGCTTTTTTTCTCTTAAGACTAATATCATCCCTTTCACTCAAAGGAAAATTTTTAAAGCAAGATAGCAGCTTTTGACCCCATTACGTGAGGGGGGAGGGGGAAATAAGCAGATCTGCCACAAACATAATAATAATAACAAATTCCTCTAAGATTGATTCTTCCCCAGTCAAAAACGTATTGTCAACCACATACATCTCTTGTAACACTTATTCCTCCCAACCATTTCTGCTGGATAAACATTTTGAAAATTTTCACGCACCATAAACATTACTTCCTTTATCACTTCAATTTCGACTTTTTTCAGACTCTTCTTACAATGTAATCTTCACCCACCCAATTTCTGTTCACTTTCACTCTCTTGTATTGTATTTTCTAATAAACTCATTCTCTTCACCACTCAACTTACACACAAACTTATTTTTATCATCTTAGATTTCATATTAGATTGTATTACTAGGGAGTGGCGTAAGGCCGGCCATGGTGTAGAATGTATGTGCTGGAGCTCCTGTGCCCATTAGTGCCTCCAGAGCCATTTTTCTTGTTTTAGTTTGATCCTGCAGCACCTGAAAAGAGGGACACCATCCCGGAGATGCTGGGGCCCCACCTTGCTGCCTGATGAGGCCCACCGAAACAGCTTTGAGGAAGATTGTACCTGGCAGAAAGTGGTTAGCGAGTGGCCAAGATGATGCTCGCTCAAAGCCAGGCTGTGTTGTGTCAAGGGAAGGTGCGGCAAAGAACTAAAAGCAGCCCCGGCCTGACGCTGAGATTGTTGAGTGGATGCCTGATGTGGACCAGAGTCCCTGAGTCAGTGGGAGACCTGACAGAGGTACAGGTAGAGATACAGTCGCACAAAGGTGAGAGCAGGCCCGGCTGCAGGAAATGCACAGGATCGTGCCTGCCATTGGAAGCCGGTGGGAGAAGGCCTGTCCTGGAGCAGCACTGCTCATTGTCCCTGGTGCTGGACTGTTCCTAACTGAATCAGGCCCAACAGAAGACTGGTGGCAGCTGGGGGCATGGAGGATGGGGGAAGAGCCGGCCCTGGCCTTATTGGATGAATAAAGTATAGGGTTGCTGCAAAGTGGTTCAATGGGTTGTCCCGTTGGTGGACCCGATGGGGCATGGGACATAAACGCAAGTGGCACAAGTTGGAGATAAGGGCCAGTACGTGACACAAAGGCTCACTCTGAATGCAGCCAGCAGATCAATGTGCCCACCACTACATAGGTGAACCCAATCTGAGAGTCAGCAGGAGGAGGCAACACCCCAGGTAGGGGGTACTACACCGCACCTTCACTAGCATGGTGAGCACAAAGGACGAAGGTGGGGTACAATGCACCTAAGAAGCTTAAGGCACTTTTTCCCCCATCTTCCCCTCCCGTAGAGGGGAAGGGGTCACACCAGCCTGCAACACTGGGGGCAATAATTGATGACAGGCAGGGAGACTACGCCCCAGGGGCTAAGCAGTGATTCTTTACCCGTCCTGTACCAATTTAGTTCAAAGACAAAAAGGGGCGTTTTGTCCCAGTAAAGAGGGTGTTGCGAAAGCTGGACATTAAGTATGTGCGACTTTACCCGGTGTAACTGTGGGTAGTGTGAGGAAGGCAGACCCAATTCATAATGATACCAAAAGAGGCCTGCTCATGGCTCGAGACCCAAGGCCTTTGGTCTGGCTGACACTCGCAATGCAGAGGGATGATGGTTGGAGGCAGACGAGATCGAAACGCAGGAACAAAAAGAGGAACAATAAGTCCTCCCAAACAAAAGAACAGATAAAAGCGGCATAGGAGGAAAGAGTTTTGGAGATCAAGCAAAGCAGAGATGTCCTTGGAGACAATCGATGGAGATCCCTTGTCTCTGTCGAGGAGGGTAGTAGTCCCAAACCAATGAAAATGGAGAACAACACAGAGGATGACTTGCTGCCTAAAGTTACACCCATGATGTTGGAACACTTGGGATAGCAGTGGCCTGATCGGATGAGTTATGGTGTAAGAGAGACTTACTCTGGGAAGGCGGAGGTCCAGTGGGCAAGGGAGCCCGTTTCTTGTATAGAGATTGTCTGGGACAATGTGTGGACACTTGTACTGCTGGCTCCATCAGACACAGGTTGCGCTCCATCCGCAGAAGAGCAAAAATGTGCTCAGTTGTTATGATTCTGAGACCAGACGTACTGTGATTTGGGGTATGGTTAGTTTTAAACGAAGACACAATAAGGTAGGGTGGGGAGAGTTACTAGAGCAGTTTGTAGGTCTTTGAAACATCACAGTACTGGGGGTACTTCGGACAGTGTGCCAGGCAATCCTGGGAGAACATGAAGGTGAATCTTTACTACTGGTCAATGTCTATATGCCTCCTGGGCTCCAGATGGTGACATTCCAGACAGTGGGCAACTTGCTTGTATGGGCTTCCACAGCACTCATGTGTAAAGGTGGTGACTTTAATCTAATTCTAGGCATGCAATTTAACAGAATGAGTTCAAGAGTGCAGGGGAGGGATTTATACAGGCAATGGGATTGTGTGATGACTGGAGCGTCCTGCACACTAATGAAAGAGGGTGCTCCTTCTACTCTGGAGTGCAAGATATGCACTCTAGTTTGAATTACTTTTTTACCACAGGGGACTCATTTACTGATGCGGCACAGTTGAGTATTTAGCCCAGGGAAGCAGTGACCACTCCCCTCTATGAGTAAACCTGTCCACTAATGTGCGGCCACCTCAAGGATTGTGGCGTATGGAAACATGGCGCTTAATGAATGAGATTTAGGTAAAGCGTCTAGGCAATGCATCTAACCTTTATTTTGAGAAGAATAAAAATATAGTACAGAGTCATATCACATTATGGGAGGCGTGCAAGGCCACAATCAGAGGTGTCATTATCACGGTGGAGACTGTTGATCAGAGGGAGCGATGCTGTAGATTGGCCACTCTAGAAGAAGATTTGATTCAGTTAGAGCAGGAATATGTGGCATCTCCTACGCCCTCTGGGAAAAAATAGTAAGAACGAAAAAGTCAAATATCAGGGACCTGTCAAGCACAGGGTTAGAACGGCATCTAGCAAAACAAAAAAGGAAATATGAGGAGAGCAATTAAGCAGGGAAACTATTGGCATGAATTGGAAGCAAGGAAATGCAAAATATGTTGATCAAAGAGAAAGGGCAGTCTCGAGAGAAATGGTGAGAGGGAGTCAGGAGGTTGTGGAGGAGCTTGCTAGTCACTTAGAAGATTTTTATAGTACCTGCCTGCAAGTTTCAAAACAGGAAGTACTGGCATTTATCAATGATTGCCCAATGAGGAGATAAGGTAAGCACCATATGAGAGATCTGGAGACTGATATCTTGGTGGAGGAGGTTCCTCAGCCAAGGGACAGATGCAGTCAGGCAAGGCTCCGGGCCCAAACGGACTCCTGGTAGACTTGTTTCACAGATTGAGGGGGTGGATGGCGGCACCTCTCCATGAGGCCTTTGTGGAGGCTTTTTGGATGGGAGAACTGCCGGAACATATGAGATCGGTGACTGTGGTTCTCATACCAAAGGCTGACAAGCCGTGAGATAGGTGCAATTCATACCAGCCAATTGACTTGCTTAATACAGATGTTAAAATCCTGGCTAAGCTGCCGACCAATACGTTGAGGGTGGTGGTGACTGAATTGGCACACCCAGACCAAAACAGTTTCATCCTGGGTTGCTCAACTGCATTGAATTTTTGGCGGCTTCATACCAACTTGGCAGTGATGGCAGCCTTACCTGCAGGCTGAGTGATAGCCTTGCCAGATGAATATAAATCTTTAGATTTTGTGGAAAGGACGTACCTCTTCGGAGTACTGGGCAAGATACATTTCAGACCAGCTGTAAAAGATGGGTCAAACTACTTTAGGATAGGCCTTTGGCTAGATTATGGGTTAACGGTCACATCTCCAGAGAATTCAATGTGCGAAGGGGCACGCAGCAGGGATGCCCACTCTCGTTGATGTGATCTGTGCTGGCAATAGAGGGTATGGCAAAATGGGTGCAGATAGATGCACAGGTCTGGAGCCGGCCAAGAGGTATAGGTTGGGAGGAATGAATATCACTATATGCTGATGACATTCTGTTTTATCTGACACAAGTGACTCCGATGCTTCACATGCCTGTGAGATATCTTCTGCATATTTGGGGAACACTCTAGGTTTGCCAATAACTGGGACAAATCCTTATTGTTTCCGATGGGAGACTGGGACCAGGGAGAGCCACCTGCCTTGCCACTGAAGGTTGAAATGGGTTGATTCAAATATCTGGGGATGTGGATCCCTAAAGATCTTGCCTCGCACTTCAAGGCAAACTTAGGACTCCTTTTGAAATGGCTGGTACAAGATGTAAAACACTAGAAGTCACTACCGCTCTGGTTGCTCGGGAAGGCCACAAAGATTAAAATGGTGGCACTCCCTTGGTTCTTATATATCTTCCAGAACAGTCTGTATAATATTGCAGGCTAATTTGTTGCCAGGGTGGATATGCTTGGGCAAAAGCTGTTATGGGAAGGAGGACAATCCCGCATTCCTTTAAGGATCCATCAGAAATGTAAGTATAAGGGAGACATTGCCCTACCCAACATTTGGAAATACGACGAGGCAGCATAGGGGAGAGTGGTTAACCTCTGGGCCCAGGTGGATTGGGAAGACCCAGCATTCTGATAAGACAGGTTAAGAATGGACAAGAGGAGCTAAAGGCATGCAATCTATGTGGGCAAACTGTCACCCGGAGGGTGCCCGGCCACAGGGATGGTGGAGGACATCTGTAGGGTATTGACCAGAGAGATGTTGAGAAAATCCAGGTTGACTCCGAGGACGCCGTCATGTGAGGGTTTCAGACTGCACCCCATAGTGATCCTGAAGTGTTTACAAGGTTGGGACAATATTTGCATCTCAACTCCTGAAGATGCGTGGGATGCAAATGGAGTGGTTCCCTTCACCCACTTATAGACAGATTACCAGGTGCCAGAGACGCAGTGGCTGAGATACAGTCAATTGAGCCATGCCCTTAAGGACTGCATGTCTTCAGAGGTGGAGACACAGTAGGATTCCCTATGGGAAGGGAGAGTGCTAGACATATGTGCAGAGAAGAAATTGATTGTCCTAACAACCTTTGACAAGGTTATTGGATAAATGGACTCCAGAACTGGGGGACCTAGATGAGGACGAATGGCGGGAGACCTTGAGGTTTCCAGTGGAATTGGCCATACCGGCAAGCCTCTGCCTGATCCAACTCAAAATAGTCCACCAGGTTTACTACATTTGCACACTGATATTCAGGATAGATAGGGTAACAGATGCAAACTGTCTTAGAGGCTGTGGGCTAGAGGGCACTTTTGGGAGGAGTTAAGGGGCTCTCTTGAGGGGGCAGCAGGAATACCCCTAAAACTTCACCCTCGACTAGCCTTGCTCGTTAGTGGAGTACTGATGGATGGCTCCTCTTACCGGAAACGTTTGATGAATTTGGGTTGCATGGTAGTGAAACTGCTGGGAAACTCTGCAGTAACTCATGCTGTATTAAGCAAGGGAATCCACACGCTTGCAGTAAAATACGAGGAGTGGTCACTCGAAATAGTAAATGTGTATTTCCCTCCTATAAGCTGGGTCCAAGTCAAGCCAGGTGTGCAGCTCCTCAAGGAATATATTTTAAACAAAAGATCCAAAGGTTGGAGGAATTCAGCATTTGGTCACATGAACCACCGCCCCTCTCAGCTTTGTAAAACCTTTGAGTCTGCGTTGCATGCGCTCGCGCATGCGTATCGCAGGAGACTCTTTTGTATTTAGAAAAGGGCTCGGAGCCCTGCCAACTTCACTTCCGTGTTTTTTATTGGTTCATGGGCTTCCCTAATAAAATCTGCTTGCTTTCATTAGTGGAAGGCACGCATATGTCATGCCTTTTCCGGTGGCTAGCCCTCCTCGAGCGCAGCGACCAAGTACAGAAAACATGCGACGCTCGCTGTTTTCCATCGGGCTCGTGGACTTTTTTTTCTCTAATTTACTAGTGCGATCTCGCTTGGCAGAAGTCGAGCGCTTTACATACTTGATTTAACTTTTTCGGGTTATGTACATAAATGCACTTTTGCCCTATAGGTGAAAAGTCGGGTTAAGAGTTTACAACTCGATGAGCTCTAACATGAGCAAACGCGAGACCCGTTGCATTGTAAATGCTTGTTTTAATATGCATCGATTTCAACATTAATCCCCATTCTATTCTTGGGGACGAACAAGTAGTAGAAGAAGATCACGCTAGGAACATTCCGACACCCCTCATCCAACATTGCCAAGACTCCAAGAAAGGAGAATAAATTTTTGAAGCTCTAATAGAAGGAGGAATCGTATATTAAATGGAAGAACAAATTCAGATAGAGTCTTCAAACCCACCTTTCGAACTGGAAAAAGGCAAAGTATAATCGATTAGCAAACATCAAAGCCTGGCACTATGTCATCAACATGGAAATAAGGGACAGGATTGAGAGTGACCATGACCCATTGCTAATGGAGATGACCCATCTGGACATGAGTTCAGGGAAAACTGAGTCTCCATATAACGGATATAGCCTAACAATAACTATGAGACCAAATAGGAAAAACATATTATGGTCCAATGTGGACGAATCCTTCATGAGTGTACCTAGTCAAACTTGGTTGTTATCACTCAGCACGTTCCTTAATCTATCAGTTAACGAGGCCTTACCCCTCCTGCATAGTTTTAACAATCTGCTACTACAAACAACAAAGGAAAGAACCAAGCATCTCCAAACTAATTCAAATATGATGGAGGGCTGGTTTGATGGTGAGTGTTTAAAATTAAAAAGGGTGCTATCTCAAGCATTAAAGAACCGGCATCTGAATGACTTTAATGAACAACATTTTTACGAGTGCAGGCAACAGTACAAGAAACTACTGAGGTACAAGAGGAAGACTTTCCCACGCAAACTTTGGAAAATTCTCCTGCATGCAATTTCGGCAAGAAACTGTAAGAAGTTTTGGGAGGTAATCAGGCGGGGATGCAAAGGCCCCCCGAAAAAACTAGAGCTGAACTTCAATCCGCGACTCTGGGTAAAGCACTTCACCGCCCTGTACCAGGAAGAGGTCAAGATGGTACCCGGGAGCACCAATAACTTAAATAGTTTCAGTCAAGGCTTGGAAGCCAATGACCAAAGATCAAGTAAGGCATTTCCACTCCAAGAGACTTATGTTGCTTCATTAAAATGGCCCGTTGTGTCGGAAAATGAAACACAGGACGAACCAGTCCCTAATTAACTCCCTAGCACAAATTCCATGCAAGCAATCCATGCCGTTCCATGTGCAACGGAGTTAACACTGGAATTTAGTGAGAAAGAGATGAAACATGTTATTCTCCTCCAAAAGCAGTACAAGGCTGCAGGCCCAGATGGCATTCTCTCAGACGTTTATCGTAACCAACTAACGTTATGGCTACCTGCTTTAGCTCGTCTATTCAATAGTGGATGGCACCTCGAGGTAATTCCCACTTCTTGGAAGAAATCAATAATTTTTCCATTACACAAAAAAGGGCCACTGGATATGGTGTGTAATTACAGGCCAATCTCATTGCTTGATAGTGTGGGAAACATTTTCGCCAAACTGATTCAATCGCGTTTAGATCAATGGCTAGAGGATGGAGATTTATTATCAACACATCAAGCTGGCTTTAGGAGTGGCCAAAGCACAACAGATCAACTTTTTAAGTTGAACATGATTTGCGCTAAATACATCGCCCTAAAAGATTGTCCATTATACTTGGTCTTTGTGGATCTTCAAACAGCTTTTGACAGCGTGAATCGGCAGACATTATGGCAGTTACTGTCGGAAATGGGAATACAGGGAAAAATCCTAAAGCTGTTAATCCTACTGCATACAGGTAATACCGCCAGGGTCAGATACAGTACGAGAAACAATTACACGGCAGAGATCCCAATCCAGCGAGGCGTAAAGCAAGGCTGTGTTTTGGCTCCAACCTTATTTAATTGCTACATAAACAAAGTAAGTCAAAACCTAAGGAAAAAAAATTTGGATGTGCCAAAACTAGCCAATGAAAATATACCTATCCTGCTTTTTGCAGATGACGCTGTATTATTGGCAAGAACGGGGATAGCAATGCATCGACTACTTGTTTTTTTAAAATCATTTTGTACCTCAAGGAGTACGGTAATTAATGAGGGGAACACCAAGTTCATGATTTTTAACCAAAAACAGAAGATGCGATCGACTTTTAGGGTAAATAAAAAGCCTTTGGCCCAAGTGGCCACTTATGACTACCTGGGCTGCAGGCTGGATAAAAAACTGACACGGAAACCTCAAATTTATAAAAGCAATATCTCCTTGGCCCAACAAGATGGAGCTGTACTCAGATTCGCAAAAGCTACAGGCAATCACTCTGTGAGTTCTGCACTGCTTGCATATACAACAAAAGCAAGGGCTGCAGCACTATATGGCACAGAGATCTGGGGATTTAGAAAGACTCCATCAATACAAGTAACCGAGAATTTTTTTTTACGCCGATTACTTTGCTTAGGCAATGCCACACCGATGAAAGCAAAAAAAATTGATCTACAAATGAGGAAGATTGAGGATTACATTGCCTTGGCTCCAATAAGATACTGGATCCTTATTTGGGCAAAAGAGGAACTTAAACCATATAGAGATGCACTGATGGACATTATGAAGCTACAAAGTCATCAGAAATTGCCCTGGTTCAAACACTTCTCAACCATCCTGGCTGCTATAGGCCAGGAAGATTTCTGGCTTCATCCAGAAAAAATCAGAAGGCCTAGTCTAATTGTTATAAAAAAAAAAGGCATACTGGGACCAAAAGACACAGAGCACGTGTGAGACACTTAGGGGGTCATTACAACATTGGAGGTAAAAGTCGCTTACTGCCGTGCAGAAGACCGCCAATACACAGCCGCGGCTGCGTAAATCTGCCACAGCTATTATGACACACATCTCGGAATCCGCCGAAATTCAGACACCCACACAAGTCCGCCACACCAAAGTTCAGTGATAAACTGGCGAAAATAAAACCTCCACCGTCATGCCAACAGAACGACTCCCATGCTATCACGACCCACGAATCCAGGCGGCGGTCTTTCAACTGCGGTATTCCATTGGCGGTAAACACGGCGCGCTCAATATACACACACATCTCCAAAACACCGCCACATTGGACAATTCGAAATACATACACCTGATACACATACACACACCACTCCCACACAATCAATACTATATAAAACACACACCCACATCACCCACAACCCCTACGACCAAAGACTTTGACGAAGGCCAGAGAGACTGCACAGCATAGACAACCCCACCATATAGAGGCACACAACACCATCACCCACACTACTTCCACGCACAAAACACCACACACCACTACACATCACCACACTCATCACCACATACACCACCCCACACATCACCTACACCACCCCATGGCACGGCAAAGACACCCCAGGTTCTCGGAGGAGGAGCTCAGGGTCATGGTGGAGGACATCGTCCGGGTAGAGCCACAGCTATTCGGATCACAGGTGCAGCACACCTCCATAGCTAGGAAGATGGAGCTATGGCGAAGAATCGTTGACAGGGTCAACGCAGTGGGACAACACCTAAGAAATCGGGAGGACATCAGGAAGAGGTGGAACGACCTACGGGGGAATGTGCGTTCCGTGGTCTCCAGGCACAACATCGCAGGACAGCGGACTGGCGGCGGACCCCCACCTCCTTCCCCCACAACTAACAACATGGGAGGAGCAGGTCTTGAACATTATGCATCCTGAGGGCCTCGGAGGAGTCAGTGGAGGAATGGACTCTGGTAAGTCAAATCTTAACTATCATATCCCCCACCCTACCTGCATGCTATCACAGACCCCCACCCTCACCCCCTCCCCTATCACTCCAACTCCTCACTAATGTACTAATAACACAAACCACCCATCCCAACACCAAGCCCTGCATGACACAACAAAGCATGGACACCCCTCACTAAAGCATGCCCACTGCACATAACCATAACACCCCCCCAACCATCATCACACAAGCCCCCACACAGGAATGCTAGCACCGGGGTACAGGGTCACCCACCCATTGCACACCATGACACACACACATGCAATAATCATGCTTTTACACCTCTGCAGGACCACTACCCAACGTCACCAGACAGGAGGGTCCAGACATCTCTACCCCACCCACAGAAGAGGCCCACAGTGATGACAGCAGCTCTGGCCAACTGGATCCAGATGACCATCCCAGGCCATCGTGGGCCTCGGGACAGTCGGTTCCCCTCGCACAGGCCACCACAGACCTTCCACCCTCTGGTAACACCAGCACAGCACCCACCCAGCGGCCCCATACCTCCGTACCCAGGACATGTCAATCAGCTATGTGTCCATCACTACAGGGAACCCAGGATAACCCACCACCCCCAACAACAAAAGGACCTGGGGGCAGTGTTAGTGGGCACACGGTCCAGGGGACGGAGGCCCAGGAACACAGGGGAACTGGGAGGGCTGTTGTGCAACAGGGGGCGGACAGGCCAAGGGAACCCACTCTCCACGAGGCCCTCTCCTCCATCATGGGAGCATACCACCACTCCCAGGAGACAATGGCTACGGTCCTGGCCAAGTTTCAGGAGACCCAGCGCCTGCAGGAGGAACAGTATTTGGGCTTCAGGGAGGAACTCAGAACTATCAGCTCCGCCCTGGGCACCATCGTAGGGGTGCTGAAGGAGATACTAAACACCAGGAAGGACACCGTGGCACTCCAAGGGGCCCCTGACACTAGCATGGACGATGAACTGCCCACCACCTCCGCCAGCGCTAGGGTACAGGAGGCACCGCCACAGGATCACCACACCAGCACCCCGCCCCCTACAGACGGAGAACCACACAGCAAGCGGTCCCTGAGATCCAGGAACAGGACAGAGCACAATGGCAAGACCCCAGCCAAGAAATGAGACCACCCTGATTGCCATCCCACTGTCCCACTTTGTAACCCTGTCCATATTGGAACTGCCTCAGCTCCACTTCCTATGCCCATATGGGCAATGCACCTGTGAGACTAATAGAATGGACTCTGCCATGGACATTCCTCCACCATCACCCCTCACCATTTTACCACCCCCTCCAATATTTAGCACTTCAATAAACACCCTTGAAGCACAAAACAATCTGAATCTGTAGTCAGTCTGTGATTTAGAAAATGTGTATTGGCAATAACAGTGACAAAATCCGTTCTTAAATGTAATGTCAACATACCTATGTCACACATCACAAGTCCACGAGGAACGTAAGCAGATGACACACGTTGGTAACCACACCTGTGAAACCGTAATGGAAATGTACAACTCAGTTACCATATACTGGTTGAAACTGACAGACAGGATAGAGTTAGAAGTGTGAAAGTACTTGTAGTAGGCAGGAATGTATTCTCACCTGTGTGTCACTGGAAATATTGCTGGATAACTGAGTCCCTGTTGTCAATGTCTTCTTCCTCTGCTTCCTCCTCATCACTGTCCACAGGCTCCACAGCTGCCACAACACCGTCATCTGGACCATCCTCCTGCAGAAAAGGCACCTGGCATTGCAAAGCCAGATTGTGAAGCATACAGCAGGCGATGATGATCTGGCACACCTTCCTTGGTGAGTAGAAAAGTGAACCACCTGTCATATGGAGGCACCTGAACCTGGCCTTCAGGAGGCCAAAGGTGCGTTCGATCACCCTCCTAGTCCGCCCATGGGCCTCATTGTAGCGTTCCTCTGCTCTGGACTTGGGATTCCTCACTGGGGTCAGTAGCCATGACAGGTTGGGGTAACCAGAGTCCCCTAATAGCCACACACGGTGCATTTGGAGTTGACCCATCACATAAGGGATGCTGCTATTCCGCAGGATGTAGGCGTCATGCAAAGAGCCAGGGAACATAACATTTACCTGGGAGATGTACTGGTCTGCAAAACATACCATCTGTACATTCATCGAATGATAACTCTTCCGGTTCCTGTACACCTGTTCACTCCTGTGGGGGGGGACCAAAGCTACATGGGTCCCATCAATGGCACCTATGATGTTGGGGATATGTCCAAGGGCATAGAAGTCACCTTTAACTGTAGGCAAATCCTCCACCTGAGGGAAAACGATGTAGCTCCGCATGTGTTTCAGAAGGGCAAACAACACACTGGACAACACGTTAGAAAACATAGGCTGGGACATCCCTGATGCCATGGCCACTGTTGTTTGAAAGGACCCACATGCAAGGAAATGGAGCACTGATAGCACCTGCACTTGAGGGGGGATCCCTGTGGGATGGCGGATAGCTGACATCAGGTCAGGCTTCAACTGGGTACACAGTTCCTGTATTGTGGCACGGTCAAACTTGTAGATGATGATTAAATGTCGCTCCTCCATTGTCAACAGGTCCACCAGCGGTCGGTACACCGGAGGATTCCGCCATCTCCTCACATGTCCCAGCTGACGGTGCCTAGGAAGGACAACAGTGACCACAGAGTCAAACAACTCAGAGGTATGTACCCACAGTCTACACAGAACACGAAACATAATCAAAAAAAGTTGTCTGTATGTGTGTTGAGTCCAGGCCTAGGTATGTGTGATGTAGTTGGTAATTTGGCCATGTGGGCCCCTGAAATGGCGGCTACCTGACCTCTAAACTGGGACATTGGGATGTGAGGTAACTGCGCTGGCGTTGTACACCGTCGCGGTAGGCGGCCGAAGACCGCGGCGCAATTCTGATTTGGCTAACATTGGACCCTACGGGTCCCAGGAGCCAATAACGAAGTGCACCGGCGGTGATGATACGCACCGCCGCGGACGTGACCGATATTTTCTATCTGTTGAATCACTCGATACCTGATCTTCGACAGGAGAGGATCTACACTGCAAGTGCTGCTGTGACCTCGGTCTGGAAGAGACAATGGCTCGTGCGTCTGGGAAAAGGGCCCCTGCCTTCACTGCACAGGAGTTGGAGAAGCTCGTGGACGGGGTCCTCCCCCAGTACACGCTACTCTACGGTCCTCCAGACCAACAGGTGAGTACACAGGGAGCAAGTTGTATGGGCTATGCCTGTGTGGAGAGGGCTGGTTGTAAGAAGGAAGGGGGCACAGTTTTGCGTGCATGAAGGACTATGAATGCATGTGCCACATGGCAAGGGTAGAGATGTGGGCCACTCACTTAGACGGTGCAGTTGGTAATGACTTCTCTTCTTCCCCTGTACATTTCATGTAGGTCAGTGCCCACCAGAAGAAGGATATTTGGCGTGCCCGCCAAGGATGTCCGGACCCTGGGGGTCCACCAGAGACGGAGCACCCACTGCAGTAAAAGATGGGAGGACATTGGCCGCTGGAGCAAGAAGATGGCGGAGGCTCAGCTGGGGATGGCCTCCCAACGTGGGAGGGGTGCCCATTGCACCATGACCCCCCTGATGTTCCGGATCCTGGCGGTGGCCTACCCTGAGTTGGATGGGCGCTTGAGGGCATCACAGCAGACACAAGGGGGTGAGTACAACATCATTCTGCTGACTTTACGCGCAGTGAAGGTGTCTGGGTGGGGGAGGAGGGCTGTGGGTTTTCCTAGGCCAGGACGAGTTCCGTAGTCTAGGCCCCTCCATAATGCAGGCCATGTGGCACTCCACCCCACCTCTGTAGAGTGCCAAGTACAGGTATACATGCCTCTGTGTCATCTATGTGTGCTGATGTCCACCATAGCCATGTAGGCCATATCCCAGAAACTGCATCTGTAGAGCCCAACAGCGCGGCGTAGTTCAGGGGGCTGCTGTGTCTGTATTGTCCGCCAACGGTAGCGGTACGCCATGCACTCAACCTGTCTTTCTTCTGTCGTCCCCCCCTTTTTTTGCTCTCCCTGTTCTTGTGTGCATCAGCATCATCACGCGGAGGTACAGTGGCACCAGAGCATGAGGGAGCTGCATCCCACATGGCCATGGAGGGCCACACCACGGACTCTGAATACACCAGTGGGACGGAGGGCGAGGGGAGCTTCACGGCGGGCACAGGATCAGCAACAAGCGACATGGACTCGTCCTCCAATGGGAGCTCCCTTATGGTGGCGGCAAAATCTGTGCCCCCCACTTCTACAGGTACAGCCGCCACCCCCCCTACCAGCACCGCCCTCCCAGCAGCCCCTCAGCCTTCGCCCGTGCCCGCTCACCCAGGAGGGTGGGCATCACCTTCGCCCCAGGCACCTCAGCCCCTGCCCCTGTCACCTTTGCTGCCCTCAGTGAGGAGGCCATTGACCTCCTCAGGTCCCTCACTGTTGGGCAGTCTACCATTTTGAATGCCATCCAGGGTGTAGAAAGGGAATTGCAACACACAAATGCATTCCTGGAGGGCATTTATTCTGGTCAGGCTGCCCTTCATCGAACCCTGCAATCTCTGGCCTCAGCACTGATGGCAGCCATTGTCCCTGTATCTAGCCTCCCCCCTCCAACTTCCTCCACCAAGACCCAATCCCCTGTACCCCAGCCTATCCCAAGCACACCATCAGACCAGCCTGCACACACCTCAACACACAAGGGAAGCGCAGGCAAACATAAGCACCACACATCCCACAGGCACTCACGCAAGCATCACCCACATACAGACACAGCAACATCCACTGCCTCCACTGTGTCCCCCTCCTCCCTCCCAGTGTCGTCTACACTCTCACCTGCATGCAATACCACTACAGCCACTAGGTCCCGCACCAGCACACCCACCACCACACCCGCTCACCTGCACTCACCACCCCCACTCCCATTTACACGTCCCCTGTGTCCTCTCCCAGTGTGTCTGTGACGCCCCCTCCCAAAGTACACAAACACAGGCACACACCCACCCAACAGCCATCCACCTCACGACAGCCTCCAGCGCATGCACCTGCACCCAAAGCCACAAAAGTTACACCTCCTACAACCACCTCCTCTTCCTCCACTCCCAGACCCCCTCCAGCTACCCGTCCCAGTGTTCCTAAGAAACTTTTCCTGAGCAATCTTGACCTCTTTCCCACCACCCCCCCTCCAATTCATAGGTCCCGTACTAGCACCTCAGCCAAAAAATCGCCGGTACTAGTGGTGCCTGTTAGAGGTATGTGGAGTGCACCAGGCACCAGGGCAGCCAGTGTGACACAGAGCCACAGCACAGCCAGTCCCCCCCCCTGTGAAGCACCAGAAGTTGGACAGTGCCCGGCGGGACAAGGGGAAGACTCCAGCCGCCAAAGCCGATCACAAGGGTCCCGGGGGGAGTGTCCACTCAGCTGTGACTCCTCCCAAGGTGGGGAAGGGGCAGAAGAAGTCGCCAAAGTCTGGGAAGAGCAGCACGGCGGAGAAGACCACCATAATCCCCGCTGCCTAGGAGGCCACTGCCAGAGTCAGTGCCCAGGAGGGCAGCCCCATCGTCACTGGCCAGGAGGCCACCGCCAGAGTCAGTGCCCAGGAGGGCAGCCCCATCGTCACTGGCCAGGAGGCCACCGCCAGAGTCACTGTCCAGGAGGGCCCCGGCAGCCACAGCCCCGCTGGCCAATGAAGGATCGCCATGGCAAGCCCCGCTGAACAGGTCAGAAACTGCAAAGTCAAGCACCGCTGAACAGGGCAAGCACCGCTGAACAGGGCACAGACCGCCATGGCAAGCACCGCTGAACAGGTCAGAAACTGCAAAGTCAAGCACCGCTGAACAGGGCAAGCACCGCTGAACAGGGCACAGACCGCCATGGCAAGCACAGCTGAACAGGGCACAGACCGCCATGGCAAGCACCGCTGAACAGGTCAGAAACTGCAAAGTCAAGCACCGCTGAACAGGGAAAGCACCGCTGAACAGGGCACAGACCACCATGGCAAGCACCGCTGAACAGGGCACAGACCGCCATGGCAAGCACCGCTGAACAGGGCACAGACCGCCATGGCAAGCACCGCTGAACAGGTCAGAAACTGCAAAGTCAAGCACCGCGAGCCCATGTGCGACAGGGTCAGTGACGGAACTGGGACCGTCACGGGGAGAGTGATGCACTCTGGGCACCAGTCCCCCTCCAGAACCAGTGGAGAACAGCATCCACTCCGTCTGTCCTTCACAGGATGAAGCACTCTGGGCACCAGTCCCCATCCAGAACCAGTGGAGAACAGCATCCACTCCGCCTGTCCTTCACAGGATGAAGCACTCTGGGCACCAGTCCCTCTCCAGAACCAGTGAAGAACAGCATCCACTCCGTCTGTCCTTCACAGGATGAAGTACTCTGTGCACCAGTCCCCCTCCTGAACCAGTGGAGACTGTTATCCACTTGAGAGACTGTGGCTTTGCACTCCCCAGGATGGTACAGTGGGCAAACCACCCACTGTAGAGACTTGAGAGACTGTGGCTTTGCACTCCCCAGGCTGGTACAGTGGGCAAACCACCCACTGTAGAGACTTGAGAGACTGTGGCTTTGCACTCCCCAGGATACACCAATGGGCATGGAGCCCCCTCGTGGATCTGGCATGGTGCAGTCATCCGGCTGAGGTTCCCCCCTTCCCCCTGAGGTGCCTGTTGTATTTCTATCTGATGCCCCGGCAGTGTTCTCTCCGTTTTTGATCAGGTATCTGATGTGGGCCTCGCCCATGCATTTTGGGCCCAGTGGTCCACGGACATTGAATGATGCAGTACCTGCACTACTAATCGTGATGTATATTTTGTGGAATGTGTATATATTTGGTTACTGTATTTTGATATTTTACAATAGTTGCACTAATTTCCTTTTGTCTTTGCATTCTTCCGGGGGGTTTGGGGGTTGTTACTGTAATGTTTGGATATGCATTTGTGTGTGTGTTGTAGTGGGTGAGGGTGGGGGTGAGGGTGGGGTGTTGCGTGTGTGTTTCCCTGACTTTTGCCTTCCCCTCCCCTATATCGTAGGTGCAGTACTCACCGTTGTCTTCGGTGCCGGCGTTGATGATGGTCGTACAGGAGCAGGAAGACTATCGCAGGGAGTATTTGGAGTTCCGATTCCATGATGTACTCGTTCCTCGTGGAGTGTGTAGAGGTGAGCGTTTTCCCTTTGAAATGGCTGTTTCCGCCGTGTTTTTATCCACGGTGAATCCGCCCCGGAAAAGGTGGCGGATTGGTAGGTTGTGATACTGTGGGCGGTACTTTGTCTTCTGCCTGTCTGTTGGCGGTGACTGCCGCGCTGTATGTCTGTACCGCCGTGGCGGTCGGAGTGTTAAAGTGGCTGTCTTTGTTGGCGGTTTCCGCCACGGTCATAATTCCCATTTTTTTTCCGCCTGCCTGTTTGCAGTCTTACCGCCGCTTTAACACCGTCCGCCAGGGTTGTAATGACCACCTTAGTCCTGTATTTAAGCGTTATATTTTGTTTAATAAGAGCTTAAACAAGCTGTTTTTATAGATAGTATTTATCCAGAAGAAAAAAGGGCTCTATATTTTAGATTTCGCATGGGTACACTACCGGTGATAGCGGTGACCAATAGATGGCAACCCGTCGCCCCGGGTAGATTAGATTGCTGTCCATGTCTTCATGGTGGCCAAGAAACATTATCCCACTTCCTTTTATTATGTCACTTCACGCTTAAACTCCGCAAATTGTACTTACGTCCACTCTTTAGATCATACGGAGTCAGGAAGTGCAAAGAAGCGGAAGTGTTATGTATGCAATCAGATGAAAAACATATTGTGACGAAGGTCTCAACTTATATACTGGAGGCTTGGAAGTTACGTTTATCAATGCACGTGCAGTTGGCACAAGTATAATTGCTTGCATTGTCCCACAGCTGCTATCAGCTTGGGAAGCTGGTGCAGGCTGCTGTAAAATGGGGATAGGTCCTGGGCCGCAATCAAACTGGTGGTTGTCACCGTAAGGCCCCAAATGATTAGTGCCAGAATAAGTTATCTAAATTCTAGATATATAATGTCTTTTAAGAATATACTAAGTGTGCTATGTAAATTATTGTTATAAATCATATCTATGATAATGTAGGGTAATTTGGGTGCACCTTGGCACATTTCAAACCAAAGATGCCAAGTGGAGTTTTTTATTTTATTTATTTTATTGAGATGTTTTATCTAATGTGATTTTTATAGTGTTACGATGGATCGGTATTTGTACTGTGTAATTGTTATGGCCTGATAGGCTGACAAAAAAAAAAAAATGGTAAATGGAAACTGGCTATCACTCAACAATGTGGTTTGGGGAGTCCCCCCAACATCAGGACTGGGAAACGAGCATGGAACTCTGCAGATTCATGGAAAGAGATCTACAAGTTCAGAGGGTACCATTTTGACAAGATTTGGGGTCCCTGGGATGGGAGGACCACCTAGAAGGGCAAGGTCAATAGGCACTCCCAAATCCAATTTGGCCTGAAAGAGCAGGGTTGGAGAGCTTCTTGATTCACTTGCTGGGAACTGGGTCAATGAGGGGTAGAAGTTAATGTATGGTGAGTAATGGACAGGGTGAACATTGAATCGTTAATTGCTATGCATCTGGATGTCAGGGTTGACTGTGGTGATTTGGGATTCTTTCATGTTTGCTATGTGTGAGTTATCATATATAAACAATAAGCATATATTTAAAAAAAGATTGTATTATTAGTTTCAAATGATTAGAACTGATCTCCAGTTTCTGAAAGCTATCCCAAAGGAACATTATAGTAAGTAAGGTAATGTGGCAGAAATTCTCAACCAAGATGAATGTTGAAAAAAGTATTGCACAATATGAATAGGTCAAAACACACTGCAAGTATGTTACCCCTCTGAAACAGAAGCAGGAAGAAAAGTACGTAACAATTGTGGATGCTCGTTATTTCTGTATACTCCACTAACAAGTTAGAAACTATATTTTCTTTATAATTGCTTATAGATCTGTTCCTATTTGTTAATTTCCCATGTACTATATTATTGTGTGCAGTACTTAAGTTAATATTTTGAACTTGAGGTCAGACATATCCAACTGGCGAAATCAAGCCCAACAATAAGCTAACTACGAATAAAATTATCATAGTCAAACTATACTCATACTTGTGCAGCACCTTTCCTTGATAATTGCCATACTCCTTTAAATGAAATTTAAAGCAAAAGAAAAAATCAAACTACTAAATTTTCAAGTACAGAATAAAAAAATCAAGCCTCAGTTACTTCAAGTGTTCGGTACATAAATCTAGTCCATAGAGACCAAGGAAACCTTGCTATGTTTAACTGTATACCTAAGGTACAAAACATACAGGCTCTAACTATCATGCACTGTGTGGATCTCAAAAGGAAATGTTCAAAATTCAGTTCAATAAACCCCCAAAAAGTTTTTGCTCTATTCACAAGTTCATGATGGTTCTTAAAAAATAAATTGGCAATTTATCAGTTTATTAGCTTCCTTGTCTGATTCAATGACAGGTAACACTATTCAAGAGCTGCATACTTTTCAATTGACACTAATTGATCTTTTGTCTACAGGCTGCTCTTCATATTTACGGTCACAGAAGCCATGTTAGTGTGGCTTGGAATCTTCTTCAGTAGCTTCTAATTCGTGACCTCTCTTCAACACTCTTTTTCTATCTCTCACAGATTCAGGCCATTTATCTTAATGCACTTTCGTATCTTCAAATTCACATATGACAACCACTTTATCTTCTTTTTCACTTGCCACATGGTTCTGGTTTGTGTTGCTAAATGAGTGAGCAACATGATTGACTGCAAATTGATTCCCATCAGGAGTTTTGACACTTAAATTTGGAACTTCGCTCCTTGGTCTCCACTGAGTCACTTGTTTGTGTTGCTACTGGTATTCAAGAATATCTCCTCCCTCTAGATCTTCACAGAAAACTTGAGTTTACACTTTGAATTAGTGCTTTTTTGCCACCACGTCTTCATCTGCAGTCCTCACCCTCTCTGTGTAAAATGTGTGGATCTACTGTAGAAAGCCCGCACATTTCACAGCAGTGTTCATCACAAGAATTACTTGCTATGGACCTTCCCATCTTTGCTACTGACAAGATTTTTGAACATGCGTCTTCACTATCACCCAATCTCCAGGCTGGAGGGTGTCACAATTCTTCTTTTGCTAATGGTGTTGCCAAATTCACCTGCTATCAGATAGAGCTTACAACATGGCCTAGGCCTTTGCAGTAATCCAACACAATTCCATCACTTATAGAAACAAGTGCAGCTGAAGGAATGCAAGGAATGTTCATGGCTTTCCCCATGAACACTTTGTGAAGGGAAAGTTCTGTCTATTTATTTAGAGGATTTCTGACACTCATTAGAATGAGTGAAAGTGTATCTGGCACTTTCAGTGAATCTTGTGGCACATACTTTTGCAGGCTTTGATTTTAGTGTGCCATTGATTCATGCCAGTACTCCTGATGCTTCTGGTCCTCCTTAATTGCAATGGAACTTCTGCTCAATCTGAAAACCTATTACACCTGCCCTATTTTTTAACTACATATCTCGGGGAATGCTGAATAGTAGAACATTTGGTGGCGGTAAACAGCTTCATTATCTCACCTTTAAAGTGAGCACATTTACATTTATAGAAGTTAGCATGTCAATTCTAGGGATCAACTCATTCAATAGCAGTTTGGCAGTCATGCTGTCACAGTTCCTAGTTGGATAGGTCTCAACCTACCACAAAACCTGGAAAACAAGCACACAATTAATAAAATGTTTATGGGATTGTGGTGAAAAGACATTTCCACAAAATCTACTTGAAGTCTGGTGAATAGACCTTAAGGCTTTCCTATGAGACTCATCATTACCAACATTTTCTTCCTAGTGTTAATTTTCTGGCAGGCAACTCAACACTGATTCAAACTTGTAGCTACACTTGTAAAATGTGGATTTAATCAGTATTTATTACCAATACTGACCATGCCATCACCACTTAAATGTGCAGGACCAGGTATTAACATAAACACCTGTGACAACATTGAATTAGGTAAAACATGTTTTTCAGCCGTGATCCAGACCTCACGGGTAACCTTTGTACAACCTGCTGTTTCCCACTTTCTCTTTTCATCTTCTGGTGCCTCGTCCTGGAGATATTTATGTTAGTTCAATGTCTGAATGGGAGTCAACAAGAAACAACTAGCATTGTCATTTACAATTTTACCCTGTTGTTCTTTTGAATTGATTGTAACAGACAGGAGAACATAGTATTTTACAACCTCACCCGCATACATATTTCACAAGTGATCACATTGTTTCCACTTTTATAAACATCACACTTGACCACTGCAACCTCTTTAGGTTGCTGCAATGCGTTAAGTAGACTCATAGGGGGTCATTACAACCCTGGCGGTCCAAGACCGCCAGGGCTGTTTCGACGGAAGCACCGCCAACAGGCTGGCGGTGCTTCATGGGATATTACGGCCGCAGCAGTAGCGCCGCGGTCGCACCGCCGGGGCCGGCGGTTTCCCACCGTTTTAGCCCCGGCGGTGATAATCCACCAGGGCAGCGCTGCAAGCAGCGCTGCCCTGGGGATTATGACACCCCTACCGCCAGCCTGTTTCTGGCGGTTTGCACCGCCAGGAAGAGGCTGGCGGTAAGGGGTGTCCTGGGGCATAGCAGACAGTGAAAAGCGCGACGGGTGCAACCGCACCCGTCGCACGGCCGCAACACCGCCGGCTCCATTAGGAGCCGGCTCCTATGTTGCGGCCTCATCCCCGCTGGGCCGGCGGGAATGTCATAATATGGGCCGCGTGAGTGCGGTAGCCGCCCGCCAAGGTCGTAATGACCCCCATAATGTGTGTCTCTTTGAGGATTGCGGTACCAGAAGATGTCATAAATCCTCGTAGTAATCACAATTGTCCAAAATCATGGACCACACCTCACTGATTATAGTTTCTAACACTCAATCAATTGACTAAGCAGCATACTTTCATTAACACAATTAATTATGCCCATTGTGTTGAAGTTACATTACACAAATATAATGCTACCATAATATCTGATATGGTGGATCCATAATGGGTATAGTTTGTAACACTCAGTCAATTGACTAAGCAGCATACCTTCATTAATGCAATTAATTATGCCCCTTGTGCTGAAGTTGCATCATACAAGTATAATGCTACCATCATATCTGATGTGTTGCAAACTACATATTCTGCTTTTAATGTTCCGTGATGGTCTTTCAGACAAGAACCATCATGAAAATAAAAGCAGATCAAATGAACATTGTCCAGATCTTTAGTTAGAATTAGGCTAACGTAGAAGAGGCTTTCTATATGATCCTGTGAGATACAACACCAAAAGAGAAATGTATTCAGAAGTATAAATGCAAAGAGACATTGGCCTCATGAAGAGGAATTGAAAATAATGGCTGGCCAAGTCAATGACTGTGTACCATTCTGCATCAGCAGGAATCTGAAACAAAATCACAACAGGAATCAGTACCACAGGACAACTAGATCTACAATTTTATTCACTTTGTGCAGGGCTTGGATCACCCTCAATTTGACATTCAGTTTCCTCAGTCCCATAATGGGGACTTATAGGCCCACCTAGTACTTCTTTTAAAATGTCCTGCTCAGTCATCTTTTCAACAAAAGTTTTCATCCCCTCTTCCACTTCCTGTGTATGCTTGGACTAAGGAGTTTGTGAAAACACTGAATCTGGTTTCACTGTAATTTTTATTGACTCTGCACTTTCATCAATCCAATTTCTTTCCCTGTAAAGTCCACACTTCCTGTTTTACTATGTGTCTTAAATCAGGAGATAAATTCTCTTTTGTGAGAACTGGAAAAAGATGAACGTGTGTGATTTTATTCCAAGTTCTGAGTACTTACCTTGTATCTGAAATGCCACACCATCCGGTGTGCCATTAATCACACAATTCATTTAACATAGGAGATCCCTACCTACGAGAGAAACAGGACTCATTTTACATACTATAAGTTGATGTTGATTTCTAGCAACCCAATCTTTTACAAGAACATTGGCTGACTCTTGATTAGTAATCAGCTTGTTGATAATGCCTACAACTTGTACTACTTCTTCCAAGAGGGCAACACTGGGTACCCACATAGGTTGAACCACAGAGTAGATAGCACCTGTATCAACTAAAAATGATGCTGAGTGGCCATCCACCTCACCAAATTCATATGGGCCAATCTGGTCTACCTCTAGTAATGCATCAAGCATGCCATCCTCCTCCCACCTCAGGCACCGTCATTGCAACTTAATAGGTCCATTAGGAATTACAAAGGTCTGTGGAACATGGGGACAATTACTGTTAATTACATTGAATTGCCTTTGATTCTGCATATTCTGAAAACAGGTCAATTGAGCTGGGGTAGTTGACTACGGCTGTTGCAGTCTATTCTGTACCAGCTCTATGTGGGGAACAAAATAATTTTGAATTCGATCTGATTTCTGACTACATTCCATTTCCTAGCGTCCAAAGCACCCCCAAGACTGACAGAAAGTTTTTTTCATCAACATGTTCATGTTCACAATACTTCCATTAGAATTTACACCACCCTGTGGAACGACATTCCTAACTTGCACATACTGCACACTACTTCTTTGAATTTGTACCAAAATTTGTCCCATCAACACAACCAAAATCAAAATATGAATCTACCATCTGATTCTTAACACTCCTATGAAAATGCTTTGTCTGTGTGATTATTAACTTCTCGTTTAAATTCTCTGCGTTGCATCTAAGCAATCACTGCAGTATTTTGCATATTTCAGAAGCTCATCTACACCCTTGGCCTACCAACATATATTACTCTGTTGAATATGAGAACTAAGTTTCAGACACAAACCTAACACAAAGAGTGACACGAAATGCCTAACACCTTCTTTTGTCTGATCTTCAACTCTACTTTCTATAGATCTGCATCAGCCTCACATAGTAAGCATGCATTGAATCATTTGGCTCCTGAGTAGTTTTTCTACCTTTTGACCAATTCACCTCTTTCTCCGTCACCTTTTGCTTCATAAGTTTTATTACATCCTTGTACATCATCATAACAATAAGAGCTGGACCATTTTGAGGAGAGTCTTTTACAGGCTCCTCTGTTGTCAATGTGAGAGCTGCTTTGCATTCAGACCACACATCCTTTGACAATAATTTTAAACAATGCATGCAAATCCACCCAAATCATTTTCGAAATTGTTAGTAGTCTTTACACTTCTGCATACAATTTGTCTACTTCTTTCATAATTTGGAAATTTGGTCATAAATTCAACGATATCAGATTCATTCAAAGCAACAGCACCTATTCTCCCTGCACCTCCCACACAGGGAATTCAGACACAAACCCTTCCATTTCCGGTTCACTCATCCTCGCACTCACCTCTTTTTTCTGCTTCAATTTTTTCATTTGTGCCTTGCCTCCCACTTTCTTTTTCCACTTATCCTTGTATTTCCTTAAGTCTGCCTCAAGTTGAGTAGAATTAATTAATAGTTGGATCAATCAACTTATTTCATTTCCCTGAGCTTCACTCAAGTCTATTCTGTAATTTCAATGTAAATCGTCATTTTATATGGATCAATGTAACATTCTTCTGCTAAATCCTCAAAGAAGGATGTTTATTTACTCATTTCAATTCACCTTCAGTCTTTCCATACCAATCGTACCCTATAACATGTAATCAAATCCAGTTTTCAACATGAAAATATTAATTTCCTTCCTTGTTCCTTCACTCAATTGCACTATAATAAAAGAAGCGACACTAGGAACAACTATATCAATGGCTATATCAACAGAGTACGTTGTCTGGCTATCTGTGAAACATCATTATAAGGAGGAAGTTTCAAGTAAAATAGGTCTTCTAAAACGTGTTATCCTCATTAGAACTATTCTCTGTTTTTTGTTTCTCCATCTAGTTTTTAATTTCATCATTCTTATTGTCAATGTTATCATTAACATTTACAGAGAAAACGCCCACTTCCAACATTGTATCGTCTCTCAATGCTCTCTATTTCCCTATTTTAAATCCAACCAATGGCTCCCAATATTTTTTTTTAATTGTATTTATCATTTTTAAACATAACAGAGAACAAACACAAGGAATGCAGTTAAAGCAAAGAAACTGTATCACATGTGAAAATCGGACCATCATTTCAGATTACAAGCAGTGCTATTACCGACAAACATAGGATGGTCGGGCTAATGGCTAGTAAAATGACTAAACAGAAAAGAGACAGAAACCGTGTGATGGAAAGAATAGGTTCAGCATGATCTTGATTCAATAGAGGACTGAAAGGATGGGGGAGAAGTGACAAGTATATTCAAGTAGTCTCTCAGTGGCTGCCAAATATCTTTAGGCATAGACATCAGACTGTAGTGAGTCATAGTGTCTACTGTTAGTGTCACAATATGTGAGGCTCGTCAACCAGGAAGTGACATTTGGCGTGTGTTTGGAGCCCCATAGAAGCACTATCTCCCGCTTTGCCAATAAGAGTGAAATTGCTGTAAGGCGCCTGATAGCCCTCTGCAAATCTCCAGTGTAGGAGAGAAGAACCATAAGTGTTTCGGGCAGAGAAGCCATCCCACAATAATCGATAATCAATCATACCCCTCACACCATAAACATCTAATATTTGCACAAGTCCAAGTCATATGTGGAAAGTCTGCAATCGGTGAATGGCACTTGAGGCAGGCGGGAGAATGGCCAGGGTAAACACGGGCCGTATAACTGGGGGTGATATAAGCCCTTCTCAGGAACTCAAAATGGATTAACTTGTGGCGTTAGTTAAATGAGACAAACTGGCTCTGTGCACAACATGCCTCCCAAACGTTTTGGAAAAGTGGGCATCCCAGATCACATTCCCTGGACTCTCTGAGTCGAACATCTGGAACAGGAAGGGCGGTAATACATAGACAATAGAGCTTGGAGACCAATTGAGCCCCCGAATCTGCTTTAGCGACCAGGGTGAGTGGTGCAAAGTTGGCCAGAGCCAATTGATAAGTATGGTATTGTGCATGCAAAGCGCTTTGTAGGAGGCAGAGTATGAAGTGCTGTAATTGGGTGGCATCAGTAAAATGGGCATCTGTAGTGCATGAGAATATGTGATGGACCGGAAAAACACCCCAGAGAGTTTGGAGTTTAAACGTTTGTAATGTTCGCTGAACAAGCGCCTCCTGCATATTAGGTAAAAAAGGATTATTATTCAATTTTAGGGCTGGGGAATACAGCGTGTCGCAGTGAAGTAGGCAGGCAAGTTTGCGCCACACCCAACTAGTTGTAGACAGTGTTTGAATATCTCTGCAGTGCAGTGGGACTCCCATAGGCAGGAGGTCGTCCTGCGGGACAGGAGCTGACAGATCCCGCTCTGGAATGGAATATGGATGGTGAGCGTCTGGGTGATACCTGTGGTACGAACACTGACATTGTGCCACAAGGTGGTAGAGCTGAAGGCTGGGAGCCCCAAACCCACCCCGCTTATAGGGGAGAGTGAGGTCCTCCCAACGAATACGGGGATGTCTACCTGTTCACACCAGCCGAATGAGCAAGCCTCGGAGTGTCCCAAAAAAGGAGTTGGTAAGCCGAACCGTAATATTCAAAAAGAGATACAATAATTGTGCAGTACCACCATTTTATTGAGTGATATATGGCCCGCCATAGACAGCGGCAGCTTCACCCATCTGTCCACATAGGCAGTAAGTCTCTCCATCGCAGGGTCATTTAATTTAAACGTATCACCTGTTCCTTGTCTCTATGAATATGAATACCAAGGTATTTCACAGAGTCAGAGTACCAGCGTAAGGGGAACTCAGTTGCAGGCGAACAGGTACTGTCTGCCAGCAGAAAAAGTTCTGATTTGTTCACGTTAATATGCAGCCCAAGAATTCACTGAAGCAAGTTACTTCATCTAATATGGGTTTAAGATTAGTGTCGGGTGGCAGACGAATAATAGTATATCATCTGCATACAGCGATACCAGGAGGGGCCCACTGGTAAACTGTAGTCCTCTCTGTATGTGCCCCTTCCGCAAATGGCGCACCAGAGGTTTCACTGCCATTAGACAGAGCAATGGGGACAGAGGGTACCCTTGTCGTGTACCACATGATGTGGGGAGAAAGGGAGAGAGCACTCCGTTTAGTCCTATAGCCCCTATGGGCTGCGAGTACAGCAGAGAGATCAAATCAATGTAACCTTGGGGAAACCCAAGCTAGCGTAGGACAGCATTTAAAAAGGGCCACTCAAGGAAATCAAATGCCTTTTAGGCATCTCATATGGCAATAGCTGCAGGAATGTCTGGGGACACTCTATTTAACACCGCAAAAACAGTGCGAAGGTCAAGGGATGTAGAGCGGTGCGGAACAAAACCAGACTGAGCAGGAGAGATAATCTTATCCAACAAAAGGGAAAGGTGGGTGGTGATCATTTTGGTCAAGATCTTATTGTCAAAATTTAATAGGAATAGGGGGTCCGTATGACTCACAGTTGAGAGGGTCCTTACCGGATTTTGGCAAAAGGGTTATAACCGCCTCACGCATTGTCTCAGGGAGAACCCCAGTCTCCTACACCTAAGCATACACTATTACAAGGTGAGGACTCAGAATCTCTTTATATTTCTTGCAGAATGCTCCAGTAAACCTATCCAGCCTTGGGGCATGCATCCCAGCTAACGAATCCATTGTCTGCTAAACTTCCTGGGCAGATCTTTCATAATTTGGAAATTTGGTCATAAATTCAACGATATGAGATTCATTCAAAGCAACAGCACCTATTCTGCCTGCACCTCCCACACAGGGAATTCAGACACAATCCCTTCCATTTCAGGTTCACTCATCCTCGCACTCACCTTCTTTTTTCTGCTTCAATTTTTTCATTTGTGCCTTGCCTCCCACTTTCTTTTTCCACTTATCCTTGTATTTCCTTAAGTCTGCCTCAAGTTGTGTAGAATTAATTAATAGTTGGATCAATAAACCTATTTCATTTCCCTGAGCTTCACTCAAGTCTATTCTGTAATTTCAATGTAAATCGTCATTTTATATGGATCAATGTAACATTCTTCTGCTAAATACTCAAAGAAGGATGTTTATTTACTCATTTCAATTCACCTTCAGTCTTTCCATACCAATCGTACCCTGTAACATGTAATCAAATCCAGTTTTCAACATGAAAATATTAATTTCCTTACTTGTTCCTTCACTCAATTGCACTATAATAAAAGAAGCGACACTAGGAACAACTATATCAATGGCTATATCAACAGAGTACGTTGTCTGGCTATCTGTGAAACATCATTATAAGGAGGAAGTTTCAAGTCAAATAGGTCTTCTAAAACGTGTTATCCTCATTAGAACTATTCTCTGTTTTTTGTTTCTCCATCTAGTTTTTAATTTCATCATTCTTATTGTCAATTTTATCATTAACATTTACAGAGAAAACGCCCACTTCCAACATTGTATCGTCTCTCAATGCTCTCTATTTCGCTATTTTAAATCCAACCAATGGCTCCCAATATTTTTTTTTAAATTGTATTTATCATTTTTAAACATAACAGAGAACAAACACAAGGAATGCAGTTAAAGCAAAGAAACTGTACCACATGTGAAAATCGGACCATCATTTCAGATTACAAGCAGTGCTATTACCGACCAACATAGGATGGTCGGGCTAATGGCTAGTAAAATGACTAAACAGAAAAGAGACAGAAACCGTGTGATGGAAAGAATAGGTTCAGCATGATCTTGATTCAATAGAGGACTGAGAGGATGGGGGAGAAGTGACAAGAATATTCAAGTAGTCTCTCAGTGGCTGCCAAATATCTTTAGGCATAGACATCAGACTGTAGTGAGTCATAGCGTCTACTGTTAGTGTCACAATATGTGAGGCTCGTCAAAAAGTAAGTGTCATTTGGCGTGTGTTTGGAGCCCCATAGAAGCACTATCTCCCGCTTTGCCAATAAGAGTGAAATTGCTGTAAGGCGTCTGATAGCCCTCTGCAAATCTCCAGTGTAGGAGAGAAGAACCATAAATGTTTCGGGCAGAGAAGCTATCCCACAATAATCGATAATCAATCATACACCTCACACCATAAACATCTAATATTTGTACAAGTCCAAGTCATATGTGGAAAGTCTGCAATCGGTGGATGGCACTTGAGGCAGGCGGGAGAATGGCCAGGGTAAACACGGGCCATATAACTGGGGGTGATATAAGCCCTTCTCAGGAATTCAAAATGGATTACCT
Organism: Pleurodeles waltl; assembly: GCF_031143425.1. NCBI lineage: Eukaryota > Metazoa > Chordata > Amphibia > Caudata > Salamandridae > Pleurodeles > Pleurodeles waltl. Next base: position 805,185,837 of record NC_090436.1, read on the forward strand.
TGTGGCGTTAGTTAAATGAGACAAACTGGCTCTGTGCACAACATGCCTCCCAAACGTTTTGGAAAAGTGGGCATCCCAGATCACATTCCCTGGACTCTCTGAGTAGAACATCTGGAACAGGAAGGGCGGTAATACATAGACGATAGAGCTTGGAGACCAATTGAGCCCCCGAATCTGCTTTAGCGACCAGGGTGAGTGGTGCAAAGTTGGCCGGAGCCAATTGATAAGTATGGTATTGTGCACGCAAAGTGCTTTGTAGGAGGCAGAGTATGAAGTGCTGTAATTGGGTGGCATCAGTAAAATGGGCATCTGTAGTGCATGAGAATATGTGATGGGCTGGAAAAACACCCCAGAGAGTTTGGAGTTTAAACGTTTGTAATGTTCACTGAACAAGCGCCTCCTGCATATTAGGTAAAAAAGGATTATTATTCAATTTTAGGGCTGGGGAATACAGCGTGTCGCAGTGAGGTCAAGTGCGAAGGTCAAGGGATGTAGAGCGGTGCGGAACAAAACCAGACTGAGCAGGAGAGATAATCTTATCCAACAAAAGGGAAAGGTGGGTGGTGATCATTTTGGTCAAGATCTTATTGTCAAAATTTAATAGGAATAGGGGGTCCGTATGACTCACAATTGAGAGGGTCCTTACCGGATTTTGGCAAAAGGGTTATAACCGCCTCACGCATTGTCTCAGGGAGAACCCCAGTCTCCTACACCTAAGCATACACTGTTACAAGGTGAGGACTCAGAATCTCTTTATATTTCTTGCAGAATGCTCCAGTAAACCTATCCAGCCCTGGGGCATGCATCCCAGCTAACAAATCCATTGTCTGCTAAACTTCCTGGGCAGAGAAAGGCTCATTGAGGAATTGCTGTTGGATGGTGGTTAGCCATAACATAGGAATGTCATCTAGATATTTTTGCACTGTGGGGCATGGTGGTATGGGCTGTGCTGTGTACAGGTGGTAGTAGTATGTGAAGAGTTTCGCCTGGACCTCGGCAGTACTGATGGCTGTGCTACCATCAGGTCTTTTAATTTCAAGTATGTGGGATACAGGATATGAGGGATGTAGTAATCTAGTCAGTACCCTCCCGGGTCTGTCGCCCTCACCATATTTATGTGCCTTGGTGTACTTGCCCATTTATTGCACCTCTCTGTCTGCCAGTTCGTTAAATTCATCAAGCAATAGCCTACGACAATGGAGCTGGGAGGGGCGATCTCGGTAGCCGTTGGCTCATGGTCAATATCAGTGAGCTGCACCTCCACCTGGGCTACACAGCGACGTATGTCGCGCAGTACCCTGGAATGTGTGGATATGCCAATACCTCTGGTATATGCCTTAAAGGCATCCCATAGTACAGGCTAGGTACCCACCAAACCTGCATTCAACTTGAAAAATTCAACCATTGCTTCCCTCGGGGTTTGCGCAGACAGAGCATCCTGGAACGCCATGTCAGGGAACAGTACTAGTAAGGAGACAATAGTTAATACGTGACCAGGTGCCATGAGGCGCTGAGCGAAAAGTGCAGGCCAGGGGGTCAGTACCAAACAATCTCAGGGGATCATGTAGAGCAAAGGTGCTGCAGAGGTCATTCAAGGCTTGGAGGGAACAAGGTTTAGATGCTGGGGCATGAGAGGTGATGTCTAATGCTGGGTCCATTGCCATATTAAGATCACCTTCCAGCAAAATGTGTTCTATTTCAAAGCGATCTGTGTGGGAGCGGAGGTCATGAAAACACTTGGGCGTGTCAGTATTAGGTGCATAAGCATTTACAAGTAAATTCTTATCTACCATTGTCATCCAACAGGGATCATAATGGCCTAAACAGTAGTGTGTTATGCACCAAAATGCATACCCCTGGGAATAGGTGCTGTAGATAGCAAAGTAACAATGGGAGCCTCATGTGGACGCGAAGTAGGGCACAGCGCCAGCAGGAAGGTGGGTCTTTTGTAGAAAAGCAACCTGCACCCCATGTCTGCGAAGGCATTGAAGCATCAGATTGCCTTTGCTGGGATTGTTGAGGCCATGTATGTTCCAGGACATAAGTGTTAGGTCCAAGGACTTTTTTTTCCATAGGGGCGTTAGCCTCTGCATGAAGGGAATGTGTGGTCATTTGTAAGAAAGATAAGTATGAAAATAATCTGCATCGCATAACATAACGTAACAGCATACCAACATACAACCCACTGAATAAAAACAAACCCCCCGTCCTCCCACACCTGGCCTAGAATTGCCAAGCGAAACCCACATTACCCCAAACAAAGACATTTCCAAAAGAGAAACAGATATCTCGGTATAAACCATGGGATCACGGCAACCCAACCGCGAAGTCCTCCCAGACAGCAAACAGGAATGACATTTTGGAATGGGAATGAGGCAGTATAAGAAACCTGTAAAAAAAGCAACAGAGCAGCGAAAATGTGGTTATCATATATAATCAAGGGAGATTCAATGCTGAGCTAAGAAGAATGGGACCTCCATGCTAGCCTCTCCACCACAAATGTTGAAGTGAAGCTCTGGCATCCCAACAGCTCCACCAGCAGGTTCTCAACAAACAGGTCTAGCTAGTCAGTGTAAGTGGTTTCAGGGATTCCAGCGATGCCCAGGTTATTTTGGCACCCTCAGGCCTCTTAATCTTCATTTTTCATCGCAACTGTTTACAACCTACTCTCAACTTTCTTAAGGGGATTCCTCAGTGTCGCTGTATCGTCCTCGGTAGCAGAGATGCAGCCTTCCGCTCCCTCCAGGCGAGATTGCTGTTCATCCAACCTGCTTCCTCTAGCCGTGAGGTTAATGAGTCAAATCTGGTATCAATGGCTCGGAATCTGTCCTGCAGCTCTGCCAGTATGTTCTCTACACCAACTGTTTGGTCATGCAGTGGACCCTCCTTAGCATCATCTTCATCCCTTGAAGGTGCAGTAGCCATGCTAACCTGCTGCCACTTCTTGGAAGGGAGTTTTTGCTGTTTAGAGTCACCGTGGCCCATAGCCAGAGGGATCTAATCCCCACAGTCAACCCATCAAGTGCTTCAAGTGCCTCTAAGCCACACAGCACACGCTTAGGTGCCTGAGAAAAGCGGCAATCACCTGGGCATCAGACCACCACCAGGCAGCCAAGTGGACGCTTCACAACTACTGACTCAAAGAGGTAGCAATGCTGTAGTGTAGGGTAGTCGAGGTGTCCCACCAAAAAACAGGCCCAGTGGGTGGCACCGCCGCTCAGTCCAATGATGGTGGGCACTCCGCTATACACAGGAGTAAAGCAGCAGGCGAACTCCATGGGCCAGTACTCTACTCGTGCTCAGCGCAACCCGCCCAGCAGCCCAACAGCGGTTCAGGGGCCCACAGCAGCCATCTCTCTCGCCCCCTCAACTCCTTGGGGAGGCAAGCCCAGGTCCCAGCTGCTTGTAGCTGGCCACCCTACAGACAGCCCACTGTTGGCATCATCATGGGGGTCGGAAAGCCCGCACATCCCAGAAGTCACCAAACCGGGAACCAGGGAGAGCCGCCAATGCTTCCTCTATATCATTTTGTCTGTGGGGGAGACCAAACTCCAACAGCCCAGGCGGCACCATGCCACCCGGTCAGCACTGCACCTCAGGCTCACCCGAGGCCATGTCGCCTTGGGGCCCCCGAGGCACATGGACAACAGGCACAGGCCGCCACACTAGCAGCTCCCGCACACCACAACCCTCGCCAGCAGCGGCCCCCGCATAACTCCACGCCTCCTCACAGCTCTGCCACCTTCACCGGCATGCCTCCATGCTATGGCTGCCCAATCCGAACTGTTTTTTGGGAGCCATTGCAGGAGCTTCACAGCCCCGCAGCTATTATGGTCCGTGGCTTGGTCACACTCCCAGGCTCACAATATTTTTAACATGGCTCTTCATTTTCTTTTGCTTCTTCTCAATTGCTAAGTGATCCACTCATTCAGTGCTTCAAACTGTACAGATCTAAATTGCATTTTTCTTTCAGTAACCACATACATCTAACGATACCTTACAAAGGAAATTCATTCTTTTAGCCACATTCACTTATGAAGCCCTGAATTCAACATCATTTAATTTGCAGGATAATCTTTCGGACTTATTTTTTTTCTTCTTTACTAGAAGACTTAGGGTCTGATTTAAAGTTTGGTGGATGGGGCTACAGTATTGCGATCCCATTATTTTCTATGGGAATCGTAGTATACGGGATGGGATATCCGTCACATTTGTGACAAAGTAACCCATCTGCCAAACTCTAAATCAGGCCCTTAGACTTTTTCAGTGCAGTGCCCATTTTTACTCAATCTAACGCTATGCAACCATGAGATATAAACAGCAGTAATCAACTAATCACAGTGCATCTTCGACAAGGATTAACTAATGATAGTACAATCCACAGCAAAAATGTATCTATCACAGCGTAATTTTACTGTGACAAACAACTAATGGCAGCTGCCATATCCCCGCTTATACCACCATGGAGGTTGGCCAGCCGGGCCGGAGATTAGCTTCTCCGACCCGGCGGTCCACTGAAGACTGGTGGCAGTAAAACAAGTCAGCTTTCTGCCAGGGTTTCCCCTGCGGTAGCACAGCCACGAAAACCCTGGCGGAAAGGCTACGGTGACAGTAATTTTCTTTCCTGTCACCGGCAGACGACTCCCCCAACCTACCCTGCAAACCCAGCACCCCTACTCCCTCTTCCAGAAGAGCACCTCTCCCCCACCCTTCTTTCGAGAACAGCACCCCCTCACCACATACATGCATACACACACCCACATGCACCCTGCATACACTCATTCACCTACACTTACATACATGCATTCACTCACACGCATCCACACTTGCATTCATTCACACGCATCCGTACTCGCATTGACTCACACACATCCATACTTGTATTCACTCACACAAATCCATACTCACATTCATTCACACACATCCATACTCACATTCACTCTCACACATCCATACTCACAGTCACACAAACATTCCAACATGCACTCACTTCAACAATCATACACTCATTCTAACACCCATTCAAACACCCACTCACACACACACACACACAACACTCCCACCCTCTCACCCCCTTCCCCTGTCGGACAATGAACTTATCTTGTCCGGCGAGGAGGTCATTCGGCAGGGAACGGGAACATGTGCTTCCACCACTGGCAGCGCCCTGCCATATTACAGGTCTTAGTACAGCTGGTGGAGTCCTTTTGTTGGGGCAGGCCGGTGGTGGAACCCCTGTGCCTCTGACTGCCAGTACAACTACTGGAGCATCTCTGCCCAAATTGTGGCAGAAATCCTTTAGTACTCGTAATATGGTGGTCAGAAGACCACCAGCACTGGCAGTCTTCTGGCGCCTGTGGCTTCGGCGGTCTTCTGAAAAGATCGCCGAAGTCATAATGAGGGTCTATGACTTAATGACTTCAGAAACACAACCAAAATAAATAAACACACTAATAACATAACTTGTCTACCACACCTAAATAAATGATGAAAAAAGGGTACATTATTTTCCCTTGGGAAAGGAATAGTATCTTAAAGCACTATACATCACAATAAGGCAAGTTTTCAACCAGAAGCAGCCCACCCTTGATTGGTGTGCCTATTCTAGTGCTCTAAGAAATAAACAACTACTAATATAGATTAGCATGCATTAAACTAACCCTTTAGTAAATCAGAAAAGTTCCATGTAGTGGTGTGAATTGGTGCTGCACAATACACACTTCCACATTGAAGACAATTTCATATTGAATATATCTCAAGATCTTAAATTCCACAAATCTATTTACGCAAACCAAAGAAAACTCCAAGATTAATCAGAATAGTTCAATATTTTTCAACACTTCAAATCCCTGGAATTTCAACACATTTGACGATGACGTCTAAACAGACTTAATAAGTAGCTCCTACAATCCAATCTTAGAAATACGAAACAATCATCAAAATCCCAAAATGTAAGACTTCTAATAACCCACAATCAACTTAGCATAACTAAAACACTCACATTCATTATAATTCACAACACCACAATTTGGGTTTGGATTTGGGGTAGATATTACTTATTTTGAGGCCTGTGGATTCTACATTTCCATAATTTATCCATAATCCACAATTTTGAATTATGTGTAAATAATGTATAAATGAATACATATACCTAATAGGATGTGAGCCTAAGTATATAATACATTTTGGCGGTCATTACAACATTGGATGTAAAAGGCACTTACCGCTGTGCAGAATACCGCCAACACACCGCAGCGGCCGCGGAATTCCGCAACAGCTATTATGACCCACATCTCGGAATCTGCCAAAACTCAGACACCCACACAAGTCCGCCACACCAAAGGTCAGTGATAAACTGGCGAAAACAAAACCTCCACCGTCACGCCAACAGAAATACACCCACACTATCACGACACACGAATCCACGTGGCGCTCTTTCAACCGCGGTATTCCATTGGCAGTACACACTGCTGCGCTCAAAATACACACACTCTTACAAAACACAGCCACATTGGACAATTCAAAATACACACACCTGATACACATACACACACCACTCCCACACACCCATTACAATATAGAACACACACCCACATCACCCACAAACTCCTACTACCAAAAATTCCGAAAGAAGGCCAGAGAGAGACACCACCAGCAAGAACAAAAGCATCCACAGGCACACAACACCATCACCCACACAACTTCCACGCACCTCACACAACACACCACTACATATCACCACACTTATCACCACACACTCCACCCCACACATCACCTACACCACCCCATGGCACGGCAAAGACACCCCAGGTTCTCGGAGGAGGAGCTCAGGGTCATGGTGGAGGAAATCGTCCGGGTAGAGCCACAGCTATTCGGATCACAGATGCAGCACACCTCCATAGCTAAGAAGATGGAGCTATGGCGAAGAATAGTGGACAGGGTCAACACCCAAGAAATCGGGAGGACATCAGGAAGAGGTGGAACGACATACGGGGGAAGGTGTGTTCCGTGGTCTCAAGACACCACCTGGCGGTTCAGTGGACTTGCGGCGGACCCCCACCTCCTCCCCCACAACTAACAACATGGGAGGAGCAGGTCTTGGCGATTCTGCATCCTGAGGGCCTCACAGGAGTAGGTGGAGGAATGAACTCTGATAAGACAAAGCTTTACTATTACATCCCCCACCCTACCTGCATGCTATCACATACCCCCACCCTCACCCTCACCCCCAGCACACCAACTCCTCACATATGTCCCAACATCACAAACCACACATCCCAACACCAAGCCCTGCATGCAACAACAAAGCATGGACACCGATCACCAAAGCATGCCCACTGCACATACCCATACACCCCCCTAAACTATCATCACACAAGTTCCCACACAGGAATGCTAGCACTGGGGTACATGGTCACCCACTCATTGCACACCATTACACACACAGATTTAATAAAAATCCTTTTATACCCCTACCCAACGTCACCGGACAGGAGGGTCCACACATGTCCACACCACCAACAGAAGAGGCCCACAGTGATGACAGCACCTCTGTCCAACTGGATCTAGATGACCAGCCTGGACCATCAGGGTCCTCTGGACAGCCGGTTCCCCTCACACAGGCACAGACCACCACAGACCTTCCCCCCTCTGCAAACACCAGCACAGCACCCACCCAGCGGGCCCATACCTCCGTCCCCAGGACACGTCAATCAGCTGTGTGTCCACCACTGCAGGGAACCCAGGATAACCCACCACCCCAACAACAACAGGGACCTGGAGTCAGTGATAGTGGGCACACGGTCCAGGGGGCGGAGGCCCAGGAACACAGGGGAACTGTGCGACAGGGGGCGGACAGGCCAAGGGAACCCACTCTCCACGAGGCCCTCTTCTCCATCATGGGAGCCTACCACCACTCCCAGGAGACAATGGCAACGGTACTGGCCAAGTTTCAGGAGACCTAGCGCATGCAGGAGGAACAGTATATGGGCTTCAGGGAGGAACTCAGTACCATCAGCTCCACCCTGGGCACCATCGTAGGGGTGCTGAAGGAAGTACTCAACACCAGGAGAGACACTGTGGCAAAACAAGGGGCCCCTGACACTAGCATGGACGATGAACTGCCCACCACCTCCGCCGGCGCTAGTGGACAGGACACCCCACCACAGGACCACCACACCAGCACCCCACCCCCTGCAGAGAGAGAACCACCCCGCAAACGGTCCCTGAGATCCAGGACAAAGACAGAGCACGATGCCAAGACCCCCGCCAGGAAATGAGACCACCCTGATTGTCATCCTACTGTCCCACTTTGTCACCCTGTCCATAATTAAACTGCCCCAGCTCCACTTCCTATGCCCATATGGGCAATGCACCTGTGAGACTAATAGACTGGACTCTGCCATGGACACTCCTCCGCCATCACCCCTCACCATTTCACTACCCCCTCCAATATTGAGCATTTAAATAAACACACCTAAAGCACAAAATGATCTGGAGTCTCTCTGTGATTTCGAAATAGTGTATTAGCAATTACAGTGACAAAATGTTTTTTAAATAGTAATGTCAACATACCTATGTCACACAGCTCTAGTCCATGAGGAATCTAAGCAGATGTCACACAGTGGGACCCACATCTGTGAAATCGTAAGGGAAAGTGACAACTCAGTGACCATACACTGGGTGAAAACGACAGACAGGAGAGAGGTAGTAGTGTCAAAGTACATGTAGTAGGCAGGTTTGTATTCCTACCTGTGTCTCACTGGAAATGTTGCAGAATCACTGAGTCCCTGTTGTGCATGTCTTCTTCCTCCTCATCACTGTCCACAGGCTCCACAGCTGCAACAACACCGCCATCTGGACCATCCTCCTGCAGAAAAGGCACCTGGCGTCGCAAAGCCAAGTTGTGAAGCATACAGCAGGCCACGATGATCTGGCACACCTTTTTTGGTGAGTAGAATAGGGATCCACCTGTCATATGGAGGCACCTGAACCTGGCCTTCAGGAGGCCGAAGGTCCGCTCGATCACCCTCCTAGTTCGCCCATGGGCCTCATTGTAGCGTTCCTCTGCCCTGGTCCTGGGATTCCTCACTGGGGTCAGTAGCCATGACAGGTTGGTGTAACCAGAGTCACCTGCAAATGGCGAGGGGCAACTGTTAGACACACACTAACCTGGAGGGATAACCCCAGTCCCAGACAACCATTCCCACTGACTTGCTTCCAGGTGCTAACCTAATAGTCACACACGGTGCCTCTGGAGTTGCCCCATCACATAAGGGATGCTGCTATTCCGCAGGATGTAGGCGTCATGCACTGAGCCAGGGAACATGGCATTCACATGGAAGATGTACTGGTCTGCCAAACATACCATCTGTACATTCATAGAATGACAACTCTTCCGGTTTATGTACACCTGTTCACTCCTGTGTGGGGGGACCAAATCCACATGGGTCCCATCAATGGCACCTATGATGTTGGGGATATGTCCCTGGGCATCCCCTTTCACTGTCGGCAAATCCTCCACCTGAGGGAAAACGATGTAGCTCCGCATGTGTTTTAGAAGGGCAGACAACACTCTGGACAATAAGTTGGAAAGCATAGGCTGGGACATCCCTGATGCCATGGCCACAGTTGTTTGAAATGACCCATTTTCAAGGAAATTGAGCACTGACAGCACCTGCACTTGAGGGGGGATTCCTGTAGGATGGTGGATTGCTGACATCAGGTCTGGCTCCAACTGGGTACACAGTTCCTGGATTGTGGCACAGTCAAGCCTGTAGGTGATTATCAAATGTCACTCCTCCATTTTCGACAGGTCCACCAACGGTCGGTACACCGGAGGATGCCACCATCTCCTCACATGTCCCAAAGGACGGTGCCTATGAAGGACAACAGTGAGCACAAAGTCAAACAACTCAGAGGTACGTACCCACAGTTTACCCAGAACACCAATCATACACAAAAGGTGGCCTGGTTGTGTGTTACGTCTAGGCCTAGGTATGTGTGATGCAGTTGAAAATGAAGCCATGTGGGTCCCTGAAATGTTGGCTGCCTGACCTCTAAAGTGGGACACTGGGATGTGAGGTAACTGCGCTGGCGTTGTACACCGTCGCAGCAGGTGGTCGAAGACCGCGGCGCAAAGCTGCATTGGTTAACATTGGACTCTATGGGTCCCAGGAGCCAATGACGATGTACGCCGGCGGTGACGGTACGCACCGCCGCGGACGTGACCGCCATTTTCTATCTGTTCAATCACTCGATACCTGATCTTCGATAGGAGAGGACCTACACTGCAAGTGCTGCTGTGACCTCGGTCTGGAAGAGACAATGGCTCGTGCGTCTGGGGAAAGGGCCCCTGCCTTCACATCGGAGGAGTTGGAGAAACTCGTGGATGGGGTCCTCCCCCAGTACACGCTACTCTACGGTCCTCCAGACAAACAGGTAAGTACACAGGGAGCATGTTGTATGGGCTATGCCTGTGTGGAGAGGGCTGGATGTAAGAAGGAAGGGGGCAGAGTGCTGCGTGCATGAAAGACGGTGAATGCATGTGCCACATGGCAAGGGTAGGGATGGGGGCCAATCACTTTGACGGTGCAGTTGGTAATGACTTCTCTTCTTCCCCTGTACATTTCATGTAGGTCAGCGCCCACCAGAAGAAAGATATTTGGCGTGCCATCGCCAAGGACGTCCGGACCCTGGGGGCCTACCACAGACAGAGCACCCACTGCCGTAAAAGATGGGAGGACATTAACCGCTGGAGCAAGAAGACGGCGGAGGCTCAGCTGGGGATGGCCTCCCAACGTGGGAGGGGTGCCCATCGCACCATGACCCCCCTGATGTTCAGGATCCTGGCGGTGGCCTACCCAGAGTTGGATGGCCGCTTGAGGGCATCACAGCAGACACAAGGGGGTGAGTACACTCTTATTCTGCTGACTTTGCACGCAGTGGAGTTGTCTGGGTGGGGGAGGAGGGCTGTGGGTTTCCCTAGGCCAGGGCGAGTTCCGTAGGCAAGGCGCCTCCGTAAGGCAGGCCATGAGGCACCCCAGCCCACCTCTGTAGAGTGCCAAGTACAGCTATTCATGCCCCTGTGTCATCTATGTGTGCAGATGTCGTCCATAGCCTTGTAGGCCATTTCCCAGGAATTTAACAGTGGAGCCCAAGAGCGCGGCGTAGTGCAGGGGGCTTCTGTGTCTGTCGTGTCCGCCAATGGTAGCGGTAATGCATGCACTCAACATGTCTTTCTTCTGTCGTCCCCCCTTTTTGTGGTCTCCCTGTTCTTGTGTGCATTAGCATCATCAGGTGGAGGAGCAGTGGCACCGGAGCACGAGGGAGCTGCATCCCACATGGCCCTGGAAGGCAAGACTACGGACTCGGAATTCACCAGTGGGACGGAGGGCGAAGGGAGCTCCACGGCGGGGACAGGAGCTGACACCAGCAACACGGACTCGTCCTCTGATGGGAGCTCCCTTGTGGTGGTGGCAACATCTGTGCCCCCGCATCTACAGGTACAGCCGCCACCCCCCCCTACCAGCACTGCCCTCTGAGCAGCCCCTTAGCCTTCGCCCCGTGCCCGCTCACCCAGGAGTGTGGGCATCACCTTCGCCCCAGGCACCTCAGGCCCTGCCCCAGTCACCCCTGCTGTCCTCAGTGAGGAGGCCATTTACCTCCTCAGGTCCCTCACTGTTGGGCAGTCTACCATTTTGAATGCCATCCAGGGTGTAGAAAGGCAGTTGCAACAAACTAATGCATTGTTGGAGGGCATTAATTCTGGTCAGGCGGCCCTTCACTGAGCTTTTCAAACTCTGGCCTCAGCACTGATGGAAGCCATTGTCCCCGTCTCTAGCCTCCCCCCTCCAACTTCCTCCACCCAGACCCAATCCCCTGTACCTCTGCCTATCCCAAGCACACCATCATACCAGCCTGCACACACCTCAACACACAAGGGAAGCTCAGGCAAACATAAGCAGCACACATCCCACAGGCACTCAAGCAAGCAACACACACATGCAGACACACCAACATCCACTGCCTCCACTGTGTCCCCCTCCTCATCGTCTCCCTCCTCCCTCCCAGTCTCGTCTACACTCACACCTGCATGCACTACCTCTACAGCCACTATGTCCCTCACCAGCACACCCACCATCACACCCTGCTCACGTTCAGTCACCACCCCCACTACCATTCACACGTCCCCTGTGTCCTCTCCCAGTGTGTCTGTGACGCCCCCTCCCAAGATACACAAACGCAGGCACACACCCACCCAACAGCCATCCACCTCACGACAGTGTCCTGCGCATGCACCTTCACCCAAAGTCACCAAACATACACCTCCTACTACCACCACCTCTTCCTCCACTCCCAAACCCCCTCCAGCTACCCGTCCCAGTGTGTCCAAAAAACGTTTCCTGTCCACCCTTGACTTTTCTCCCACACCTCCCCCACCCCGTCCATCTCATAGGTCCCGAAGTAGCACCTCAGCCAAAACATCTCCAGGACCAGTTGTGCCTGTTGTCACTGGTATGTGGAGTGCACCAGCCACCAGGACAGCCAGTGTGGCACGGAGCAACAGTACAGACAGTCCCCCACCTGTGAAGCATCAGAAGTTGGCCAGTGCCCGGCGGGAGAGGGGGAAGACTCCATCCACCAGCCAGGGGTCCCGTTGGGAGTGTGGAGTCAGCTGTGACACCTTCCAAGGTGGGGAAGGGCCACAAGAAACCCGGCAAGTCTGGGAAGAGCTGCACGGTGGAGAAGACCGCCATCATCCCCACTGCCCAGGAGGCCACCGCCAGGCCCAGCCCAGCTGCCCAGGAGGCCACCGGTAGCCCCAGCACAGCTACCCAGGAGGCCACTGCCAGCCCCAGCACAGCTGCCCAGGAGGCCACTGCCAGCCCCAGCCCAGCTGCCCAGGAGGCCACCGCCAGCCCCAGCCCAGCTGCCCAGGAGACCACCGCCAGCCCCAGCACAGCTGCCCAGGAGGCCACCGCCAGCACCATCCCCGCTGGGCCATGAAGGACCGCCAGCAAAAGCCCCGCTGGGCCATGAAGGACCGCCAGCACAAGCCCCGCTGGGCCATGAAGGACCGCCAGCACCAGCCCCGCTGGGCCATGAAGGACCGCCAGCAAAAGCCCTGCTGGGCCATGAAGGACCGCCAGCAAAAGGCCAGCTGGGCCATGAAGGACCGCCAGCAAAAGCCCCGCTGGGCCATGAAGGACCGCCAGCACAAGCCCCGCTGACAGGGCACCGTCAACTCAAGCACCGCTGAACAGAGCACTGCGAACTCAAGCCCCGCTGAACAGGGCACCGCCAACTCAAGCACCGCTGAACAGGGCACCGCCAACTCAAGCCCCGCTGAACAAGGCACCTCCAATTCAAGCACCGCTGAACAGGGCACTGCCAACTCAAGCCCCGCTGAACAGGGCACCGCCAACTCAAGCCCCGCTGAACAGGGCACCGCCAACTCAAGCACCGCTGAACAGGGCACCGCCAACTCAAGCACCGCTAGCCATAAGCGGCAGGGGCCCTGACGCAACTGGGTCCATCACGGGGTGAGTGATGCACTCTGGGCACCAGTCCCCATCCAGAACCAGAGGAGACATCCATCCACTACCTCTGTCCTTCACAGGATGAAGCACTATTGGCACCAGTCCCCCTCCAGAACCAGTGGAGACATCCATCCACTACCTCTGTCCTTCACAGGATGAAGCACTCTTGGCACCAGTACCCCTCCAGAACCAGTGGAGACATCCATCCACTACCTGTGTCCTTCACAGGATGAAGCACTCTGGGCACCCGTCCCCCTCCAGAACCAGTGGAGACATCCCTCCACTACCTCTGTCCTTCACAGGATAAAGCACTCTGGGCACCAGTCCCCCTCCAGAACCAGTGGAGACATCCATCCACTACCTCTGTCCTTGACAGGATGATGTACTCTGGGCACCAGTCCCCCTCCAGAACCAGAGGAGACATCCATCCACTACCTCTGTCCTAGGCAGCATGAAGCACTCTGGGCACCATGCCCCCTCCAGAACCAGTGGAGACTGTTATCCACTTGAGAGACTGTGGCTTTGCACTCCCCAGGATTGAACAGTGGGCAAACCACCCACTGTAGAGACTTGAGAGACTGTGGCTTTGCACTCCCCAGGATGGAACAGTGGGCAACCCACCCACTGTAGAGACTTGAGAGACTGTGGCTTTGCACTCCCCAGGATGGAACAGTGGGCAAACCACCCACTGTAGAGACTTGTGAGACTGTGGTTTTGCACTCCCCAGGATGGAACAGTGGGCATGTGGCCCCCTCGTGGATTTGGCGTCGTGCACTCAAGCGGCTGAGGTGCCCCCCCTTTCCATCCTCCTGAGGTGCCTGTTTTCTTGCTCTCTGATGCCCCTGCAGTGTTCTCTCTGTCATGGTCGGGGATCTTGTGTGGGCCTCGCCCATACCGTGTGGTCCCAGTGTTCCACGGACTTTCTTTGTGCAGTACCTGGACTACTATGCCTGGTATATATTTTGTACATGGTGTATATATATATATTTCTGCCTACTTGTTTGTAATATATTCCGATGGTTACACTCATTTTCTTTGGTCTTTGCATTCTTCCGGGGGGTCTAGAGGGTGTAACTGTGATGTATTGATATGTATTAGTGTGTGTGTTGTAGTGGGTGAGGGTGGGGGTGTTGCGTGTGTGTGTCCCTGTTTTTTGCCTCCCCCTTCCCCTGTGTTGTAGGTGCAGTACTCACCGTGGTCTTCCCCACCGGCGTTCGTGCTCCTGATAAACGAGCAGGAAGACTATCGCAGGTAGGATTTAGAGTTCCGGTTCCATGGTGTCCTCGTTCCTCGTGGAGTGTGTAGAGGTGAGCGTTTTCCCTTCAAAATTCCTGTTTCCGTCGTGTTTTTATCCACGGTGAATCCGCCCCGGAAAAGGTGGCAGATTGGCCTGTCATAATAGTGTGGTCAGTACATTGTCTCCCGTCTGTCTGTTGGCTGTGACCGCTGCGCTGTTTGTTTGCACCGCCGTGGCGGTCGGAGTGTTAAAGTGGCGGTCTTAGTTGGCGGTTTCCGCCACGGTCGTAATTGCTATTTTTTTACCCCCGGCCTGTTGGCTGTCTTACCGCCGCTTTAACACCATCCGCCAGTGTTGTAATGACCACCTACATTTTCCACAAGCATTGATTAAATGCATAGAAAACAAGATAAAACATGATATAGTAAATTGTGCTTTGATAAAAGAGCAAACCAGGCTTTGTATCTGGTTTCTAACTAAAAATAATAATAATGAACCTTATGCTGCACCCAAATAAATGTAAAGCAAAAGGTCCAATATAATTAATTGAGCTTCTTATTTCTTCATTATAAGTTCCTAGCAGTTTCCTCTCTTGCGTAACAATAATTACAGTCAGAGTCAATGTGTTTCGTTCTATTGAACTTCTTCAGGACTGCAGGTATAATACAGAAAACACATATATGATATCTATACATGCATAAACATATATAAACAACAAATTGCAATGCTATATCTACAAATCATATTATACATATCGTAGACAGCAATTCATATCTAGATACATAGCTAACATAAAACAACTTGTCATCTAACACTATTGTACAATTGCCTTTGATGACATTTTGTTTAAACAACCTACACCTATTTCCAGAAAAAAAGAGAATAGCAGGACTATCATTTTACAATATGAAGTGAATTTGTCTACCATACCATATGTTATCCATTCAATTCCTGAAATCATGGACATTCACATACAACATTGTTTACAAAATTCTCAAACGTGGGTCCCAATATAATTAAGTGGTGATTTTGCCTAGTGAATGTAAAATTAATTTATATCACATACCAAATTGATTCTGAAAAGTGTATTTCCTAAGTCTTTCTGCAAGAACCACCAATTGTGTAGTCTAGTCTCAACAACATCTCCACATTTCTGTTTCTCCCTTATTTTCCCAGGATAAATATTCCAAAGATGCCAATCTTACAACAGCATCATCCTGGGCAGAGATTATTCGCCAGACCACCCAATATATAAGGGAATTAGTAAATGACATATTGACATTTACCAGGCAAGAAAGTACAAACATAAACATTCTATAACCTTATATTAAACAACAAAATAATATCACAAAGTCTCCCTAAGTCAATAAACTGAAAGAGCATTCCCTAGCCATTTGATGTGATATTAACATTTATTTATTTTTCTTGCACACAGCTCATGCACCAAAAGACAGGTTGTATTCATATAGCATCCATTTTACAAAACAACAATGTCCAATGCTCACTCAATACAGAGACACAGTCATAGACCTGATATAATGCCAGGGTTTCTCTTCATTTCTGTTCAGCTCAGTATGTGAAGTCCATATTGTTAATGGGACTGCTACATGTTCCATGCTAGAAAAAGAAGGAGAATGGCGCAGTCAATGATCATAAGGACTGCAGGCAAACAGTCAAACTGACTTGAAAGCAAGGAGTGAGAAAACACAGTAATCACTCTAAGCACAGCTTTAAATCCAGTCATCAGACCATAGCTGATGGTTTTGAAGAGTGCACATTACCAGTTGTGCTTGATGAGTTGAAAATTATGTGCACAAAGTCTATGAAATGCATAGGGTACTATGTCTACAAAAGTCTTTGAATCTCTGAAGCAGAGTGGGTTGCCTGTAAGTGAAATGTTTCTACGGTTGAGGTGAGAGGGACCTCTTTTTGTATCAAAATGATAAGACGTTTACATAGTTTATCAAAACACAAAGTACCTGTGCCTATTTCAAGCCAGGGAACATGCTCAAGTACATTGTGGGGTAGGGGATACAAGGTTATTCCGCAACATTTTATCATTTTTGACACACTTAGCAAATAAGGTTGGACTTGTGTCATTCCACAACAGCTTTGATTAGTTAAAAATAATTATGAACCAATATTCAAGACTGTATAGTGAGTCGGGCTGGATGGAACAGGCACAACTGAAATTGTAAAATTCAGGCCTGGCTTGATATGGTTACAAATTTCATGTAAAGTGATAGAATCACACAGGAGTGAAAGACCTAGAGGCTTTCTGCAACCAGATGTGCTTATGAATGCATGAGTTGTCTTGAGTTAGGCAGGAGAGTTAGAATGGTAACTCCCACATATGATGCAGCACAGAACTATGCATTTTTTCACACCAACCCAGGACATATACTTCAGGCATTAATGACAATGAAAGCCTGCAAAGGAAAGGAAAATGACTCCATTCAGGAGCCATGTAAGAAGTGGATTTTCAGTTACAGAAAATGGGGTATGTCCCATTTTCCAGGCTGAAGAATGTGTGATGACCCCTTTAGCTGTGAAAGTTGCTCAGTACTCAGCCAGCCTATGTTGGACTAAGTCTCCTTTTAGAATACCAAGAGCTGAGGATACTATACTGTTTAAAGCAACAGTTCTTGACCTGTGGTCTGTACTCCCTGGGGATCCACAACACCTACTCTGGGGGTCTGTGACTGTTATAGAAAATGTAAATATTAGTAACAGATTAAGGAAGAGTAGATAAATAAAAAAACACCTTGTAAAACTGAAAACCTAAAAACATTGTGTAAATGTGAAGGAATTTGAATTTGTGGGCCAAAAATTAAGTTGTTATCCTCCGATTTTGCCATGGGAACAATGTAACAGCATCAAACAGAATGTAGTCTGTATGATAGGTAGCCCTAACCGAATTTAGAAAAGCTCCAACCTTCCCAATAAAATGTAGATGTTTTTTAATTGTTTGTGAAAGAAACAAAATATTTTATCATTTGTGTATTTGTTTGATGAATGATTGTTTCTGTTTGTTTTGTATTGTTTTGTGGTTCAAATCTACCAGATTGCAGTTATGATTCAGTAGGGGGGTCCTCGGATTCCAGTAATGATTAAGTGGGGGTCAAAAGAAGTCACAAGGTTTAGAACCACTGGTTTCAAGAATACTCTATTTTGGAGAGTGTATACATACTGTTGTCTATGACTCTAAATGACATTTGCAATTTTTTTTTGTTAGTTTGCCTAACTCATTCAACAACTTCTTTTTCTGAATATCTTTGCCATTCATTTTAGGTGAAATAGGGCTCTGCATCGATTCAACATTTAGTAACGGCTGGGCATGGTCTAAGAAGGAAATCAGAAAAATCCATATTTTCACTAATTCTGGACAAATACCTCTTTACAGCTGTTAGACTGGAAGGTGCTAGCCAATGTTGGCACTGCTTTACCACATGACATGTGGTTATGGTTCAAGGTGTCTGGGCAATTAAATTGGTGATGAGAAGTGTTGGAAAGAAATCAGTAGAATTATATGTTTAATCTCGGAACATAATATTTAGTTTAACATCAGTCATGTTTTCTTTCATTTGCAAATTTGAGTATTGCTTTAAATTTACTTTTGGGATTAAAGTTTTTTAAAAATCTTTTGTGGTTCCAAATCCTAGACAAATCGTCTGTTCAACACTTTTGGAATATCATTTATCTGGGTATTATTGATAGTCTTAACAGGACTACTTTACATTGTACTTACAAAACATGTTTCTCATAAACATTTTCTTTCCAAAACTTATAGCCTTATACATGGCATGGTTCTTAGTAAACACACAAGAACAAATAAACTTATTTTTTCATTGTTATGAGTTTTTTGAGTAATAAAAAGCTGTTAGATCTGACCTATCAGTACTCTTAAAGTAAGGGCATTTCTTCAGAAAATTTGGTAGCTATTAAAAGACAGTCCTAGCAGTTTCGCTGCTGTGTAAAGTTGTATATCACCCATGGATGGCTATCTCTATCTCTGTAGTAGTGCACATAATCATGACTATAACACATTTGCTTGACAAATGTCAGCACTTTTATAAGGATCCTAATTATGGAGAGTTTTATATGCTAGCAAATCAGAAATCTCATTTAACACAGGAGTAATCCCCCAATCATCTGAAAAGGAACCAGACAAGATCCCCAGTCATCTACTGAAATTGGCAATGGCAAAGACTTTGTGGGCCCCATTATCTAATATGGAACTTTTCTTAAATCATGCCATTAGGCACAGGGTAGGCTGTAATGTTTGAAGCATAGGGGTCTCTTTGAATTGAACACTGTGGGAAGAAGAATGCAGTTGTAGTTTTGAACCGCATGAAGTGGCACAGTTTTATCAGAAACATAATGTCCATTCAATTTCAGCCAAACAATATTTAACATGATGTGCCACATAGTATGGAGAAACAGTCCTGCACAATCCAGAAGAAGGACAATGGTGGTATTCCATACCTGTCACAAAACCAATGATAAGCAAGTAGAAATCAATGTTTCTGAGTGACTGTGTAGTATATATATATATATATAATAATTTATTTATTTATTGTACAGATAATAAAATCCAATACAAAAAAAGAAACAAAAAAGCAATCGAAAGTGAATACCCTCAAGGACTAAATTCACGCTAAAAACACACAATAAGTTAAACACACATGACATATTAAAAAAAAGACATTCCTGCCTAAAAGCGTAAGACAATCCTGAAATATAAAAATAAAACAAGCCACCCAACCCGGAGCCCCGCATAATACACAAAGACAAAATACAGAGGCACAGCCCTAAAGTGCATGGTGCATTAAATAGTAATTGCACTAACCATCGACATATGCTATTAGAACTCCTCGATCAAACCAATAACGGGTAATAGGGCAAGAGCATTAAAGAGATTCCAAGAGGAGTTAGGCAGGGCTGTGTCTTAGCACCTACCCTCTTTCTTTTATACATAAACAACTGTATCGAATATCTAACCAATTGCAATAATGATTTACCCAAGTTGGCAGGCAAGAAAATCCACGGTCTGCTTTATGAGGATGATACCATCCTATTAGCCAAAACTCCCACGGGATTGCAAATTCTGGTTGGCCAATTCTGCTTGTTCTGTAGAGACTTTGGTTTGGAAGTTAATGTCAAGAAAACCAAGTTTATGATATGTAGTTCATGGAAAACAAAAGCAAAAGCGACCATTTCAATGAACTCCATTCCTTTGGAAAGGGTCACTAAGTACGACTACTTGGGGATCAGATTAACGGACTCGGGCAGCTGGGTTGCAGCTATTAGAAAAGGGGCTCATATCATATGCCAAAGAGGGGGGGCCCTAGGACGCAAAGCGAGAACTGTAGCTAGTCCACCTTTGAATCCTATCCTTGAAATACACAAAGTTAAAATTCGAGGTGCTGCACTGTACGGGGCAGAGTTATGGGGTTCCCAAAGGCAGTTGGACGTACTCCAAATTAAAGAGAATCATTTTTTCAGGTATATAACTAGGTTGGGAAAGGGTACACCGATGAGCCCTCTCAGACTAGATCTCAGAACAAACAGCATCAAAGATGTAGCGGGTCTGAGACATCTCTTATATTGGATCCGCTTATGGAAAATGGAAGAACTGGAACCCTTTCGAGAGGCAATTAAAGATCTTATGAAGACCCAGTGTATCTGGAAAAAGGCCAGGTGACCGAGGGAGATGAAATTGGCCTGGGACGAACTAGCTTTCCCCCACTTTTGGGAGAGACCCGAGTCGATCCCCACCACTGCTACCTCACTAGTTAAACAAAGATACTGGGAGAAGGCCAATGAGGAGATCCTCCATAGTATCGGGGTGGGCCGATTAACATCTGAGTTCCTGCTTGCAAAACTAGAACCATGGCCTGAGCAATTTTTTGATCTCCCAATACCTGCATATGCCCGTGTTTTATTCCTCCAGTTTAGATATGGAACCTTACCAGTTAATAGTTTTACTACTCGATGGTCGAAGAATAGTTCTGAGGCCAACAAGTGCTCAAAATGCAATACATATGAGGAATCAATTGAACATGTTCTGTTTTTTTGTCAACCTATATAAAAGTCCTAGCAAAAAATGGATTATCCCATTGTGCAAAGCTTTGCTATTATATGATCGAGCTAATGCCCATAGAATTTATAAATATTATTCGTCTACACTGGTTGTAAGTGCGGTCACCAAATTTTTGACAGCAGCTTGGTCCATTCGTCACAGGGCCACCTTAGTGTCAGATTTTTTATGTTGAGCCACATAGTAGGAATAGTGGGGAACTATAGATGGTTATGACTTTTGAATGGCTCTTCCCCTTTTTCCTGTTTTTATTCAATGTTTTTAGAGATGATATTCTCTTACCAAATTTATTATAATTTACAGTGATAATATTATGATAACAAAAGTATCTGATTTTATTATTCTATGTATAGCCTTTATGATCAATGGTTGAGATAAAGTATTTATTTATCAATCTATTTACTGTATAACAGTACACTGCACTTTAGACTGTTAGTATCAGAACAGTTCTTATGATTCACGGTCGAGATATAGTATTTATTTACAAATTTACTTACTGTATGACAGCACATTGCACTTTAGACTGTTAGTACTAGAACTATTTTAATACTAGTGGTCCTGGCCATAAAATGTGCCTTTCCTTAGGATAATGGTATATTGAATCCTAGACTAGCAGTCCGGGAATTATTCTTACATTGAAGTCCTGACTCTATTATGTATTTATAACTGTATTAATGGTTAAAAGCACATTCCATTTTAAATAGTTGTGAATGAAAATGCAATAGCCTACAGCAGGAGCTTGCCAAAATGTGCTGATGATCGGTTTTTAAGAAGGCAAGAAGGCCTCCTGTTATTTTCTCCAGATTATAAAGAAGCCAATGGTTGTTCTTGCTTTTAGTATTTATTATGAGTTTTATCATTTATTTTTACATTTTCTTTTTTCTTTTTTTTTATGTACTGATGTATGGTTGACTGCAGTCTAATGGTCTAAATTTTGACCAAATAAAGAGAATTGAATTGAGATTTCAGTTATACCTGTTCATTGCTCCCAGTGCCGTTGAGTTTAGATTGTGTAATTTTAATAAATTTAGTCAATAACACATTTAGCATTGGGTTTCCTGGGTCCAAATACTGGATGATAGTCTGTCAACAGGAGCGGATTCCCAATTCATTCCATTTGCTCCGAAGCAGAAATCTACGCTCCTTCAATAAAGCTGGGCACAGGCAAACCACATGGTCATGGTTTCGTCCGCATTACAACAACCTCTACATGTCACACCGACCCCAGGGGGTAGCTGCCATCAGGGGAGATGTTTAAAAAAAACAATTGTCCATCCTTAAGGCCATAAAGGCCTTGTTCAACCAAAACCCATAAGGGCAAGAGAAAAAAACTAGAAGACGTACCTGGCTTAAAAGATTCAAATACTGCCCAGGTGTGCTTCCGGTGAACGAGTAGGGAGCAGTCTGAATGATAAGAATACAGTTGAATAAGCCTTTTAACCTCTAGTTTAAACAGAGAGTAGGGGGAATCACTTGCCCAAAGATCACCAGCCTCTAATTGTCGTGTGCATTCAACCAAGAAATTAGAATAAGTGCACTTCGATTTTGACTCACTAATTTATTGCCATAAGACTGACTCCAAGTGACCATCCGTGGTCTGACGCAATTTATAACAAAGCTTCAGAAAAGCACCAGCACCTACTGCCACCAAATCCGGAAGCCCAAATTCCAACTGGACCTGCGCAAGTGAAGCCAGGCGTGGGACATGAAAGACTCTCTTGTAGATTCTCTTGTAGATTTTGATGACCAGCCTATTTAATAGGCAAGAGCCTTTGCCCAACAACATTTCTTGGCCATAGGCCAGCGAAGGGATAATCTTTGCTCTCATAACTTCCATTAGGGGAAGAAGGGTCCGCCCCTTTAAAACTTTAGATAATTTAGAGAAGGCCACCTGCAATGCCACAGCTTTAAGTTCAATTTCCTTCTTATGTTTGACAAAACTGCCCCTGGAATTGAAATATACCCCTAAATATTTATAAAACAAGTTTACAGCTTTTATAATACCAACTAAAGCCTGAGTGTTTTTTCCTCCCAAAGGAGACTACTTTTGTTTCAAGCAAAATAATTTCCAGTTGATTCATGGAAGTGTAAGATGCAAGTTGGTTAAGCAGGCGTTGGAGGCCAATCTTAATGCAACTAAATAGTGCAAGATCATCAGCATAAAGCAGGTGACTAAGCTTAAAGCCACCAATCTTGGGGGTGATGAGAATGAACGGCATCAAGAGATGTTGACATATCTGCAATAAACAGATTAAAAAGAAGGGGAGCAAGTACACAACCTTGTTACACACCACGGGTGGTGGAAATTTTCCTAGAGAGGGAGCACCCATCACTAAGCTTAATAAGGACCCAGGTGTTTGTATGAAGTTCTATGATAGCACCCAAGAGTACTGGAGAGATGCCCCAGTTTTGTAATTTAGCCCACAGGGCACTCCGAGGGAATCCGATCAAATGCTGCCTTAAAATCCACAAAACAACAATTCAGCATCAGACCTGACACAATCGCCTTGTCGATCAGAATAGAAAGAGCTAATACATTGGTTGAAGTGCCTGAGCCAGCAGAAAACCCTGTTTGGACAATGGGAATTAAAGCCTTCGATTCAGCCCAAGCACAGACATCTTGCAACAAGACTAGCATAGAATTTAGCCTCATTGTCCAACGATCATCCTAAAATTGGCAGGGTCTGACCTTGAACCACTTTTATATAGAGGATGAAGGAGGGCACCACTCCAGAACTCAGGTATTGTTGAAGTCAAGAGGCAGTGCTTGAACAAATACGCAAGATGGTTAGCCCAAAAGAGAAGATCCTGTTTGAATAGTGCCTGTGGAAGGCCGTTGGGACCAGGGGCTCCAAATTGCTTAGTGTTGGAAAATGGGTTATTGGTAAGGGCAGGTAAGTACCTACACTTAGGAATAGGCCACTAACCTCCACTTAGGTCCAGTTAGGTCTCAGTAAATTAAACCCAGCTCAACCCTTGGCAGCTTGGCAACGAGCGACAAGGCTTAACTTAGGAGACAGAGTGTAAAACATTCAAATATCAAAAAACAGTAATTAAATAAAACACAGGAGGAAACAGTTTAAAAATCCCAAATCAATTTATGAAAATAGATGATATGTTTATCTTCAAAATGACACCAAAACGAATAAAATCGGATAAGGGGAACCGGAGATATTAATTTTTAAAGAATTATTACTTTCTAACGCATAGAAACAAAAAGCGCCAATCTGTTCATATGGTTGCACCTCGACTGGGGCAAAGTTAAAGTTTAAGGCCGACGCGATGGAGCCCGGCTCGGCTACAGGACACGGGAGGCCTTGGTCAAAACTTTACCTTAGGACTTAGTCATTTTTCTGAAGATTTTCTTCAGCAGGACAAACCTGACAGTCCAATCCGACCTTCTGGAACTCTTCCTTGGATACGCGTTGCGGGAACCCTCGGTGGAGATTTTTACCTTTGGACTTAGTTGTTTTTTCGAGGTGAAAATCCTTCGACTGGGGCAAACCTGGATCTTGATCTGATGTCCTTGGAGCCCTCCTCGGATACGCTGACTGGGAGGTCCCGGTCAACTTCCTACGTTCGGACTTAGGTGGCCATTACAACCCTGGCGGACGGTGTTAAAGCAGCGGTAAGACCGCCAACACGCCAGCAGTAAAAAAAAATTGAATTACGACCGTGGCGGAAACCGCCAACAAAGACAGCCACTTTAACACTCCGACCGCCACGGCGGTACAGACAAACAGCTTGGGGGTCACCGCCAACAGACAGGTGGAAGACAAAGTACCGCCTACAGTATCCCAACCTACCAATCCGCCACCTTTTCCAGGGCGGATTCAGCGCTGACAAAAACACAGCGGAAACAGGACTTTGAAGGGAAAACGCTTACCTCTACACACCCCACGAGGAATCTGGACGCCATGGAACCAGAGCTGCACATCCTGCCAGCCCTCATTTTCTTGCTCCTCTACCAGGAGCATGAACGCCGGCGGCGAAGACCACGGTGAGTACTGCACCTACGACACAGGGGAGGGGGAGGGAAAAAACAGGGACACACACACGCAACACCCCCACCCCCACCCTCACCCACTACAACACACACACTAATATATATTTATTTATACATTATAGTTACAACCGCCAAACCCCCCGGAAGAATGCAAAGACAAAAGGAAATGAGTGTAACCATTGTAATATATTAAAATCAAGTACGCAAAAATATATGTATACACCATAAACAAAATATATACCAAACTTAGTAGTCCATGTAGTGCTCCAATAAAGTCCGTGGAACACTGGGCCCACACGGTATGGGCGAGGCCAACACAAGATCCCCAACCATGACGGAGAGAAAACTGCAGGGGCATCAGGGAGCAAGAAAACAGGCACCTCCGGGGCAGGGAAAGGGGGGGCACCTCAGCCGGTTGAGTGCACGACACCAAATCCACAAGGGGGCCACATACCCACTGTACAATCCTGGGGACTGCAAAGCCACAGTCTCTCAAGTCTCTACAGTGGGTGGGTTGCCCACTGTTCCATTCTGGGAAGTGCAAAGCCACAGTCTCTCATGTCTCTACAGTGCGTGGGTTGCCCACTGTTCCATCCTGGGGAGTGCAAAGCCGCAGTCTCTCAAGTGGATGCCTTTCTCCACTGGTTCTGGAGGGGGCCTTGTGCCCAGAGTGCTTCATCCTGATAAGGACAGAGGTAGTGGATGCCTTTCTCCACTGGTTCTGGAGTGGGCATGGTGCCCAGAGTGCTTCATCCTGCTAAGGACAGAGGTAGTGGATGCCTTTCTCCACTGGTTCTGGAGGGGTCCTTGTGCCCAGAGTGCTTCATCCTGCTAAGGACAGAGGTAGTGGATGCCTCTCTCCACTGGTTCTGAAGGGGGCATGGTGCCCAGAGTGCTTCATCCTGCTAAGGACAGAGGTAGTGGATGTATCTCCCCACTGGTTCTGGAGGGGGCCTTGTGCCCAGAGTGCTTCATACTGCTAAGGACAGAGGTAGTGGATGTATCTCTCCACTGGTTCTGGAGGAGGCTCTGTGCCTAGAGTGCTTCATCCTGCTTGTGACGGACTCAGCAGCGTCAGTGCCCTTGGCGCTCATGGGCCAGCGGTGCTTGTGACGGCGGTGCCCTGTTCAGCGGTGCTTGTAGCGGCGGTGCCCTGTTCAGCGGTGCTTGGAGCGGCGGTGCCCTGTTCAGCGGTGCTTGGAGCGGCGGTGCCCTGTTCAGCAGTGCTTGAAGCGGCTGTGCCCTGTTCAGTGGAGCTTGTAGCGGCGGTGCCCTGTTCAGTGGTGCTTGGAGCGGCAGTGCCCTGTTCAGCGGTGCTTGAAGCGGCAGGCTCCTTTGCAGTTACTCAGCTGCTGGCGGTCCTCTCTGTCCCAGCGGGGCTTGTGTTGGCGGTCCTCTCTGTCCCAGCAGGGATGATGGCTGTGGCCTCCTGGGCAGCGGGGATGATGGCGGTGTCCTCCTGGGCAGCGGGGATGATGGCGGTGGCCTCCTATGCAGTGGGTATGATGGCGGTGGCCTCCTGTGAAGCGGGGATGATGGCGGTGGCCTCCTGGGCAGCGGGGATGATGGCTGTGGAACCAGAGACAAACCAGGCAGTAGAGCAGGGAGGGGGCAGGCAGGAAATACAGCAGGGAAGTTGCAATACTGCTGCGCAGCTCCATAAACACAGTTGCTCTCGCAAAAAAATGGGCCAGAGGGCTGGGGGTCCGGGTGGACCGCAGTCACGTAAACGCCCCTGTTGGTCCTCGGTCCTCATACAGAGGTTGTGCAGGGTCATGCGGTGGCCCTTACCGGCCAGCATCAGTTCACTTTCACTTTCACCTGCAGCAGGGGACACCGGCTTCGGTGGCTCCGACAGCACGCAGCTCCGGCGTCTCCGTGCAGCAAGCTCCAAGCTCCACCTCCTGGCACCTCCTGGTGAGCGCATAACGTGATGTGCGTCTCTGCGTCTCTGCCGTTCTCGTGACGGGACTTAAGTGACACTTTCAGATGGCAGCTCACAAGCACAGGAGACACAGAGATCTAGAAGGCTTCCTGCTATAAACAAAGTAGAGAAAATGATCCAAGGAGGAATGACACCAAATGAAAAGATGTTAGAACCATCTTAGATTGCGAGTTACAGGCAAGAACCGTATAGTATAACAGTAAATCATCTGTTCAAAATTTAGTAACTTTCATGAAGTGCTATTTCTTTTAAAGGAATTACTTCAATTGCTGTTGGCTGAATCTGGGGTTTATAGTACACTTCAATGTTATTTAGTTATATTTGCAATTGTAGACATGACAGCATCAGATTCCTCCATGAAATCTCTTACTTGAGGCTTGGTAATCTCTGCATTGGGACCCAAGCTCTCACTGTCACTGTACTTTTCTTGAGGTAGCTCCTTTAGAGTACTGAGAGGTAGCAAGGTTCTACTTTGAAGTCACTCTGTGGTGTCCAGGGAGTTTGTTGTACATAATTGACCATACATTGCTTCTTAGCGTGATTGATGCCACCTTTTACCCCAAGAACTGGAATGGGTGGTCTAAAAAAGGGCCCAAATACTTACTTATGATGAATTATTTCTTGGACGAGATCACTCACTTGGGCGATACACCCACCATCAGCATGCAAAGCTTTTTCTTTGCTGATGCTGGACCCACAATGCTTCCACCTAGATAACCTGTCTCTGACCTCTCTATAAAATATTGAAATGTTGGTCAAACAATTTCTCTTCCACCATCTTTGCAGGATTACCTACGCCAGGTACATATATAGATACTCTAAAAAGCATCTTATGTGCAGTGTGACCACCTAATTCTCTTCTAGGTAACTTATTTGATATGCTCTGGACACCATGCAGATGATGGAACCTACTCAGTCCTGAACTTAACACCCTAGCGGGTGGGCTTGTTTAAGCATACCATTATATTGCTCATTAATTCTGTTGCTCCATGCACCAAGTAAGTGCAAATAGTGGAAACATACTCCAAGAGCAGACACAGCACCGCTGAAAGCTTTTGCAGCAAACCTAGGACCATTGCTGGAATGAAAGGTATGAATTGCTCCTATGGCTACTAGGCAATGCAAATCCTTTAACACCACTCAGGAATCAGCATTTCTTTGTAGCCAAACCCATAAAAAATTGGAGCATGAATCTACTACAACCAATATACATTTATATTGATTAACAGATTTGATTGGCCCGAAATGGTGAGATAAATTACACCAAAAAGGAGATTGGAGACTGCACTGATTTATTCCATTGACAAATACTACACTGACGTACATACTCTGGTTTGCTTATGCAACCCTGGCCACCAGCATCATTGCTGGAACGCAGACATGGTAGCACTCATGCCAGTGTGGGCAGATACTATGGCGGTCATTCTGACCGCGCCGCTCGCCATGCGGTCACCGCCGAATGACCGCACCGCGGTCAAAATACCGCTGCGGCCATTCTGGCTTTCCCGCTGGGCCGGCGGGTGACCGCCAAAAGGCCGCCCGCCGCTCCAGCGGGAAAGTCCCTGCAACGAGGAAGCCGGCTCCGAATGGAGCCGGCGGAGTTGCAGGGGTGCGATGGGTGCAGTGGCACCCGTCGCGATTTTCAGTGTCTGCAAAGCAGACACTGAAAATCTTTGTGGGGCCCTGTTAGGGGGCCCCTGCACTGCCCATGCCAGTGAAAACCGCCAGAAACAGGCTGGCGGGAAGGGGGTCGGAATCCCCATGGCGGCGCTGCAAGCAGCGCCGCCATGGAGGATTCCCTGGGCCAGGGGTAAACCGGCGGGAAACCGCCGGTTCCCCTTTTCTGACTGCGGCTTTACCGCCGCGGTCAGAATAGCCCAGGAAGCACCGCCAGCCTGTTGGCGGTGCTTCCGTGGTCCCCGGCCCTGGCGGTCATGGACCGCCAGGGTCGGAATGACCCCCTATATCCTTATGAGTGGCTTTAATTATGTCTAATCTAAGCTGCTTCTTAAATATTATTCTATCTCCCACTCCAGGCAGAGAGACCAACAGAGTGTTATCTAGATTGAGGGTGTAGGAGTGCTTACTAGAAAGGCCACATGAAGGCGTTTTATTCTTAATTGTTGCTCGTATTGCAGCCAAAATCTATGTGTTAATCTGGGTATTGCTGCTAATTTAACAGCCTAAACCCATGCCTCTGCAGTGGAATCAGCTGCACAGTTAGCTTTAGTACAAATTCCTTTACTTCTTTTGGTCAAGGTGCATCACACATGGACCACTGGATGCTTGTCTTGTAATAAAGCTACCTCTCTCCAGAGCTGTGTATTCCTTACTGGTTTCCCGTTTGAATCTATGAACCTTTCCATGCGCCAATGTGTTTCAACATTGTCTCCTTGCACACAGATGGAGAAATCCCAAACTATTAGTCTGAGAACTCAGGGGTTAGAATTCTGTAGAGCAAGTAAAAAGGCATGATTTTTTATCCATTGTGTAGGCCAATCAACTAGGATCTCAGTATATGTGTGCTGCAGCTGGAATACACCATGTTTAATAATTCTTTGCTCTGCAGCACAATCTGCAGAGTATTTATGCTTAGTGCCTACTAAGGGTTGTGCAGAGCTGTCTGTATAAAACAAGCACTGATGTGACTCAATTGGTATTATTTTAGGAGATTGTATTGTGCCCTGTGTCTACTGGAGAAATGTGTGTATGTGGGGAGGTGAATCATATTCAAATTGTATATCTACTGCATTTAATGAATGAGCCCATTGCACCCAATGTAGGTGTAGAGCACGGGCATCAGGTATGCTTGCTTTTGTCCCTGCATTTAGTGCAGGAATGGGAGAAACTATGACTATAGTTGCCCGGTGCTCTTTCAAAATGGCCAGCTGCACTGCAGTAAGAATTTTCTCTGTACAAGCAAAGCGTGATCCTGCTTTAGAACACAAGTGTAACTTGTAAGCAATAGGAACTGTTTGCCCTTTACTGAGAATTATGTAAGCATAACCTGAAGTGTTGGGAACATTTAATATAAGTAGGTTGCTAGCCCGTGTCTCTAAGGATTTTTCTCAAGTATGTCTGCTTGAAGTGCATGCAAGACAGCTATATGTTTTTCGATCCAGTGTTTTGAAGAAAACAAGGGCAATAATAAACTGTACAAGGGTTTCCCTCACTCTGCGTGATGCAGCAAATAAATCCTTTTGAGGTTAAGAAATCTCTACATCACCTATAACTTTACTAACATATTTGGAGGCTGCAAGGTGGTGCACTTCTGAAGTAAGTCTGGCACTAAACCTTTGCCCTTACTAGAGAAATCATTTTTGAGTAAAACCATTTTCAAGTAAGTGATTTTAACTTCCTAAAATTATTGTTGTAACCCTGTGTAGTCAATATTTTCACAATCCAGTCCACACTAGTCAGGTGTGTTTGAATCACCATCTTTGATGTAAATGTTATCAATATAAGATAGCACATTGGGATCTGGTTGTAAGAGATGCATAATGTGTATTGCAAATAAAACAGGGCTATTCTTATACCCCATAGGCAATCTTTTAAAAGCATACTTTTGTCTTTTAAAGGTTAAAGCTGTTAGATACTCACTTTCAGGTGCTATGTTGTGACTGAAAAAACATTGGAAATGTCCAGGGATGTTTTACATTTTTTCAGAACCAGGTACCTCATTAAACACTTGCTGTGAACATTTTGAACTGTATAAGTTTGTGTATGTAACCTTAATTCCTTGCAGTCAAAGCCTATTCTGTAGGATTGATTGGGTTTTAAGACAGGAAAAAGAGGAGTATGTATTGTTGATTTACAAGTTGTTATAAAGCCCTGATATTGCAACTTATTTAAGATTGCTATTATGTTTGCTTTGTTTCTGGCTTCAGATGATATTGTGCTTGGATTTGGGGTTCACTTCTAGGGGAATGACATGTGGAACAGAATCTTTATCCCACCCCACTTGAGTTCTGTACAAGGCTGTTGCTTGTTTTAGAGACCGGTGTCAGGCATATCTGTCCCAATATTTTCAGGAAGTGAGGACGAAAAGGCACATTTGATCTCCAAGTCCCTGCTAGGAAGTTCCTCAATAAAGACTGGAGGCCAGTCATCCTCTGCAAGGATACTGTTACAGGTATCAGATAAATGTAGCCAGTACACTGCTTTAATTGTGCATCATATGCCTTCCCCAGTGTGTACTGTAAGATTGTGAACCCTTTCTGGAGGATTTAACTGTCTATCTGGAGTCTTGACTTGTACATATTCTTCAGTCAGTGCTCTGGAGAGTCTGGTGCACTATTGTCACTTATGTTGCGCTGTCTAGAAGAGCTATCACTAACATTTCGATATGTGTTTGGCAGAAAACCACCAGACCAATTTTAGAGTTCCTAGTAGATTAAGGGAAACTTCATGTCATGAAATGCTCTATACTGTTCAGGTGTATGTAAGACAATACCCTGCATTGGAATCTGCAGGCTTAAACTCTATCCATGAATAAAAAGCCTCACAGGCATACACAACATGTTTGCTTACCACAAATGTGACAGCACTCCCATGGTCAAGGATACCCCTATCTTTTAGGTTGTGTAATTTCCTCCAATCACAAAAGGGGTTGCCAGTTTTAGCAAAACAGATTAAATAAAAATGAAATACAAAATTCAAAAACTCAAAGATGGGGAATATCCATTTAAGAGTTAAGCTTGACTAACCTCCAGTAAATAGGCAATTCATTTTTTATCTGAACCAAGATTACAATAGATGGCTATGTGTATTTGTAATACTTAATTATTTTTATTGTAAAAAAGTACAGAAACAAAAAACAAAAGGTTCCATGTTGGGTGCCAAATGGTATGAATTCTTTGATTTCCGAGATGTGCTCAGGGGTTGGTTCTCTAATCCACAATTATAAGGACCAAGGGCCTGATTTAGATCCTGACACAGGGTGTTACTCCGTCACAAACATGATGGATATCCTGTCCGCCGTATTACGATCCCAATATATCCTATGGCAGACTTAATACAGAGGATGGGATATAAATCAGGCTCTTAGTTCAATGTGCTAGGCAGAAGAAGAAATATAATTTGGACAGCAGCCCTGTTACTCATTAGTAGGCAGTCCTGCACCAGCAGTGTTGTCAGGTTATTTATCAGCCTCATGTCAGGAGTGTAGTAGTAATCCAAACAATCTTTCATTCTTGAACAACAAATCAAACATAGTACTAGGAGCAAGCAACAGGGACTTGTTTAAAATGTTTATTTTCAAAGCCTTAACCTAGTGCTTAAATTGCGCAGAGTAATCACACAGGATGAAAATATGAGATCAATTATTTACAACATGTTTTAGAAAGTTCCTAGTATTCCTGCACCCACTGGCTATTCCTTAGTGCTAGATTATATTTTATTCATAACATTGAATAGCAAATTTGCCTTTAGAGTTTCTTAAGGATGATTGCACATTGTAACCGTTTAATGCAACTGTCTTTCAACAGAGCTCTGTCAGAGATACAGTAATCTGTAGTGACCTCAGGCAATAATGTTAGAGTGAAGACCTCTCCTTATCAATGGACAAATCCTTGACTTTACATAGAGTTTAACCACTGATTTTATCTTGTATCTACAAAATCAAATGGGGCTCGGAACATGAAATTCTTAACAGACTAAGGGGCCACATTATGAGTTTGACCGGTGGCCCACCAGACCCATGGGAGGAGACCACCGCGAAGCAGGAGGTCTCCCTCCCAGCCCTATTACAATGTTTCCAACGGGTTGACCAGCAGAAACCTCCACATTATGAGGTTTACGCTGGTCAGCCTGGTGGAAACAGTGCAGCTACACAGACCTCAGCTCCACAGGGAGCCGAGGCCAATGCCGTCACAAAGGAAGTGTCCACAGCACCCTGAGAATGTGCACTGTCTGCCATAGCAGACAGTGCCCATTCCAAGGATGCTGGGCACGGCATGGTCGTGGGCAGTGCAGGGGCCCCTCAGTGGCCCCCAGCACTGCCTTCCCACAAGCCCTTTCATGGCGGGTTCCCCGCCATGAAAAGGCCAGCAGAAAGGAGAGTCACAATCAGCACACTAGTGCTGAACTCAGCGTTGCCGTGACTGACTACGACGTTGATCACCACCAACCAATCAAGTTCCGTGATCCTGGCAATGGCAGCAGTCTCCTGGCAGGCCGACCACAAGGGTCATAATCTGGCGGTCAGACCACCAGGAGTGGAGTGGTCCGATTGCCACCGTGAGTTTGGCAGACTCATGACTGCAAAACTCACAATCTGTCCTTAAGTTATTAGGACACAAAATATTTCAGCTGTTACCACATGTCGATTATAAGCAGTAATTACTAAAACCTTGAAATCTACACGCAATCTATGCCAGAATTGTGGCTCTGGTGTTGAAGATAAACGAGAAATGAGCAGAATGAATATGACAGTCACACATTAAGCTAAATATGTGCAGGTGAGAAAAAGGAAAAACAGGCTAAATTAACCTGCCTAAAAAAGGGTCTGTCACGGTGTTGACAACAGAATGACAGAACAGAACAGTATTACTTCAGGAGACTTCCGTGTGGGAGCCTCCTTCCCCTGATTTAGAAGGTTCTGCTAACACAGGTTAAGCAAGCAGTAACAAATTGTGGCATCCTCCAGGGAGCTTGCAAGTCTTAGCATTCATTAGAATTATCAAGAGATTTAACCCCTTCGCTGCCAGGTCTTTTCCCCCTCCTGTGCCAGGCCTTTTTTTGCCTATTTGGGGCAGTTCGCGTTAGGCCCTCATAACTTTTTGTCCACATAAGGTAACCAAGCCAAATTTGCGTCCTTTTTTTCCAACATCCTAGGGATTCTAGAGGTACCCAGACTTTGTGGGTTCCCTTGAAGGAGGCCAACAAATTGGCCAAAATACAGTGAATTTTTTTTTTTTTTTTTTTTAAATGGAAAAAGTGGCTGCAGAAGAAGGCTTGTGGATTCCCCCTGAAAATGGCATCAACAAAGGGTTTGTAGTGCTAAACTCAGCAGCTTCCTAGCTTTCAGGAACAGGCAGACTTGAATCAGAAAACCCAATTTTTCAACACAATTTTGGCATTTTACTGGGGCATACCCCATTTTTGAAATTTTTTGTGCTTTCAGCCTCCTTCCAGTCAGTGACAGGAATGGGCATGAAACCAATGCTGCATCCCAGAAACCTAACCATTTCTGAAAAGTAGACAAAATTCTGAATTCAGCAAGGGGTCATTTGTGTAGATCCTACAAGGGTTTCCTACAGAAAATAACAGCTGAAAAAGAAAAATATTGAAATTGAGGTGAAAAAAACATCAATTTTTCTCTACGTTTTACTCTGTAACTTTTCCCTGCAATGTCAGATTATGGAAAGCAATATACCGTTACGTCTGCTGGACTCCTCTGGTTGCGGGGATATATAGGGCTTGTAGGTTCATCAAGAACCCGAGGAACCCAGAGCCAATAAATGAGCTGCACCCTGCAGTGCGTTTTCATTCTATACCGGGTATACAGCAATTCATTTGCTGAAATATAAAGAGTAAAAAATTGCTATCAAGAAAACCTTTGCATTTCCAAAAAGGGCACAAGATAAGGTGCTGAGGAGCAGTGGTTATTGGCACATCTCTGAATTCCGGGGTGACCATACAAGCATGTGAATTATAGGGAATTTCTCAAATAGATGTCTTTTTTACACACTCTCCTATATTTGGAAGGAAAAAATGTAGAGAAAGACAAGGGGCAATAGCACTTGTGTTGCTAATCTATGTTCCCCCAAGTCTCCCGATAAAAATGATACCTCACTTGTGTGGGTAGGCCTAGCGCCGGCAACATGAAACACCCCAAAGCGCAACGTGGACACATCCTAAATTTTGGGAAAAAACTGAGGTGTTTTCTGCGAAGTGCCTACCTGTAGATTTTGGCCTCTAGCTCAGCCGGCACCTAGGGAAACCTACCAAACCTGTGCATTTCTGAAAACTAGAGACCTAGGGGAATCCAAGGAGGGGTGACTTGCGGGGCTCGGACCAGGTGCTGTTACCCAGAATCCTTTGCAAACCTCAAAATTTGGCTAAAAAAACACATGTCCCTCACATTTTTGGGGCAGAAAGTTCTGGAATCTGAGAGGAGCTACAAATTTCCTTCCACCCAGCGTTCCCCCAAGTCTCCCGATAAAAATTATACCTCACTTGCGTGGGTAGGCCTAGCGCCGGCGACAGGAAACACCCCAAAGCGCAACGTGGACACATCCTAAATTTTGGAAAAAAACAGAGGTGTTTTTTGCGAAGTGCCTACCTGTAGATTTTGGCCTCTAGCTCAGCCGGAACCTAGGGAAACCTACCAAACCTGTGCATTTCTGAAAACTAGAGACCTAGGGGAATCCAAGGAGGGGTGACTTGCGGGGCTCGGACCAGGTTCTGTTACCCAGAATCCTTTGCAAACCTCAAAATTTGGCTAAAAAAACACATGTTCCTCACATTTCTGTGGCAGAAAGTTCTGGAATCTGAGAGGAGCTACAAAGTTCCTTCCACCCAGCGTTCCCCCAAGTCTCTCGATAAAAATGATACCTCACTTGCGTGGGTAGGCCTAGCGCCGGCGACAGGAAACACCCCAAAGCGCAACGTGGACACATCCTAAATTTTGGGACAAAAACAGAGGTGTTTTTTGCGAAGTGCCTACCTGTAGATTTTGGCCTCTAGCTCAGCCGGCACCTAGGGAAACCTACCAAACCTGTGCATTTCTGAAAACTAGAGACCTAGGGGAATCCAAGGAGGGGTGACTTGCGGTGCTCGGACCAGGTTCTGTTACCCAGAATCCTTTGCAAACCAAAAAAAATTTGGCTAAAAAAACACATGTTCCTCACATTTTTGTGGCAGAAAGTTCTGGAATCTGAGAGGAGCTACAAATTTCCTTCCACCCAGCGTTCCCCCAAGTCTCCCGATAAAAATGATACCTCACTTGCGTGGGTAGGCCTAGCGCCGGCGACAGGAAACACCCCAAAGCGCAACGTGGACACATCCTAAATTTTTGAAAAAAACGGAGGTATTTTTTGCGAAGTGCCTACCTGTAGATTTTGGCCTCTAGCTCAGCCGGCACCTAGGGAAACCTACCAAACCTGTGCATTTCTGAAAACTAGAGACCTAGGGGAATCCAAGGAGGGGTGACTTGCGGGGCTCGGACCAGGTTCTGTTATCCAGAATCCTTTGCAAACCTCAAAATTTGGCTAAAAAAACACATGTCCCTCACATTTCTGTGGCAGAAAGTTCTGGAATCTGAGAGGAGCTACAAATTTCCTTCCACCCAGCGTTCCCCCAAGTATCCCGATAAAAATGATACCTCACTTGCGTGGGTAGGCCTAGCGCCGGCGACAGGAAACACCCCAAAGCGCAACGTGGACACATCCTAAATTTTGGAAAAAAACAGAGGTGTTTTTTGCGAAGTGCCTACCTGTAGATTTTGGCCTCTAGCTCAGCCGGCACCTAGGGAAACCTACCAAACCTGTGCATTTCTGAAAACTAGAGACCTAGGGGAATCCAAGGAGGGGTGACTTGCGGGGCTCGGACCAGGTTCTGTTACCCAGAATCCTTTGCAAACCTCAAAATTTGGCTAAAAAAACACATGTTCCTCACATTTTTGTGGCAGAAAGTCCTGGAATCTGAGAGGAGCTACAAATTTCCTTCCACCCAGCGTTCCCCCAAGTCTCCCGATAAAAATGATACCTCACTTGCGTGGGTAGGCCTAGCGCCGGCGACAGGAAACACCCCAAAGCGCAACGTGGACACATCCTAAATTTTGGAAAAAAACTGAGGTGTTTTTTGCGAAGTGCCTACCTGTAGATTTTGGCCTCTACCTCAGCCGGCACCTAGGGAAACCTACCAAACCTGTGCATTTCTAAAAACTAGAGACCTAGGGGAATCCAAGGAGGGGTGACTTGCGGGGCTCGGACCAGGTTCTGTTACCCAGAATCCTTTGCAAACCTCAAAATTTGGCTAAAAAAACACATGTCCCTCACATTTCTGTGGCAGAAAGTTCTGGAATCTGAGAGGAGCTACAAATTTCCTTCCACCCAGCGTTCCCCCAAGTATCCCGATAAAAATGATATCTCACTTGCGTGGGTAGGCCTAGCGCTGGCGACAGGAAACACCCCAAAGCGCAACGTGGACACATCCTAAATTTTTGAAAAAAACAGAGGTGTTTTTTGCGAAGTGCCTACCTGTAGATTTTGGCCTCTAGCTCAGCCGGCACCTAGGGAAACCTACCAAACCTGTGCATTTCTGAAAACTAGAGACCTAGGGGAATCAAGGGGGGGTGACTTGCGGGGCTCGGACCAGGTTCTGTTACCCAGAATCCTTTGCAAACCTCAAAATTTGGCTAAAAAAACACATGTCCCTCACATTTCTGTGGCAGAAAGTTCTGAAATCTGAGAGGAGCTACAAATTTCCTTCCACCCAGCGTTCCCCCAAGTCTCCCGATAAAAATGATACCTCACTTGCGTGGGTAGGCCTAGCGCCGGCGACAGGAAACACCCCAAAGCGCAACGTGGACACATCCTAAATTTTTGAAAAAAACAGAGGTGTTTTTTGCGAAGTGCCTACCTGTAGATTTTGGCCTGTAGCTCAGCCGGCACCTAGGGAAACCTACCAAACCTGTGCATTTCTAAAAACTAGAGACCTAGGGGAATCCAAGGAGGGGTGACTTGCGGGGCTCGGACCAGGTTCTGTTACCCAGAATCCTTTGCAAACCTCAAAATTTGGCTAAAAAAACACATGTTCCTCACATTTTTGTGGCAGAAAGTTCTGGAATCTGAGAGGAGCTACAAATTTCCTTCCACCCAGCGTTCCCCCAAGTCTCCCGATAAAAATGATACCTCACTTGCGTGGATAGGCCTAGCGCCGGCGACAGGAAACACCCCAAAGCGCAACGTGGACACATCCTAAATTTTGGAAAAAAACAGAGATGTTTTTTGCTAAGTGCCTACCTGTAGATTTTGGCCTCTAGCTCAGCCGGCACCTAGGGAAACCTACCAAACCTGTGCATTTCTGAAAACTAGAGACCTAGGGGAATCCAAGGAGGGGTGACTTGTGGGGCTCGGACCAGGTTCTGTTACCCAGAATCCTTTGCAAACCTCAAAATTTGGTTAAAAAAACACATGTCCCTCACATTTCTGTGGCAGAAAGTTCTGGAATCTGAGAGGAGCTACAAATTTCCTTCCACCCAGCGTTCCCCCAAGTATCCCAATAAAAATGATACCTCACTTGCATGGGTAGGCCTAGCGCCGGCGACAGGAAACACCCCAAAGCGCAACGTGGACACATCCTAAATTTTGGAAAAAAACAGAGGTGTTTTTTGCGAAGTGCCTACCTGTAGATTTTGGCCTCTAGCTCAGCCGGCACCTAGGGAAACCTACCAAACCTGTGCATTTCTGAAAACTAGAGACCTAGGGGAATCCAAGGAGGGGTGACTTGCGGGGCTCGGACCAGGTTCTGTTACCCAGAATCCTTTGCAAACCTCAAAATTTGGCTAAAAAAACACATGTTCCTCACATTTCTGTGGCAGAAAGTTCTGGAATCTGAGAGGAGCTACAAATCTCCTTCCACCCAGCGTTCCCCCAAGTCTCCCGATAAAAATGATACCTCACTTGCGTGGGTAGGCCTAGCGCCGGCGACAGGAAACACCCCAAAGCGCAACGTGGACACATCCTAAATTTTGGAAAAAAACAGAGGTGTTTTTTGCGAAGTGCCTACCTGTAGATTTTGGCCTGTAGCTCAGCCGGCACCTAGGGAAACCTACCAAACCTGTGCATTTCTAAAAACTAGAGACCTAGGGGAATCCAAGGAGGGGTGACTTGCGGGGCTCGGACCAGGTTCTGTTACCCAGAATCCTTTGCAAACCTCAAAATTTGGCTAAAAAAACACATGTTCCTCACATTTTTGTGGCAGAAAGTTCTGGAATCTGAGAGGAGCTACAAATTTCCTTCCACCCAGCGTTCCCCCAAGTCTCCCGATAAAAATGATACCTCACTTGCGTGGATAGGCCTAGCGCCGGCGACAGGAAACACCCCAAAGCGCAACGTGGACACATCCTAAATTTTGGAAAAAAACAGAGATGTTTTTTGCTAAGTGCCTACCTGTAGATTTTGTCCTCTAGCTCAGCCGGCACCTAGGGAAACCTACCAAACCTGTGCATTTCTGAAAACTAGAGACCTAGGGGAATCCAAGGAGGGGTGACTTGTGGGGCTCGGACCAGGTTCTGTTACCCAGAATCCTTTGCAAACCTCAAAATTTGGCTAAAAAAACACATGTCCCTCACATTTCTGTGGCAGAAAGTTCTGGAATCTGAGAGGAGCTACAAATTTCCTTCCACCCAGCGTTCCCCCAAGTATCCCAATAAAAATGATACCTCACTTGCATGGGTAGGCCTAGCGCCGGCGACAGGAAACACCCCAAAGCGCAACGTGGACACATCCTAAATTTTGGAAAAAAACAGAGGTGTTTTTTGCGAAGTGCCTACCTGTAGATTTTGGCCTCTAGCTCAGCCGGCACCTAGGGAAACCTACCAAACCTGTGCATTTCTGAAAACTAGAGACCTAGGGGAATCCAAGGAGGGGTGACTTGCGGGGCTCGGACCAGGTTCTGTTACCCAGAATCCTTTGCAAACCTCAAAATTTGGCTAAAAAAACACATGTTCCTCACATTTCTGTGGCAGAAAGTTCTGGAATCTGAGAGGAGCTACAAATCTCCTTCCACCCAGCGTTCCCCCAAGTCTCCCGATAAAAATGATACCTCACTTGCGTGGGTAGGCCTAGCGCCGGCGACAGGAAACACCCCAAAGCGCAACGTGGACACATCCTAAATTTTGGAAAAAAACAGAGGTGTTTTTTGCGAAGTGCCTACCTGTAGATTTTGGCCTGTAGCTCAGCCGGCACCTAGGGAAACCTACCAAACCTGTGCATTTCTGAAAACTAGAGACCTAGGGGAATCCAAGGAGGGGTGACTTGCGGTGCTCGGACCAGGTTCTGTTACCCAGAATCCTTTGCAAACCAAAAAAAATTTGGCTAAAAAAACACATGTTCCTCACATTTTTGTGGCAGAAAGTTCTGGAATCTGAGAGGAGCTACAAATTTCCTTCCACCCAGCGTTCCCCCAAGTCTCCCGATAAAAATGATACCTCACTTGCGTGGGTAGGCCTAGCGCCGGCGACAGGAAACACCCCAAAGCGCAACGTGGACACATCCTAAATTTTTGAAAAAAACGGAGGTATTTTTTGCGAAGTGCCTACCTGTAGATTTTGGCCTCTAGCTCAGCCGGCACCTAGGGAAACCTACCAAACCTGTGCATTTCTGAAAACTAGAGACCTAGGGGAATCCAAGGAGGGGTGACTTGCGGGGCTCGGACCAGGTTCTGTTACCCAGAATCCTTTGCAAACCTCAAAATTTGGCTAAAAAAACACATGTTCCTCACATTTCTGTGGCAGAAAGTTCTGGAATCTGAGAGGAGCTACAAATCTCCTTCCACCCAGCGTTCCCCCAAGTCTCCCGATAAAAATGATACCTCACTTGCGTGGGTAGGCCTAGCGCCGGCGACAGGAAACACCCCAAAGCGCAACGTGGACACATCCTAAATTTTGGAAAAAAACAGAGGTGTTTTTTGCGAAGTGCCTACCTGTAGATTTTGGCCTGTAGCTCAGCCGGCACCTAGGGAAACCTACCAAACCTGTGCATTTCTGAAAACTAGAGACCTAGGGGAATCCAAGGAGGGGTGACTTGTGGGGCTCGGACCAGGTTCTGTTACCCAGAATTCTTTGCAAACCTCAAAATTTGGCTAAAAAAACACATGTCCCTCACATTTCTGTGGCAGAAAGTTCTGGAATCTGAGAGGAGCTACAAATCTCCTTCCACCCAGCGTTCCCCCAAGTCTCCCGATAAAAATGATACCTCACTTGCGTGGGTAGGCCTAGCGCCTGCGACAGGAAACACCCCAAAGCGCAACGTGGACACATCCAAAATTTTGGGAGAAAACAGTGCCTACCTGTGGATTTTGGCCTGTAGCTCAGCCGGCACCTAGGGAAACCTACCAAACCTGTGCATTTCTGAAAACTAGAGACCTAGGGGAATCCAAGGAGGGGTGACTTGCGGGGCTCGGACCAGGTTCTGTTACCCAGAATCCTTTGCAAACCTCAAAATTTGGCTAAAAAAACACATGTCCCTCACATTTCTTTGGCAGAAAGTTCTGGAATCTGAGAGGAGCTACAAATCTCCTTCCACCCAGCGTTCCCCCAAGTCTCCCGATAAAAATGATACCTCACTTGTGTGGGTGGGCCAGGTGCCTGCAACAGAATAAGGCCCAAAACCTGAAGGGATAGTTGGGGGAGCCACGCAAGCCACACCTCCCTGGACTCCTTGGGGTGCCTATTTTTAAAAAGTTTCTGAGTTTTGTAGGTTTCCCTACATGACAGCCGCACCCTGGACCAAAAACATAGGTGGGCCCTCCCCCCCCAAACACAGGCATTTTTGGAATATATCACTTTGATGTGTGCACATACGTCTGTGATGTGCCAAACACTAAAATTGTGAAAAGAAACACACTTAGGTTATGTGAAGAAGACCCCTCACCCACCAACCAAGTTGGTGGCATGCTTCATCATCGGGGTCCCACCCGAGGCACCTAGGGTGTCACAGGTGTGCTGCGACGCCTGATTACAGCGGAGCAGGTTTTGTCTTTTTTTACAACACATACTGGTTGGATTTGGCACGAGGGTGAGTGATGGTTCAGTGGATCAAATTTTATTAACAAGAGATTTCACAAAACTGAAATGCACTGCTAATAACTGAAAGGCAAAAAAGTGAACCAATGACTCACAGCTCGTGAGCTGTAAAGCCCCGACAAGGCACCAACCGCTTTACAGGCCATTCACACACCTTTCATACATGACACGCACAAGACCATTCACACCGCCAGCCACGGGCCCAGCACATTACAACACTCACATCGACAGACTGCGCCACTCAAGGGCCCATCACTTACATACGCCCACATGCCTGATACAAGAATCACACCAGCTGATGGGAGTGTGGACTGCCGTTCGGCTGGCACCGCCAGCCAAGCGCCACCCCACGCACACCGCAATCACTTTTTTTTATTTATAAACAAAGAAACTACTAATTATAAAATAAGCACAAAACTACAAACACAAAAGCTCTAACTAAATACACAACAGATGCCAACCGTGAAACATATGAAAATATAAAACAGACAGCTTACGCTCAAGGTATTTCCCAGAATTTTTTTTGGGTATGGTAACTTCTGTAACAGCCGGGAACACACAGCCCAGGCTTTGAAGGGCATTCGGGGCAGTACATCCGGCTCTCCCTCCGGATTAATCTCCGGGCACATACTCTACATTTCTTTGTGGGCATGTCTTTTTTGGGAGTGGGAGGAATGTGATCTGGAAAGTGCCGATCTTTCAATCTAGCCACATCCTCCACCACTTCTACTCTAGGAACTCTTGCCGGTTCCACCACAATAAGGCTTTCTATGTCCGACTCCTGAAATTTAACAAATGTCATCCTTGACTCGGGTGAACAATCCTTGTATACAATAAAGGCATTAAAAGTTGCCAAATGAAATAAATGTAGGGCCAACTTTTTATACCACACATATGACTTACGAAGAGCAGTGTAAGGTTCTAACCTCTGATCTACTCTATCAACACCACCCATGTGCCTATTGTAGTCCAAAATGCACGCAGGTTTGCGCACTTCCGCAACCTGACCCCAAACAGCCACAGGGGAAGTACTCTCATCATGGATGGTCGATAGCATGTACACATCCCTCCTGTCTGAAAATTTCAGAGCTAGCAGCTCATTATTCCGCAAGGCACTGCACTGTCCCCTCTCAAGTTTTTTACAGACAAGCTCCCTTGGATAGCCTTTCCGGTTAGAACGGATTGTGCCACAAGCAACAGTGTCCACCCTAAACAACTCCTTGAACAACTGCACTCCAGTGTAGAAATTATCTACGTACAAATGGTGACCTTTGTTAAACAGCCGTCTAGCAAGTTCCCACACAATTTTTTCGCTAACTCCAAAAGTGGCCGGACAACCAGGAGGGTCAATACTGGAATCCCTACCAGTGTAGACCCGGAAATTATACACATATCCTGTACTTCTTTCTGACAGCAGATACAATTTAATCCCATACCGTGCCCTCTTACTAGGAACATACTGCTTAAAAACTAAACGCCCCTTGAAAAGGACCAAAGACTCGTCCACACTTATCTCTTTGCCTGGGACATAGACCTCTGAAAACCGATCCACAAAATGATCAAGGACAGGCCTAATCTTAAAAAGGCGGTCACAATCAGGGTGATCTCGTGGCAAGGCTAAAGCATTGTCTACAAAATGCAGCATACGAAGAAGAAGCAAATACCGATTACGTGTCATAGTTGCAGGAAATATAGCAGTTGCCATCAAGGGACTAGTAGACCAATAAGAAGCCAGTGACGGCTTCCTGATCAACCCCATCAAAAAAGACAAACCTAAAAACCTTTTCATCTCTTCCAGATATGTGGGAACCCAATGAGTAGCTCTAGACTGAGGCTTAAGTCTGGGAGCGTTGTCCCGCAAATATTGCT
This sequence comes from Pleurodeles waltl, assembly GCF_031143425.1. Classification (NCBI taxonomy): domain Eukaryota; kingdom Metazoa; phylum Chordata; class Amphibia; order Caudata; family Salamandridae; genus Pleurodeles; species Pleurodeles waltl. Next base: position 805,229,284 of record NC_090436.1, read on the forward strand.
CTGCATACACATTTGTCTGCTCCACAATCTCTTCCAAAAATACATCGTCCATAAACAAGTGAAAGAAATGGACAGGCAGAAAGTTTTCCATATTAACTCTACACCCTGGGAGACCAGTAAATGCAGGTAACTGTGGCTGCTCCATGTTTGGGGCAATCCAGGTGTCAGGTCTTCCAATGGGAAACCCTGCAGCCCCAGGCTGCTGCACTCTTGGCACATCAATGTCCTCCTCTAACACAGGCCCTTCATCTGCACTGAGAGTAGCTTCCTCATCAGAAGAATACTCTCGGACAGAAAACTCACTTCCAGAATCTCCTGCTTCCTCCTCTGCCTCAGATGCAGAGTCAGTGTCGTAATCATGGTCTGAAGACGACTCAAAGAGCATGCGAACAACCTGCTGAGCGGTCACTTTGCGGCTAGCCATGATCCTAACAACAAATGGATTGCCAACAACAACTAGCACTAAAATAAGTAATAAACAAAGTGTAGCTTTATCACAAAGAGTTATGTACTACAAAAAACTATACCACACAGTTGCCTGAAATAGCTACTCACCAAGCAACTACTCTGCACAGACAGCAATCACCAATGATATCCCACTAAAAAGAAAAAAGAAAAAAGCAATTTAGACATATGACAACACAAACACCACTGTGCTCAAATCTAAGGACAATGTCAAACACACAATACTGCATTTAGTACACCACCTACAAACATGTCAACAATACTCCTTTGGAGTAAATTGCGTTCACTTACCTAAAACATGCAACTATGCAAACCACAGGACAACTACTGCCAAAACCGCAAAGATCCACAGCAAAGGAATTGTTATAATCACAAATACAAATACTTTGCCAGTTGACAAACACCCCACCACCAAGAACTTAGAAGTTGTCCCTGGTACCTAAGTGGATCCTGCCCCCCTCGGGGTAGATGGGCGTAAAAGAATTGGCCAATCTGACCCCAAGGGGGGCAGAAATGGGCAACACCTTTGTGCCCCCTTTCAGGGGGCGACCCTTCCCCAAGGGGGCACCCCCAGCACAACACAAAATAAAAAAATCCCTGCCGTATTGGTGGTCTCTGCCCTCCTTGGGGGCAGATGGCCCTACAAAATTACGGGCAGAGATGGGCAATACAAATTTTCCCCACCTTAGGGGGGGCGACCGTTGCCCAAGGGGTGCCCCCAAACAAACACCAAACACAATCCCTGGCACCTAGTGTGCTTCCACCCCCCCCCCGCCCCGGGGCCAGATCGTCCCAAAAATGGCTGGTCTGCCATCGGGGGGGCCGAAACAGAAAAAAAAAGCGACCCTTGCCACAGGAGTTGCCCCCAAAATAAACAATAAAAACAAAATCCCTGGTGTCTAGTGGCTGATCTGCCCCCGGGGGGGCAAAATACAAAAAAAAATTGCCCCCGGGGGAGGGTCGCCCCCAAAAACACACATAAACAAAGATGTCCCTGGTGTCTAGTGGCTTTCGCCCCCCCCCTGGGGGCAGATCCGCCGAAAAATCAGCGGATCTGCCCCCAGGGGGGGGCGAAATACAAATAAAAATTGCCCCCGGGGGGGGGCGACCCTTGCCCAAGGGGTCGCCCCCAAAAACACACATAAACAAAGATATCCCTGGTGTCTAGTGGTTTTCGCCCCCCCCCCCCTGGGGGCAGATCCGCCGAAAAAACGGCGGATCTGCCCCCAGGGGGGGCGAAATACAAATAAAAATTGCCCCCGGGGGGGGGCGACCCTTGCCCAAGGGGTCGCCCCCAAAAACAAACATAAAAAAAGATATCCCTGGTGTCTAGTGGTTTTCGCCCCCCCCTGGGGGCAGATCCGCCAAAAAATCGGCGGATCTGCCCCCGGGGGGGGTGAAATACAAATAAAAATTGTCCCCGGGGGGGCGACCCTTGCCCAAGGGGTCGCCCCCAAAAACACACAAAGAAAGATATCCCTGGTGTCTAGTGGTTTTCGCCCCCCCCCCTGGGGGCAGATCCGCCGAAAAAACTGCGGATCTGCCCCCAGGGGGGGGGCGAAATACAAATAAAAATTGCCCCCGGGGGGGCGACCCTTGCCCAAGGGGTCGCCCCCAAAAACAAACATAAAAAAAGATATCCCTGGTGTCTAGTGGTTTTCGCCCCCCCCCCCGGGGGCAGATCCGCTGAAAAATCGGCGGATCTGCCCCCAGGGGGGGGCGAAATACAAATAAAAATTGCCCAAGGGGTCGCCCCCAAATTTAGGCAAAAAGAAAATCCCTGGTGGCTAGTGGAGATTCCTGCTCCACGATCGCAGGCCCTGCAGGAATCTTGAGAAAACAGACACAGGGGGAAAGGAAAAACCCTTTCCTTTCCCACCGTGTCTGTTTTCTCAACCCCCCCACCCCCCAAAAAACGGAGAGGACTCACCTTTGAGCTCCTGCCCCGAAGACGCGCTGGAAGCAAATGGCCCGGAAATTATACACATATCCTGTACTTCTTTCTGACAGCAGATACAATTTAATCCCATACCGTGCCCTCTTACTAGGAACATACTGCTTAAAAACTAAACGCCCCTTGAAAAGGACCAAAGACTCGTCCACACTTATCTCTTTGCCTGGGACATAGACCTCTGAAAACCGATCCACAAAATGATCAAGGACAGGCCTAATCTTAAAAAGGCGGTCACAATCAGGGTGATCTCGTGGCAAGGCTAAAGCATTGTCTACAAAATGCAGCATACGAAGAAGAAGCAAATACCGATTACGTGTCATAGTTGCAGGAAATATAGCAGTTGCCATCAAGGGACTAGTAGACCAATAAGAAGCCAGTGACGGCTTCCTGATCAACCCCATCAAAAAAGACAAACCTAAAAACCTTTTCATCTCTTCCAGATATGTGGGAACCCAATGAGTAGCTCTAGACTGAGGCTTAAGTCTGGGAGCGTTGTCCCGCAAATATTGCTCTGCATACACATTTGTCTGCTCCACAATCTCTTCCAAAAATACATCGTCCATAAACAAGTGAAAGAAATGGACAGGCAGAAAGTTTTCCATATTAACTCTACACCCTGGGAGACCAGTAAATGCAGGTAACTGTGGCTGCTCCATGTTTGGGGCAATCCAGGTGTCAGGTCTTCCAATGGGAAACCCTGCAGCCCCAGGCTGCTGCACTCTTGGCACATCAATGTCCTCCTCTAACACAGGCCCTTCATCTGCACTGAGAGTAGCTTCCTCATCAGAAGAATACTCTCGGACAGAAAACTCACTTCCAGAATCTCCTGCTTCCTCCTCTGCCTCAGATGCAGAGTCAGTGTCGTAATCATGGTCTGAAGACGACTCAAAGAGCATGCGAACAACCTGCTGAGCGGTCACTTTGCGGCTAGCCATGATCCTAACAACAAATGGATTGCCAACAACAACTAGCACTAAAATAAGTAATAAACAAAGTGTAGCTTTATCACAAAGAGTTATGTACTACAAAAAACTATACCACACAGTTGCCTGAAATAGCTACTCACCAAGCAACTACTCTGCACAGACAGCAATCACCAATGATATCCCACTAAAAAGAAAAAAGAAAAAAGCAATTTAGACATATGACAACACAAACACCACTGTGCTCAAATCTAAGGACAATGTCAAACACACAATACTGCATTTAGTACACCACCTACAAACATGTCAACAATACTCCTTTGGAGTAAATTGCGTTCACTTACCTAAAACATGCAACTATGCAAACCACAGGACAACTACTGCCAAAACCGCAAAGATCCACAGCAAAGGAATTGTTATAATCACAAATACAAATACTTTGCCAGTTGACAAACACCCCACCACCAAGAACTTAGAAGTTGTCCCTGGTACCTAAGTGGATCCTGCCCCCCTCGGGGTAGATGGGCGTAAAAGAATTGGCCAATCTGACCCCAAGGGGGGCAGAAATGGGCAACACCTTTGTGCCCCCTTTCAGGGGGCGACCCTTCCCCAAGGGGGCACCCCCAGCACAACACAAAATAAAAAAATCCCTGCCGTATTGGTGGTCTCTGCCCTCCTTGGGGGCAGATGGCCCTACAAAATTACGGGCAGAGATGGGCAATACAAATTTTCCCCACCTTAGGGGGGGCGACCGTTGCCCAAGGGGTGCCCCCAAACAAACACCAAACACAATCCCTGGCACCTAGTGTGCTTCCACCCCCCCCCCGCCCCGGGGCCAGATCGTCCCAAAAATGGCTGGTCTGCCATCGGGGGGGCCGAAACAGAAAAAAAAAGCGACCCTTGCCACAGGAGTTGCCCCCAAAATAAACAATAAAAACAAAATCCCTGGTGTCTAGTGGCTGATCTGCCCCCGGGGGGGCAAAATACAAAAAAAAATTGCCCCCGGGGGAGGGTCGCCCCCAAAAACACACATAAACAAAGATGTCCCTGGTGTCTAGTGGCTTTCGCCCCCCCCCTGGGGGCAGATCCGCCGAAAAATCAGCGGATCTGCCCCCAGGGGGGGGCGAAATACAAATAAAAATTGCCCCCGGGGGGGGGCGACCCTTGCCCAAGGGGTCGCCCCCAAAAACACACATAAACAAAGATATCCCTGGTGTCTAGTGGTTTTCGCCCCCCCCCCCTGGGGGCAGATCCGCCGAAAAAACGGCGGATCTGCCCCCAGGGGGGGCGAAATACAAATAAAAATTGCCCCCGGGGGGGGGCGACCCTTGCCCAAGGGGTCGCCCCCAAAAACAAACATAAAAAAAGATATCCCTGGTGTCTAGTGGTTTTCGCCCCCCCCTGGGGGCAGATCCGCCAAAAAATCGGCGGATCTGCCCCCGGGGGGGGTGAAATACAAATAAAAATTGTCCCCGGGGGGGCGACCCTTGCCCAAGGGGTCGCCCCCAAAAACACACAAAGAAAGATATCCCTGGTGTCTAGTGGTTTTCGCCCCCCCCCCTGGGGGCAGATCCGCCGAAAAAACTGCGGATCTGCCCCCAGGGGGGGGGCGAAATACAAATAAAAATTGCCCCCGGGGGGGCGACCCTTGCCCAAGGGGTCGCCCCCAAAAACAAACATAAAAAAAGATATCCCTGGTGTCTAGTGGTTTTCGCCCCCCCCCCCGGGGGCAGATCCGCTGAAAAATCGGCGGATCTGCCCCCAGGGGGGGGCGAAATACAAATAAAAATTGCCCAAGGGGTCGCCCCCAAATTTAGGCAAAAAGAAAATCCCTGGTGGCTAGTGGAGATTCCTGCTCCACGATCGCAGGCCCTGCAGGAATCTTGAGAAAACAGACACAGGGGGAAAGGAAAAACCCTTTCCTTTCCCACCGTGTCTGTTTTCTCAACCCCCCCACCCCCCAAAAAACGGAGAGGACTCACCTTTGAGCTCCTGCCCCGAAGACGCGCTGGAAGCAAATGGCTTCCAGCGCGCCGGCAACACTAGATGACGTCAGCGCGCTGTGCGCGCGCTGACGTCATCGGATTGCTGTGGGGGGGGGGGCGGGGGTGGAAGGGGAAGGTCTTCCCCGTCCATCCCCGCCTGGGGGGGGAAGGGGGGTGCACGGGGGGGCGCGCTAGCGCACCCCCAAGTTCCCCTGTGCCTAGGACGAGATGATCTCGTCCAAGGCACAGGGGAACTGTAGCCTTGGACGAGATCATCTCGTCCAAGGCACAGAACCGGTTAAACGTGTTCATTCTTAATGTCCCTGGATTTCGGCTTGTATGTTTTGGCTGTATTAGAAGAAACCAGTTCATCAAATGTTTTTGCTCAATGTTTATACTAACGTTGTGAATACATCTTTGGCTGATAAACATATTGAATAATTATTGGTCATGATTTATTTTAAAAAGAGATCCTTTAGTGGTAGATTCCACAGTGTCAAAGTTCTTAGAAGCAAGTAACAGCCCCCTTGCCCATATCAAATGTTGCTTCTTGGAGATGTAACATATTGGCCTCTTTCAGAATGATCTGCTTAAGTGGTCAAAGTTCATTTGGCAGACCATCTGGGCAGACATGCCATTTCAAGTCAAAATGATTATATTTTTGCTCTAGCCCTCATACACTCAACAAGATATTCCACAAAGAAGATTTTAACTGAGGACCATCCAGCTGTAAATTGAATTCTCCCTATTCTAGTAGACTCTCATCATCAACTAGCTACATGAATAAATGAGAATTCTATTATGCAGCTAGTCCATTCATAAGATCTAACTTTCTATGTGGATATTTTTTTAAATATCTGAGGATAAAATCCACTGGTTTAACAGCATGACAAACGGAGTAGTTGCACATTTTCTAACACCTACAAAGATATGCACAGAACTTCATGGGCAGCAGACTCAGGCCCTCATTACGAGTGGCGGTCTAACATTGCCGGCTGTCGACAGCTTGGCAGTCTCAGCGGTCACAATCCGCCAGGGCAGAGCTGCAAGCAGCGCTGCGCTGGGGATTACGAGTCCCCTTTCTGACAGCCTTTGTGTGGTGGAAAGGGGGAATCTGGGGCCCCAAAAAGGCCAGTGCACTATCCATGCCCTTAGCATAGGCAGTGCAGGGGCCCCCATGGGCAGCCCTGTCACGCATTTCACAGCCCAAATTACAGGCAGTGAAATGCGCGATGGGTGCTATTGCACCCAACGCACCACAACATTGCTGCCGGCTCATCAATGTTGTGGTGAGTTTTCCTCTAGGCCGGCGGGCAGAAACACAGTTTTTGCCCACTGGCCCAGCAGAAAACTCCTAATAGGGCAGCCAGCATACCGCCAGCGGTATGCTGGCTGCAGCGGCTTCAGCGGTCTTCTCTAAAGACCGCCAAAGACTTAATGAGGTCCTCAATCTTTCTTTAAACATCACAAATGGTTCTATAGTTCTTGCCAACAATTAAAATGTAAATCAAGAAACTTGTTGATGAGGGCAAAAGAAGAGCATACTACAACAGTCAATATGATGTTAACAGATGTCTCATTAGAATGTAAGCAACTGAAATGAGAAAGGAAACAAAAGTGTTAAGGTTCTAACAGGCTATGTAAGAAGAAATAATAAATTCAGGTGACCTGAAAAAATGTAGTCACAAAATGCTACATGCTGTTAGATCCAATCCTCTTGATGAAATATGCAGTAACAGAAAAGACATGGAATGCTCACTCTATGACTTTCAAGGAGAAACCTATCCTGAGGCCCACTTAATAGCCGATAGTGAAATAACAAACTTCTTTACACTCAGAGCAATCAATTCAATTATTTTATGTCGAGCCGCAGGACCAGATAATTAGCTGGAGTTATTCTAAAACCAAAAGTGTCCTGACAGAAACGAAACAGCTACCTTTTTATCATCAGGTACCAAAAGCAGGGTACTTTTTACATCAGTTGGAAGGGTGCAATTGTGAAGACCGTACTCAACAAACATTATGCTAACATTCCCACAAGCTATAAGCTCACAAGCCTGCTACATATAGCCACCAAATTTAATATAAAAATATTCTTCAACATTTAATTTCATGGATTTGATGAAAACCTAATCTGTCAGAAAAAGTCGGTTTCAGGGAGGGTTTTCAATTTCTGAAAATTGTTTATCCTGGGGCCAATAGCTAAAAGTGAAGAGATCTAGGGGGTTATTCTAACTTTGGAGGAGTGTTAATCCGTCCCAAAAGTGATGGTAAAGTGACGGATATACCACCAGCCGTATTACGAGTTCCATAGGATATAATGGACTCGTAATACGGCTGGTGGTAAATCCGTCACTTTTCCGTCACTTTTGGGACGGATTAACACCTCCTCCAAAGTTAGAATAACCCCCCAAGTTCGGAGTTTATGCTGCTGTTATTTGACTTTCAAGCAGTATTTCATCTGGTAGATTGAGAACACCTTTGGAAGAAATTTACCAACTGAAACATCCTACAAGCCTAATTTAATTTTTTTTGTGCCATTAATTTCTCCAACTGGGAAGAGGTGGAGGTAAATCGTTCAGGTTGTTTATCAAAGAAGATCGAGATCATGAATGGCAGCAAATAAGGTTGTGTTATGTTATTTGGTTTATACCTGGCAGACTCATTGATAATACCTCAGGAACTAATAAGGCCCTCATTACAACCCCTGCGGTCGGTGATAAAGCAGCGGTAATACCGCCAACAGCCCTGCGGAAAAAAAAATTGAATAACAACCATGACGGAAATCGGCAACATAGACAGCAACTTTAGCACTCCGACCACCACGGTGGTAGAAACAAACACCGTGGCGGTAACCACCAACAGACAGGCGGAGGACAAAGTACCGTCCACACTATTACAAGAGGCCTATCCGCCACCTTTTCCGGGGAGGTACCACTGCTATCAAAAGCATGGTGGAAACAGTACACAGAAGGGAAACCACTCACCTCTCAACACCCAACAAGGAACCAGGACGCCATGGAGCCCGAACTACACGTCCTGCCAATGCTGGTCTTCCTCCTTCTGTATCAGGAGCAGGAAAGACGCAGTTGACGACCACGGTGAGTACTGCACCTACAACACAGGGAGGGTGGGAGGGAAAATAGAGTGACACACACATGCAACATGCAACACCCCAACCTCACCCACAACACCATACAAACAAATACATGCAGCAACATTACATATACACTCCCTCACCCCATGGAAGAACACAAGGACAAAAGGAAATTATTGTAATGATTGTAATCAATAAAAATCAGTATATACAAATATGTACACCAACTACACAAGTCTGGGTATTACTCAAATATCGTCCGTGGATCAGTGTCCCAAAATGCATGGGCAAAGCCCACACAAGATATCTGACTCGAAACGGAGAGAACACTGCAGGGGCATCAGATCAAAATGAAACAGGCACCTCAGGGGGAGGGGGGCACCTCAGCCGGATGAACGCATAGCACCACTGCTCCACGAGGGGACTCCATGCCCACTGCTGTATCGTGGGGAGTGCAAAGCCACAGTCTCACACGTCTTTCCAGTGGATGGTTTTCCCACTGCTCTATCCTGGAGAGTGCAAAGCCACAATCTCACAAGTCTTTCCAGTGGGTGGTTTATCCACTGCTGTATCCTGGGGAGTGCCAAGCCACGTCTCTCAAGTCTTTCCAGTGGGTGGTTTGCCCACTGCTCTATCCTGAGGAGTGCAAAGCCACAGTCTCACAAGTCTTTCCAGTGGGTGATCTTCCCACTGCTCTATCCAGAGGAGTGCAAAGCCACAGTCTCACAAGTCTTTCCAGTGGGTGGTTTGCCCACTGCTGTATCCTGGGGAGTGCAAAGCCACAGTCTCACAAGTGGATGTGATTCTCCACTGGGTTCTGGAGGGGGCTTTGTGCCCAGAGTGCTTCATCCTGCCAAGGACTGAGATAGTGGATATGATTCTCCACTGGTTCTGGAGGGGGCTTTGTGCCCAGAGTGCTTCATCCTGCCAGGGACTGAGGTAGTGGATGTGATTCTCCACCGGTTCTGGAGAGGGCTTTGTGCCCAGAGTGTTTCATCCTGCCAAGGACTGAGGTAGTGGATGTGATTCGCTTCATCCTGCCAAGGACTGAGGTAGTGGATGTGATTCTCCACTGGTTCTGGAGGGGGCTTGGTGCCCAGAATGCTTCACATGCAGTGTGGCAGGTCCCATTCCCTCACATGGGTGTGTGTGCCACAAGATTGCCTGGGAACAGGTAGCATGATACGCCATGGAGGCAGAGACACACTCCACCCTGCTGCAACTTCGCCTGCCACCTGCAGGGTCCAAGACGTCTCCTGCAGCCTGGGACGGCTGCCCACTGGGGATGATTGCCATGTCAGCTGTGGTGGCACTGTCTGAGCACGTCACGGGGCTGATGGCAGTGCTTGCGGCGGTGTCTGTGGCAGAGGTGCAGGCAGTGGTGCATGTGTCTGCACCTGTTGAGGGACAGAGCAGAACATCTCCTGCCGCCTCGGACGGCTGCCCACTGGGGATGATGCTGGGGACTGTTGCTGAGGCAGCAGACATGCAGGTGGTTGTGCAGGTGGCGGTGCTGGTGGCGGTGTCCACCGCCGTACAGGTTGGTGTTGTGGTTGACAGAAGGGATGACTCTGATCCCTCAGTCAGATCCACCGTGCCCTGTCCTGACTTGCTCTTCGGCTTGTGTCCTTTCCCCACATTTGATGTTGTTGCTGGTGTCTTGCCACTGCCCCCTTTTGGTTTGGAGGAGCCCTTGCTTGCTGGTAGGTGCGGCTTCTCAGTCCGGCATGTGGGCACCTTCTTCACCTTGGCAGGTGGCGGAATGGCCTGCTCCTTATCCTCGCTAGGTGGCACACAGCAGCCCTGATGGGTGGCGCCTGCGATGAGACCGGAGTTGCTGGCACCACTATGCTTGGGGATTTGGTGGCTGAGGTGCTGGGCTGGGACCTGGAAAGCCTGGCCCTAGGGGAAGGACGGGGCGGGGGAGGTGTAGGGAAGAGGTCAATGGTAGCCAGGAAAAGTTTCTTAGACACACCTCGATGGGAAGATGGAGGGGGTTTGGGAGTGGAGGAAGAGGTAGTGGTTGTAGGAGGTGTACGTTTGATGAATTTGGGTGAAGGTGCATGGGCCGGAGGCTGTTGCGAAGTGGATGGCTGTTGGGTGGGTGTGTGCCTGCGTTTGTGTACTTTGGGAGGAGGGCTCACAGACACACTGGGAGAGGACACAGGGGATGTATGAATGGTAGTGGGGGTGGTGAGTGAACGGGAGCGGCGTGTGGTGATGGGTGTGCTGGTGATGGAGGTAGTGGCTGAGGATGTAGTGCATGCAGGTGTGAGTTGAGATGAGACAGGGAAGGAGGAGGAAGACGTGGAGGAGGGGGACACAGTGGAGGCAGTGGATGTTGCTGTGTCTGCATGGGGATGGTGGTGTGTGAGTGCTGGAGGGATGTGTGGTGCTTCTGTTTGCCATGTCCACTCTTGTGTGTTGATGAGTGTGCATGCTGGTCTGATGGTGTGCTTGGGATAGGCTGAGGTACAGGGGATTGGGTCTGGGTGGAGGAAGTTGGATGGGAGAGGTACAATGGCTGCCATCAGTGCTGAGGCCAGAGCCTGAAATGCTCTCTGTTGGGCCGCCTGCCCAGAATGAATACCCTCCAGGTATGCATTTGTTTGCTGCAAATGCCTCTCAACACCCTGGATGGCATTCAAAATGGTAGATTGTCCAACAGTGAGGGATCTCAGGAGGTCAATAGCCTCCTCACTGAGGGCAGCAGGGCTGACTGGGGCAAGGGCTGAGGTGCCTGGGGCAAAGGAGAGGCCCACCCTCCTGGGTTAGCGGGCACAGGAAACTCGATGAGGGGCTGCTGGAAGGGCGGTGCTGGTAGGGGGGTGGCAGCTGTACCTGTTGATGCGATGGGTACAGAGGTGCCCACCACCGCAAGGGAGCTCCCATCAGAGGAGGAGTCGCTGTCGCTGGTGTATGCTCCTGTCCCCGGCGTGAAGCTCCCCTCGCCCTCCGTCCCACGGGTGCCTTCAGACTCTGTTACTTCACCCTCCAGGGCCATGTGGTATGCAGCTCCCTCCTGCTCCGGTTCCACTGCTCCTCCGCCAGATGAAGCTAATGCACGCAAGAGTAGGTGACAAAACAAAAAGGGGGGGAGACAGAAGAGACACATGCTCAGTGCATGCAACATCACTACCGACACAACACACAGGGTGCAGCCCTATGCTCTAAGCCATGCACTAACAGTGAAGGGGAAAAGCACATGCTCAAGGGGGACTCTGTCTAGACCCATTTCATGCACAGCTGGCACCCATGGGAGCCTGACTAGGTGTAGATGACAAATAACACCTTTGGGGTTGGAATGGGAATGAGGCTGCAAAACAATGGATCTACCTGTGCGCGTATGCCCTTGCCTCAGGGAACCCACAGGCCTCCACCTCCACCTTTACATCTCGTCAAGCGCGCAGAGTCAGCTGAATGACAGTGTACTCACCCCCTTGTGGCTGCTGTGATACCCTCAAGCGCCCATCCAACTCCGGATATGCCACCGCCAGGAACCGGTACATCAGGGGGGTCATGGTGCGACGGGCACCCCTTCCACGTTGGGAGGCCATCCCCAGCTGGGCCTCTGCCGTCTTCTTGCTCCAGGTCCTCCCATCTTTTACGGCAGTGGGTGCTCCGTCTATGGTAGACCCACAGGGTCCGCACTTCCTTGGCGATGGCACGCCAAATATCCTTCTTCTGGTGGGCGCTGACCTAGAGGAAAAGTGAAGTAAGAATGGATGTTACTATCCCATACAGTTCTTCTCATGCATTGCAAAAAAAACTCCCACCCTGGCCCAGACATACATACAGACACACTATCCTCACATGCTGGCCTGTCACCCTCCCCTGCCTCTTCCATCCACGACACTCCATACAATCATGTGCCATCAACCATGCTCACAGTGTACTCACCTGTTTGTCTGGAGGACCGTACAGTTGTGTGTACTGGAGGAGGACTCCATCCACTAGTTTCTCCAACTCCTCTGAAGTGAAGGCAGGGGCCCTTTCCCCAGACACTGTAGCCATCGTCGCTTCCAGACACAGGTCAAAGCAGCACTTGCAGTGCAGGTCCTCTCCTGTTGAAGGTCAGGTATCAAGTGAGTGAACAGTTAGAAAATGGCGGCCACGTCCGCGGCGGTGCGTACCGTCACTGCCGGCGTACATTGTCATTGGCTCCTGGAACCCATAGGCCCCAATGTTAACCAATGCTGGATTGCGCCGCGGTCTTCGACCGCCTACCACGACGGTGTACAATGCCAGTGCAGTTACCTAATTTCCCCTTGTCCCACCTTGCAGGTCAGGCAGCCGCCATTTCAGGGGGCCACATGGCAGGCCAAATAACTGCTTCACACATTTTTAGGCCAGGAATACGGACAGACAAAGGCACATGGAGAAATTGTAATGTTTTTGCAAAAAAACATTGTGATACCTAAGTGTTGTATGACCCTCTGCTCACCATTCTCCTCCTTAGGGCACGTCCGCTGGGGCAGGTGATGAAATGGCGGCATCCTCCAGTGTACAGACCCCTGGTGGACCTGTCAACAATGGAAGAGAGACACATAATTATCACTTACAGACTTGATTGTGCCACAATCCAAGAACTGTGTGCCCAATTGGAGTCAGACCTCATTTCAGCTATCTGCCATCCCACAGGAATACCCCCATAGTGCAGGTCCTGTCTGTACTTCATTTCCTGGCCAGTGGGTCTTTTCAAACAACAGTGGCCATGGCATCAGGGATGTCTCAGCCAATGTTCTCTAACGTGTTGTCCAGAGTGTTGTCTGCCCTGTTGAAACACATGCGCAGCTACATTGTTTCCCCTCAAGTGGAGGATTTGCCCACTGTGAAAGGTGACTTCTGTGCCCTGGGACATATCCCCAACATCATTGGTGCCATTGATGGTACACATGTGGTATTTGTCCCTCCCCCCCCACAGGAATGAACAGGTGTACAGAAACCGAAAAAGCTACAATTCAATGAATGTGCAGATGGTGTGTTTGGCAGACCAGTACATCTCCCATGTGAATGCCACCTATTCTGGCTCAGTGCATGACGCTTACATTTTGAGGAATAGCAGCATCCCTTATGTGATGGGGCAACTCCAGAGGCACTGTGTGTGGCTAATAGGTGAGGCTAAAGTCCCCACACAGTTTCATTTGGTGTCTGGGTATGAGAGGTTCCCTAATGTTTGGAGGATGTCTAACAGTTGTCCCTCGATATTTGCAGGTGACTCTGGTTACCTCAACCTGTCATGGCTACTAACCGCAGTGAGGAATCCCAGGACAAGGGCAGAGGAACGCTACAATGAGGCACATGGGCGAACTAGGAGGATAATCAAGCGCACCTTCGGCCTCCTGAAGGCCAGATTTCGGTGCCTCCATCTTACAGGTGGATCCCTATACTACTCACCGAAGAAGGTGTGCCAGATCATCATGGCCTGCTGTATGTTGCACAACCTGGCTTTGCAACGCCAGGTGCCTTTTCTGCAGGAGGATGGGCCTGATGTTGGTCTTGTGGCAGCTGTGGAGCCCGTGGACAGTGAAGAAGAGGAGGCAGAAGAAGAAGATATAGACAACCGAAACAACATCATCATGCAATAATTCCAGTGAGACACAGGTAAGAAGACGGAACTGCTTCCCACATCTCATAGTATTGTAGCAGCTAGCATAAGTCTGCCTTTTTCACTCTGTGTATGGACCCAGACTTGTCACTTTGGCTTTCCATTTCACAGATCTGGGTCCCAATGTGTGCCCTCTGCTATGTTTACTCCTGGCCTACAGCTGTGTAACATTGGTATGTGAACAAGTACATTGACATTGCTATAGTCCAGAGATTTTGCAATTACACATTTGTGAAAGCACAGACTGACTCCAGATTGTTTTGTGATTCAAGGGTGTATATTTATGTGCAAATAAGGGGAAGGGGGTGTGAAATGGGCAGGGGTGATGGTGGAGGAATGTCCATGGCAGAGTCCAGTCTCTTGGTCTCACAGGTGCATTGTCCAATAGGCATAGGAAGTGGAGCTATGGCAGTTTAAAGTGGACAGGATGACAAAGTGGGACAGAAGGGTGACATTCAGGAGGGTCTTATTTCCTGGCAGGGGTATTGGCAATGTTCTCTGTCTTGTTCATGGATCTCAGGGACCGTTTTGTGATGGTTCTCCTTCTGCAGGGGGTGGGGTGCTGGTGGCCTGTTGTTCCTGTGGTGGTGCTTCCTGTCCACTAGCGCCAGCGGAGGTAGAGGGCTGTTCATCGTCCAGGCTAGTGTCAGGGGCCCGTTTGTGTGCCACTGTGTCCCTCATGGTGTTGACAAGGTCTGCCAGCACCCCTGCAATGGTGACCAGGGTGGTGTCGATGGACTTCAAGTCCTTCCTGATCCCAAGGTAGTGTTCCTCCTGCAGCTGCTGGGTCTCCTGAAACTTGGCCAGTACCATGCCCATGGTCTCCTGGGATGGTGGTATGCTCCCATGATGTTGGAGAGGGAGAGTGCCTTGTGGAGAGTGGGTTCCCTGGGCCTGTCCTCCCCCTATTGCACAGCAGTCCTCCCAGTTTCCCTGTTATCCTGTGCTTCTGTCCCCTGAACCGTGTGCCCACTGCCACTGACCCCAGGTCCCTGATTCTCTTGGGTTGGTGGCTCTGCCCGGGGTCCCTGTAGTGGTGGACACACTGCTAATTGACGTGTCCTGGGGACAGAGGGATGGGCCCGCTGGGTGGGTGCTGTGCTGGTGTTTCCTGAGAGAGGAGGCTCTGTTGTGGTTTGGGACTGTGTCAGGGGAACCGACTGTCCCGAGGTCCCTGATGGGCCGGGCTGATCATCTTGATCCAGGCGTGCAGAGCTGCTGTCATCACTGTGGGCCTCTTCTGTGGGGGGGACTGGATATGTCTGGCACCTCCAGTCCGGTGACGTTGGGTATGGGTCCTGTTGGGGTGTAAATGCATAATTTTAGTGTTATTTCTGTGTGTGCCATCTTATGCATTGGGTGAGGTACCCTCTACTCCTGTGCTTGCGTCATTGTGTTAGCCCTTTTGTGATAGCTGGTTTGAGGTCTGTGTGGGTTTCTGGACTGGACATGCTTTGGCGACGGTGGTGCTTTATATTGGATTGGGTGTGTGGTGTGTTTGTGTATCAGATCTGTGCATTTCGAATTGTCCATTGTAGTTGTGTTTTGTAAATGTGTGTGTATTTTGAGCGCAGCGGTGTGTACCGCCAATGGATTACCACGGTTGAAAGACCGTCGTGTTGGTTCGTGGGTCGTGATAGTGTGGGTGTATTCTTGTTGGCGTGACGGTGTGGGTTTTGGTATCGCCAGTTTATCACTTACCTTTGGCGTGGCGGACTTGTGTGGGTGTCTGTATTGTGGCGGATTCCGAGCTGTGGGTCGTAATACCTGTAGCGGCGGAAAGCGTGATTTACCACCAGGGTTGTAATGAGGGCCTACATTTTTTTCTCACCAAAAATAGATGGAGTTTAAGTTCCCTGCCTTCTTGTGCAGATGACCTTGTTTTATTTCATTATATGTCAATAGTTCTCCTGAGAAAACTAGTTGCCCTACAGTCTCACTCCATCGAAAATAACTTAACAGTAAATATCTAGATTAACAAGTTTCAGATTTTTGGATGGAAACACAAGCAATTTTGTTTTACAGGTAATAGTATGGAGAAAATCAACTCTTATAAATATCAATGTTTAACTTCTATCATGGCTCACAATTTGCTGGGACATATTAAACCATTATCAAAAGTGATTCAACATCTTTTGGCAGTATAGTGAGGTTTAACTTTGAATATATAGGCTTTTCAAGAGTACAATTCCCCACAATGGCCCTGTATAGTTCTAAACTATTGCCTTGCACCTTTAGGAGTCAAAGTGATTCTATTGAAAGCCATTCCTGAAAATGTATTCTGAATTCTATGATCCAGGCACCGAGGTGTGATTTGGCTCTTGTTACATGACAAGTTACGGTGGCAATTTGACTGTAAAAATGTGTTGAACCCTTGTTTTGTGGGGCTCAATCAAAAACCTCCTCAAAGTGCTAAAAGGAAGAAAAATAAAACTGGGAAATGCTTTGCTAAGTTCATTTTAAACTAGATACATTTCCCATAAAAATCAGCATGCTGCAAATAGTAAGGGATAAAATTGGGATTCATTCCCATCCCAGCAGATTCTAGAACATTCGGCTCCAGCCAACAACCTAGATAGAGAGCAGGAGATTTTGAAGAAAATGTTTGATTGACCTCACAATGAATTCTTTGAGAGAAACTGAAACACTCCTGTATAGAAAGGGCAAGGTTCACAAACTGCACTTTGTAGTACATGTTTCAGTACTACAAAATGTACTACAAAAGTGAAATTCACAAAAGACATGCAGAGTTTTACGAGTCCGCCTTATCCTATCGTTTTATGCGTGACGATTTCTGTGTACTTACATGTGCAGAGACTCCGCAGTCTGGGCAGAGATCCTCACACATAAAAAGATAGGACAGGCAATCATAAAACTTTGCACGTAATTTGTGAATTATACTTAAGGTTTCAATTACACAAAGTGTAAGTTTACCTTTGTGAATCAGCCCCAAACTGTTTACCTGATTGTTGAATGAGGGGTGAGATAATGAAAGTTAGGCTAGATTTCAGTGCTCTATATTCATTTCCCATTATGGCCCACGACTGAAAACCAATTATGGAAATTGTACATGTGCTTTAAATGATATCTTGTACAATTGCTCAAATCTTACTTGATTGTCTATTGTTTTCTCTTTCACTTATATAATTTTAAAACCTTTGTTCTTAACGTATAGAACTACGACCCTTCCACCTGTTATAACATATTTAGCAGAAATGCACAATGAGGATTTGGTGGCTGTGTTGGGCAGTTATCTTTTATGTGTAAAAACGTTCCTTACAAAGTGATTTTCAGAAATAGTTTTAGAGATGTATGTGTATCCTTGTAATAAGTACACACTATCTTATCTAAATAAACATAGAATTAAATTAGAACTGAAAATATTTCCTACCCAAAGGAACCATAGCAGACTGAATGGAGGATGCTACCTTTAAAATATTCTCCCAACAGTATATGGATCCTCAGTGATAATGATCTCGTAGATCATTGCCCAGTTTAACTGTTTGCCAAACTGCTTTTCAAACTGTTGGTCTCACAACCCTTCTAACCTACAGCAGAGAAACATTATTTCAGGTAAGCAAGCAACAGTTAAAGTGACACATGTTTTACACCTTATTGATGATGCAAGAAGGACAAAAGCACCTGATTTTGGCTTGGCACTAGATGCCGAGAACTCATTTGATCAGGACAGTTGGGTCTATTTGAATATGTTCTTGGAGGCAATCAGCCAGGGCCCTAGTTTCTTCAAGTGGACCTCTGCAAACTATCACAGCCCCAAGGCCATTGTCTCGGTCAGTGCTTTGCATTACACACCTTTGTATTTCATGAAACAGTTAAGGAAAGGATGCCCTTACTCAACCCTACTTTTGCCCACATAATAGAGTCTTTAGCCCAACACGTTAAGTTAAAAGGCAATATCCTGGGGATTTAATTTGAGGAACAATTGCATAAATTAGGACCATTTGCCAATGATATGCCAACAACCATTGCTAAGCCAAGGAGACACTTGAAACTCTACAGGAGGATGTGCATGTGTTTACTGAATCTCTACTTTTAAAATAAATCAAAAGAAGTGAGGAACAGCAATGATGGGGAAAGCAAACTCACTAGTAATAAACAGATGCCTGCTGGTTCTGTGGTAGAAACTGTGCTATTTGGAAAGTAACAGTTATTCAACCGTTATCCAAGACAGCTGCAAGACCATAATACAAATTCATATTTGCTTGAAACAAAGAATCAATTGGTAAATTGCAGCTGGAACTGTCGCCTACAGGAACCTTGGCTTGGAGTTTTGCTGAAACTGTAAGGTTTTATGGACAGTACCAACGAATTTGCATTAGCAAAAGTGTAGCGTCCTCCCCAGCCTGGGTATCGGCCAATGAATACTCCGCACACTGAGCTATGTATTACATGTCTTTATCATCAATGTGTAACCCTGAACTCAACATTCTAAACCTGCCTTCCTTTCACCACGTTCTAACACTTGCAACATCACTTTATGGAGTTTTTCAGGAGCAAAAAGCATTCCATCATTCACGTCACTACACATAGATTGCAAACACAAAGGCCAAAGCCAAAAAATAAATTCAATAGATCAAAATATAGCTACAATCAGAATCAAATTGAGTCATTTAGAGGCAGCACAATGTACGATAAAAACAGGAATGTACGATAAAAACAGGACATATAAGCTTTGCATTTAGTTATGAGGACACACTGTAAAGTGATATGTGTTTCTTTTCAGTTACACCAGAGTGCTTTTTAACTGATAGCAGAGTGCTTCAGTAAATATTGTTCAGAAGTTTTGACTCTCTGAAAAAAAATCCCTTCTGCTTCAGTTTTGCATGGAAAGTTGGTGTCAGTCAGGAAATACAGGAGATGAATGCCAATTCCATGGAGCAAAGGGATATTGTATGCATTTCCTCCAATTCAGCTCCTTCCGATGGTACTGTAGAAGATTTGGGGGGAGAAAAGCAGAGTTCATGAATCTTTTGCCCTTGGTTCCTTCTTTATCTTAGTAGTGGGCTGATCCGCATTTGCTTCTTCTACAGCCTTCTCTTTTGCAATTTCCAGTCCTATCATAGAAACACTTCTTTCACTGTATCTAGCAGCTTGGAAATTCAGAGGTTTGGGCTTCAACAGCTAAGATGTACTAGAAAAGTGGCATTTTTTATCCACACTTCTAGGAAACCTACCCTTACTTCCTTTGCAAGACCTTGGAAGAGGTTTGGAACCTGGTGTAAGGGGAAAGGTCTAGACGCAGTTAATGATCTTTTCCAAGTACTGGACATTTTATGGGAAGGGTTTGTGAAATGTTTGGCTCCTTCTACCTTGACAGCTCAATGGAAGTTATTTGAGGTTTATGGGATTAGTATTATAGAGCTTCATTTTATAAAACTCATAATTCCTTCTCCTCTTCCTTCATGGGATTATTCAGTGTTCTTGAGATGCCTTCAATGAAAGCTCTTTGGCTTTTAGAAGCCTAGAACTCTTGACTTTCAGCAAAACTGCCCTCCTTCATATCCATTACTGTGGCTAGAAAACTTGCACAGTCTTGAGCATTACTCACATTCAATCCCTACTTAACATTGTTCCCAGGCAGGGTAGTGTTATAGAAGACCCTAACTTCAAACCTAAAGTTTTATCTCAGTTTCACTATTCACTGGAGTTTGTCTCACCCATTCTTCACTCTCCAGCAGACAATACTCGTTGTCTTTGCATGTGAGAAAGGCTTTGTTGGTGTTTTTGGATAAAACCAAAGGATTGTATGCCTCAAATTCCTTGTTAGTGTTTTACAGCCCAGCTAACAAGGGTTAGAAAGCATCTAGATCTCCATTAAGCTATTGGTCAGGTTTATGTATTAATGGGACATGAATTCCCACTCATTTATAGGGATGTTCAACATGGGTAGTTGTTACTTCATGGACAGAGGAATCAGGTATGCCATTACAGAAAATATGTAGGGCACTCGCCTGGTCTACATCACATACATTTTTGTCTCATTACCATTTGGATTTATTTTCAAATGAAAATGAAACTGAGGAGCTTCTATTCTGAAACCAACAATGAAGTAATTGGTGTCTTTGGTTTTGACATATGTCATGACGGTGATGAGGAGGACTGACTTGGGGCAATGACATTATCACTTAGAGATAAATTCAAATACCCTAGTCAAACCCTCCTCATCACAGTAAAGTTCCCTCCCTCTTTAGTATGTTTTATGGCAACTACAACTTAATTATAGCAGCTTGGTACTAGCAGGCAAGAAAAGCATGAGGTCTCCTTGAGGATGGCCACCACAAGATGTTACGATTGTGGTGAGGGGACGTGGACTAGAGTAATGAAGATTACCAATAAGTAATACGTTCTTCACCTCTATTCTAAACAAATGGTCACTCATAAAATCCTGTAGGCATGGTCGGTTACCGTCGCTTCTGTTTGAGTAAAAAATGTAGTTCAACTATCTTTAACACTAGTAAGGTGGTGATTCTAAGGGTAACAGAGAATGCTTCCCTTGATTTACAGTTAAAGTTCTCCAGTGATCTGATGAAATAGGCTCCTATCAGGAAGTTAATTATTTGCTATTGTTTCTTAATTTATGTGCTGTGCAAATATTGTTCAAGAGATTCATCTTTTCTCTTGCCTCTTGATGTAAATCATGCAAAGTCACAGTGAACAGCAGCCCGTAGTGCCCTCCCTAGCCTGGGAGCATGCAAATGAACACACCAAACACAGAATTCTCTAACAGATGTTTTTCTTCTTCAGCATTCGATCCCACAGCACTGATTACATCCTAACCATTAATAATCACAACTTAACATCTCCCAGCAAGTTATGTAATTCCTCTGTTGAGTCCGCACAGAACAGCAAGGGTTCTAGTGCACATTGTCTCACAACACTACATCTCCCTCCTTGTTAAATAAAAAGTATAAACGACAGTCACATTATATTTCTTCAATAAGTCATTGAGATGCTCGCACTAGTCGGCCAGATTGAGTGGTATGAGGTGGCTGAGATGCACTTTGGTTCTGCACCGATGGCACATGTTCTGATGCTTGTTCTGGACCGTTAGGGGGGATCACATCATTCATAATTGTAGGAGCTGACAACCTTTGAGGTAAGTGCTTAAAGTATGATGGACTTTCTAGAACGATGCGCTGTCACCATGTGTCCTTTGCACATCACAATCCTTGGTGGATCACCAGTAAATGAAGTGTGTTTTCCACTTTTGCTTTTGCTTGACGAGGACCCAGTCACCTTCAATGTTTCATGAGCTCGTTGATGCTGATCGGCATATATTTTCATTTTGCACTTTCGAGAAGTGTCTGTGAGCATTTAAGGATCGGTCCACTGTGGCAGTTTGGTTCCGATGGCTCTCCCAGTTAGCAGGATGGCAGGACTCTCACCAGTTGTGGAGTGAGAAATTGAATGATAAGCATGGAGGATATGACATAGGGCCCCCTCCATTGATGCTCATTGAATTACCCTTTTGAGAGTACCCATGAATCATTTTACAACATCATTGGCTTGGGGCCACAGGAGTGTATACTTTTGATGCTTGACACTGTGGGGCAGATTTATACTTTTCGCCGCAAATCTGCGTTAGCACAGCCCAAACAGGGCCTGGGAGGTGTATGGGGAACCGGGGCTTGTGTGTCAAATTATGGTGCTACACTGTTCAGAGGCAAAAAAATTGTCTCTAAGCAGTGTAGCGCCATTTTCTGGTGTGCAAGCCCCATGGCCATGCCTAGGGGACAGCCATTGGGGCCTGCGCCGTGCAGGGGGCTCCAAGTCAGGGCCCCCGAGTGGTGTTGGATAGAAAAAAAAATACCCACCCGGACGTCCCCCATCCGTGGGTGATCTCCTGATGTGGATAGGGGTGAGTGGGGGTGTCCCTGGGGACTGGGAAGGGCACCTGTGAGCAATTTCCATGGTCTCTGACCATGGAAATCTGCTCCAGTTCCCCTTACGCCTGCCCATACCCTGGCATTAAATAATGGCGCTAAGCAGGCTTAGCACCATTATTTAAGGCCCTCCTCCTCCTTTGCGTGATTTTTGCACGGGAGGATAAATAAGGCGCAAGGGCATTTGAGGCATTTTTTACCCGGGAACGGCTACCTTGCATCTCATTGATGCAAGGTAGTTTTCTGCAGGCAAAAAATGTTGTTAACTCCAATATTTTGGTGCTAGACATGTACAGCACTAAAAGATAAATATTGAGTTACGTTTGCGCCAGATTGGCGTAAAAAAAAATGACGCAAATCCGGCACAGAGTATAAATATGGGCCTTAGTCTGACTAGAAACTCCTTGAATTCTTTGCTATTGAATAGTAAACCATTATCAGATTTGAGAATTCAAAGATGTCATTCAGCTGCTTGATGACCTTGTCATATGTTGTTGATGACAGCTCCTCTACTAAAGGGAAGCATGAATAGTAATTATTAACTATAATGAGATAATGCCCATTTCCCAAGGCCCAAAGAAATCTACTACAACTCTTTCCCAAGTCTGTGCAGGCAAGTCAGACATTGTCAATGGATGCTGTGTCACTTTGGAGGCAAAGGCAATTTCAAAGATGATACTCGTTTAGTTCCCTCTCAACTTGCTCATATAGAAGCGGGAACCACATTCAGTATTTTTGGGCTTTTTTGTTAG
This sequence comes from Pleurodeles waltl, assembly GCF_031143425.1. Taxonomy (NCBI): domain Eukaryota; kingdom Metazoa; phylum Chordata; class Amphibia; order Caudata; family Salamandridae; genus Pleurodeles; species Pleurodeles waltl. Next base: position 805,251,972 of record NC_090436.1, read on the forward strand.
TCACAATTTCACAATGTTCTTCATGGGCCAGTTGAATGACTTGCTGTCTTAGGCTCTCAGGTATGACAATTCTTGAGTCTCTCAATACAACACCTTTCATGGTCTGTACATTTTTCGAATTTTTGAAATTCAGCATTGTCAGCAAAAAGTCAAGCACTCCTCCTCCACAGTTGAGCTGAAATTATGTTATGGAGGATAAGCATGTTCTTATCAGCACTATTAGCAGCAAGAATCTGTTCAATGGATAGGGCTGCTGGCGTCCTAGATCTCGCAATGAAATTAGTGTACTCTACAGCCATTTTGGATGTCGAACTGTGTTGAAGTAGTGAGACTCATGAAAAGTAATTAGTAGGGATCTGATTTTTACCCAGCTTGTGCACAAGTTCATAGTTGTACTTTTGCAGCTGAAACCCCCATCTCTAAATGCAAGAGGGCATCTCAGTATGTAGCTTGGGGACAAAATAGGGCATCTTATTGCATTCTCAATCGCATGTTTTATTCTTTTAGAGCTTTGATCACATTCAGCAGACCACTGGAAAGGGACATTTCATTTTGTCAAGTCTCTTAATGGGGCACTCAGTGTAGCAAAGTCACTAATGTCCCTTAAGCAATTACTGGCCATGCCTAGGAAGGACTGCAGCATGGTGATATCTTAAGGGGGCAAGTAGCTGACAATGCTTGCACTTTATCCGGGTCACAAGTCATTTTTCCATCAGAGAATATGTGCTCAAATAATTTAAGTTTGGTCTTGTGAAATTCACACTTTGTTGCATTCAGAGTGGGACCTGTAACAGAAAGTAACTGGCACACCTGTGTACGAGCTTTGTCATGCTCCTTTTGCTTTGCTCCAAACTCCAGTGTATCATCACTGTAATTAAAAGCATGTGTGACAGGTTGAATTATTCAACATGTAACATCCTGAAATATTTCTGCAGCTGACACTCTAAAACTCAACCTCTTGTATCTGAATAAACCAACATGAGTCAAAAAGTAGTGATATACCTACAGTTGTCTTCCAACTCGAGCTGATGATATCCCTTCAAGTCAAGACAGGAGAAGACTTTGGCACCGTTCAGTTGCATGATCATGTCCGCTATGTGTGGATCAGGATGCCTTTCTCTCATGATTGCTTTGTTGGCCTGGCACGAATCAACACAGATGCGAATTGCACCTCCTCTGTCCTTTTTTGGCAACACCACTATGGTAGAAACCCATGGTGTAGGACCGGTGGAGTGCTTAATGATGTCATGTTTCAACAACATTTCTAGTTCTTTCTCAACAGCTTCTTGTAAGTGAAAAGCAACTCTGCGGTGCCACTGGACAACAGGGTGAATGTCTTCATTAATGTGAAGTCGCACTTTCATTGTCTTGAGTCTTCTTAGCCCATTAAACAACAACTGAAACTGACTCACAATTTCAGATTGAGTGTGGAGGTTGTAATTGAGAGCTATCAGTCCCCTGTCAGTAGCAGTGGCAACACTGAATAGGCATGCAGCAGACGAAGTTCCTTGAAGAACTTGAATTGGCACTTGCACAGACCCTGTTTTTGGTCGCATTGTTGTTGTGAATGACCAATGACTCTGCAACAGTCTAGAATCAGCCCACTTGTATGCCTTTGTGTTTGATCGGTCGAAGCGTTGCAGAGGAGACAGGCTATGAACTTCTCAACTGGCATTATGTTAATCAATTCACTACTCTTCACGATAAAGGTTATGGGGCAACCATTATTGTAATCTTTGGGCAGTATCCAAATGAATTTGGTTATTTCATTTGATGGTTTGCCTTTGTCTTTTGTTCCTTTTTGCAAGCAGCCAAACCGACATGCACCTGTCATTCCTTGCTCGATACCATCATCACACATCCATCTTTTTTACTGGCACATGATAATGACATTAAAGAGCTTTAGTAGGTTGAGCGTGATGACAACTCACTTTGTCTGGTTTCTACTTGTTCTAACTGATGTTGCTTTTCGGCCATGTGGGCATAGTGAGAATGCTTATGGAACCTCCTGGTGTCCATTTGTTTCTTCTTGCTGTGTTGTATTTGGTTTCTTTTTTGATTTGCAAACCGTAATGAAGTGGTTTTCTCTCCCGCAACCTTTTCATGTCTGTCCTATGGCTGGACATTTACCTTCATGGGAAAATGAAAACCCACATCGGAAACACAACATTTCTTTTTTGAAGATGTAGACGTACATGCATCTACCTTGTACTTGTGCTTGCTTTTCACGACCAATGCTGATTCATTTTTCATTGGTTCAGACTTGAACCAACTAAATTTTTGTTGGTTCAGAGTTGCTTGTGACTTTACCCTGACCAGGATTGTGGTTGCTCTTTGAGTAGGGTTTCACACCCCTCAACCAATAACCCAATTTCTTACACTTGTTTTTTGCATGAGACCTAAACATATTTGATGTCTGTATCAGGAAATCCTCGGTCTCCGGCTCCCCCTCTCCAGGTTTTGGGGGTTCTTCGAAGCTGGCGACACCCGCACAATCTGCAGACTTTGTTATGGAGAGTTTCCTGGAATTGGAGGGCTCTCAAAATGGAGGCTGATGAGAGTCAAGGTTGCCTCTCTAGTGTTGCGGCTGGAGGAGCTCTTTTGGACAGCTGAGTGATGTGAACAACGCACGCAGCCTCTGAAGCAGTGCACTTCACTGAGGAGATTTTAAGAGACAGAAGTCTTTCTGGAGAAGTCGTGCATTTGCTTTCCTGAGTCAATTGTTGCAGTCACGCAAGTATTCTGAGAGAGAGAGAGAGAGAGAGAGAGAGAGAGAGAGAGAGAGAGAATGAATTCTTAAGATTTCCAATTTCAAACCATTGAAACCCTTACTTCCTAGAACGTTCATTTTAGTCATGAGGAAAAAGTAAAGAGCAGGAAGAACAGTATTTTCAAGAACATTTGTTTTCTGTCATATTAAAAATAGTGAAGAGCAGTTATTCCTAGAGCATTCGTTTAGTCCTGAGAAAAAAGTACAGAGCAGGAAGAACAGTATTTTCAAGAACATTCGTTTTAGTCATGAGGAAACTGTGAAGAGCACGAAGTGCTGTTATTTCAAGAACATTCGTTGACTAACATGTAAAAAATTGTGAAGAACAGGTTTTCTCCTACAATACTCGTTTTCAATCAAATCCAGTGTGCTGAAGAAGAGGAAAAGAATATGAAAACAGAAGTTGTATAATCTCATACCCAACAACTCCAAAAGCAAAATGTTTGAAATTTTTACCATTAATTGCAAACACAGAGGAGAAGCTAACGCTTCTCTATACTGGGTAGGTCACGCTAAAAGTTATCTTTTATAAAGAAAAGATGAATCCTAGTTAAAAGGAATAGAGAAGGTAGGACTTAGTGAGAGAGCGTATCAATCTTTTACTTTATCTTACAGCTCAAGTAACATAACCACTGAGTCCTAAACAAAAACAGGCAAATTGATAGACGAGCGCAGAGTAGAGGATGAGGCAGTCTATTCTTTCATCACCAACCTCTTTATCCTCTAAGAGTTTTTTAGTCTCCAGATAAGAATATAGTTGGGGACTGAGAACTTTAGAGAGGCACTGGGGTCAAGGCGTCATTCTGCTCCTGTGAAGATTTGAAACAGATACCACTCGTGACAGAGTGAAGTGCCCAACATAAACTAATCACCCGAGCAGAATGGCTGAAGCATTAGATTTCAAAAATCTGGGAGGAATTCTAGAAATTATCATTAATATATTATTAATAACAGAGAGGAGAATAAAAGCTTGAGGCAAGATTTAGCAGAGTCCAGAAAAGAAACCATAGAATTAACTATTTAGTGCTACAAGCCCTTTCCTAGACGGTCAGAGGTCCACACCCACGCTAAATCCTAGAAATGCAACTCAGGTAGTTCACTCCTTGTCCCCAGTGATTCCATTGCCCCCCAGAAGGTTTTAATGGAGACCCCCAAAAAGGCTCAAATTTTCCTAACCCAATGTGCGCTGCATTTCATGTGCCTTCCTGCGATCTTCCCTGATGTAGAATCATGAGTGGCCTTCGTGTTATCTTATCTCTGTGGAGATGCCTCAATCTAGTCCATGCCACTAGTGTCCAAGGATGCACTCATTCTTTATCATTTTGAAGGATTCAAGAAGGAGCTCCTGAGGATTTTTGATAGAAGAAGAGTCTCTCAAGCCACTGATAATGAATTGTTGGAATTGCGGCAGGGTAATAAGCAGCTGGTGACTTCCCTAGCCAGGTTCAATAAGCTGATAGTCGAGACCGATTGGACAGAAGACAAGAGGGCGGCCTTTTTTAGTACAGGGTTAAAAGACGAGCTCAAGGACATCTTATCCCAGATTCCGAATCGACCCACAGATATTTCAGCATTAATAGATTTAGTTCTGGAAATAGACTATCGGCCAATACAATGGAGAGGAGAGAAAAAGAGAGATTTTCATCCAATTATTCCTAGATTTGATCGAATGAAGACAGAAAGCTTAAGAACTGCAGCCAGTGGTTCTGGGGTGGAAACAATGCATATAGTTTCAGTCAGGGGACCTCTTTCTAAGGAAGAGAAAGAAAAGAGGAGAGTAAATAACCTCTGTATGTAATGTGGGCCAAGAGGTCATTTTGTAGAGATCTGTCCAAAGAAGTCGAAGCAATCGCCAAAGGAAAATGTGCAGCACCACCAGTAGGAGGAGTTGGATTGGTGAGTACTGTCAAAGACACAACTCCGAAGGCTCATCAGCTGGCCAGTATCTTGCAGCTGTCTGCTCCTCATCTTACCTCATCCATGATGTTAAAATCAGGGAGAGAATCCTACCCAATGTATCAATAGTGATTGATTCAGGCGCCACAGGGAACTTTTGCAATATAAAATGTGCTGCCAATATTGGTTTGAGAGCTATACGAAAGGCAAGAAGTGAAGCTGTAAGAGCAGCAGATGGAACAAACCTCACCTCTAGTCCATTAGTAAGTCAAACTTAATAGGTGGAGCTAATTTCTAAAGAAAGGCATCGAGAAATCCTGCGATTCAATTTGCTCGACGCTTCTCAGTTCCAAATTACTTTGGGACTCCCATGGCTCACCGAGCACAATCCCACCATAAATTGGGAAGAGAGATCTGTAGAAATGAATTCAGACTAAAGCACAAGAAATTGTTTCAGTGAAGTTTCACTATCCAGAGGATCTAGTCTAGCCCTTGATTTATGACAAGCCAGTTAAGCTATTTGTGCGATAAAGCACTGGAGAAACTCTTGAGGAGTATCAAGATTTCAAAGATGCAGAGGCAGAGACATTACCTCCTCATGGGTCATCCGACTGCAAAATAGAATTGGAGAAAGGGGCTAATCTCCCTTGTAAGAGAATCTATGCCTTAACAGAAATAGAAAATTAACATCTGAAGGAGTATATTCAAAAGAACTTAAAGAGTGGGTTTTTTTTGTCCATTACAGGCTCCTGTGTCTTCTCCCCTATTCTTTGTACCCAAAAGGAAGAAGGGGATTTGTGAAGCTGTATTGACTATGGAGCCTTGAGTCGGAAAACCATTAAAAACAGATATCCGTTACCACTAATTTCCATTATGCCTGACCAAGTAAAAGGGGCTAAGGTGTATACAAAACTGGACTTGAGAGGAGCTTATCACCTTATTCGTATCCGGGATAGAGACAAATGGAAAACAGCTTTTAGAGCTAAGTACGGGCTCTTTGAGTATCAAGTCATGCCATATGGTTTGTGCAACGCTCCTGCTGCCTTTCAACACTTTATCAATGATGTATTGAGGGAGTTCATAGATCAATGCAGCATAGTTTACACAGATTATATTTTGATTTACACTGCCTCAGAGGAAGAGCACCCCGAGAATGTGAGGGGCATGTTACAATGTTAAAGAGAAAACTATCAGTATGTGAAACTCGAGAAATGCACCTTCAATGTTTGAAAGATAGATTGCCTGGGGTTTATTCTTTCCCCAGAGGGTTTAACCATGGATGAACAAAAGTACTAGGCAATAATCAACTGGCCAGCCCCAATATCAGTTGAGGAAATTCAAAGTGTCATTGGCTTTGCCAACTTCTACACAAGTTTCAATCAAGAATTTTCACAAACGATTCTTCTACTCATGCGATTGTTGAGAAAAAGAGTTCCATTTGTTTGGTCAACAGAAGCTGAGGAATCTTTTCAGTCTTTGATGAAGAGTTTTACGTCTGCCCCCATCCTGCTGCAGGCTGGTCCTTCAGAATCGTTTTTTCTGGAGACGGGAGCTTTCAATTTGGCAATTGGGGGAATTTTATCACAGACACACAAAGAGACCAGTCAGCTGCATCCAGTGGCTTACAGATCTTGCATGCTGTTACCAGCTGAACTAAATTATACAATCACTGAAAAGGAATTGTTAGCCATAAAAGATGCATTCAAAGGATGGAGACACTACCTGCTTGGAGCTAAACACACAGTAATAGTGTTTACTGACCACAAGAATTTACAATTTCTATGGTCTGTAAGAACTCTTACCCCTAGACAACTTCGATGGTCACTCTCTTTTGTGGATTACAACTTTGTAATTATTCACCATCCTGGAAACAAAAATGGTAAAGCAGATGCCTTGTCAAGAATAAACACTGAAGGACAGAAGGTACTTATCAAAGATTTTAAAAAATCATTCTGGATTCAAAGATAGTGGGAACAGTGTTTAGAGAGCCCTTGGATGAAGAAATTAAAAAGGCACTTACCTTAGAAGAGATTCAGAAGTGCATGGATGAGAATCCTTCACGAGAAATTTAAAACTATTTGCCGTACCATGATGGAACATTGAATCTGCCTACTCTAGAGTTAGGAAAAAAGGCACTGTATGATTTTCATGAAAGTCCTCTGGCAGGTCACAAAGGAATTGAGAAAACTGAAGAATTACCTAAGAGACAATTTTGGTGGCCAGGCATGAGAGAAGATATCAAGCAATATGTGGCCAGCTGTAGAATTTGTGCACAGGGATAATCAACTAGACACGCTCTGCAGGGCCTTTTACAACCATTACTTGTCCCCCCTCATCCTTGCCATATCATAACCATGGATCTAATTGTTGACTTACCCTCTAGTCAAGGGTACAACACTATCTTGGTCATGGGAAATCCCTTTTCAAAGATGGCCCATTTTGTTGCATTAAAGCATGTACCAAGTGCTAAGAAGTTGGCTCAATTAATCAGTGTTCATATAGTCTGAGCTCATGGGGTACCTAAAATCATAATCTCTGATAGGGGCTCTCAATTCCTGTCCCATTTTTGGAGAGCTTTCACCCTAGGATTAAATATAGAGACTAGATACTCCACTAGTTATCACCCAGAAACAGATGGGCAATCTGAGAGGGTTAATCAGGAGCTAGAACAGTACTTGAAGCTATTCCTTTTACATTAAGAAGGTGACTGGCCAGATCTCCTTTGGGTGACCGGGTTTGTGCAAAACAATGCCAAGAACACTTCCACATGGTACACCCCGTTTTTCTTAAATCACGTTAGGGCCCCAGAATACCACAGTCAGCACTAAAGAGATTTCTGTTCCTACAGTTAAGGATTTGGTACAACATTTAAGTAACATTCAGGAGTTAGCTACTGAGAATCTGGTGCAGTCTAAGAAACGATATAAGAAATATGCTCACAGAAAAAGAAAAGTCGAAAAGGAATGCTAGGCAGGAGATAGAGTTTGGTTAAGTACAAAACATTTGAGGCTAAAAGGGAACCGGAAGTTCCAACACTGTTTCATAAGTCATTATGTAGTTGAGAAGAAAATAAATCCAGTGACATACAGGCTTAGTTTGCCTTCCAAACTCAAAATCCATCCAGTATTTCATTTATCTTTCCTGAAGAAGACTTGGCCAGGTTAACAAGAAAAATCACCACCCAAACCGAAACAAACTGAAGGAGGTGAAGAATGTTTGTTGAAAAGAATTCTAGATACTAAAAGAGATCATGGAAAACTGTACTATTTAATAGACTGGAATGATTACGGCCCTGAGGAAGGATCTTGGGAACCATAAACTGAAGTCCATGCCCCAAGACTGGTTAAAGCCTTTCATCGTCAATACCCCTACAAGCCTCAATTGGGAGAGTCGTCCTTGCTGAGGGGTATTGTCACGAAATCCTCAGTTTCTCCGGCTCCCCCTCTCAAGGTTTTAGGTGTTCTTCGACCTTGGCGACACCTGCACAATCTGCAGACTTTGTTATGGATTGTTTCCTGGAAGCAGAGGGCTCTCAAAATGGCAAGTTTGCCACTCTAGTGTTGCGACTGGGAGAGCTCTTGTGGACACCTGAGTGATGTGAAGTGTGTGTGCAGGCTCTGAAGCGGCGCACTTCACTGAGGAGATTTGAGAGACAGACGCCTATCTGGAGAAGTTGTACATTTGTTGCAGTCACACAAGTATTCTGAGATAGAGAGAGAGAGAGAGAGAGAGAGAGAGAGAGAGAGAGAGAGAGAGAGAGAGAGAGAGAATTAATTATTTAGCGGTCCGGTTTCAAGCCATGAAACCTTTACTTCCTAGAACATTCGTTTTAGTCATGAGAAAATAGTAAAGAGCAGGAAGAACAGTATTTTCAGGAATATTCATTTTTTGTCAGATGCAAAAGGTGAAGAGAAGTAATTCCTAGAACATTCGTTTTAGCCATGAGAAAACTGTGAAGAAGAGGAAGAGCAGTTATTTCAAGAATATTAATTTCTGCCATGTGAAAATTGTGAAGAACAGGTTTTCTTCCACAATGCTAGTTTTCAATCAAATCCAGTGTGCTGAGGAAAAGAACTTGAAAACAGAAGTTGTGTAATCTCAGACCCAAAAACTCCAGAAGTAAAATTTCATTGCAATTTTTACCATTAATTGCAAACACAGAAGAGAAGCTCTCTACACTGTGGTAGGTCACACCAAAAGTTACATTTGATAAAGAAATTAAAAATTAATCCTAGTTAAAAGGAATAGAGAAGGTAGGACTTAGTGAGAGAGAGTATTAATGTTTTACTTTATCTTACAGCTCAAGTAACATAACCACCAAGTCCTCATTAACAACAGGCAAAGTGATAGACGAACGCAGAGTAGAGGACCAGGCAGTCTCTTCTTTCATCTCCAACCTCTTTGCCTCTAAGACATTTTTAGTCTCCAAATAAGAATAAAGTTGGAGACTGAGTACTTTAGAGAGGCATTGGTTTGAAGGTATCATTCTGCTCCTGTGAAGATTTGCTATAGATATAGCTCGTGACACTCTGTGACATGAAGGAAAGATTTGCTGTAGCAAGAGTGAGAGATGTGAGTGTAACAATGAGATAACTGGTATCTGAGTGAGGAACCTGTATTCTGACTTCAGAAAAGGGGTACCTTCCTGGACAAAGCATGGGCATTTATTAAGCAGATTTGTCACAAGATTATGGCATGTATCAGCACATTTTGTGGCAGCATTATGGAAATATTACAGCACACAACTTTGTTTTTGTAGCATTATTGAGGTGGTTTATTTCAGTATTCTTAATGTACTAAAAGTTTCCAGAGGCCCAAAATGTGCCTTAGTGGAAGGGTATTTTTGTGACAATGCCTAAGGGTAGAAAGAAGGTGAAAATAGTTGTGGTGGTGGAATGGAGGGGGCAGGACAAGACACCATGGTTGCAATTCCTTGGTGGATATGGAGGGGTTTCGCTCTAGGAGAAGGTGACTGGGGACCCACTGTGTGTCTTTATGGTAGCGGGTCCAAATCTGCATGAGATGGAGGGAGGGAGCACTTACAGGCAGCGCACCCAGAGTCTTCTTGGTTATGTCACATGCTGCATTCAGATAAGGAAGTAAATATACACCTCTCTTGCCTGCTGATATGCCTCCCTTCATTTTTCCCCGTATCCATAGCCAGGCCACTAAACAGAGCAGTAATATTTTTCAAATTTCACAGGAATGTTTGCAAAAAGCTTGGACTTTTTATAAAACTACCATTGCAGTGTTTTTTATACAAATTAAGGATTTGATTAAGATTTGTGCTAGCTATGAGATTGCTCTTCAGTCTAAATCTTACATTTCTATCTCTCTGGGTGATGGCTCTAGGTGATAACGCTGATATCAGAGCCTATGAATTGTATCATAAGATGTAGGGAGCAGGGTTCTTTATCAGTGCCTTTTGAGTCTTGGAAGAAGGAGCAGCTTGCCAGACGTATGGTATTTTCTCCTCCATGCTGAGATGGTGAGAGGAATTTATTAAACTCCAATAAAGGGTTTCTCTTAAAAATGGTGCCAGTTGTGGTAAAAATATATAATTTTGTTGGAGAAACATCTGCTGCTCTATTTCCACATACTAAAGATTTTCCACCACCTTAGTGGTGGTGAAAATGAACTAGCAGCAAATTAAAAGTCCACCATCCAAACTCTAAATCATGCCAGGAACCTGGTGCAGAGCATCATTGCTCAGATGCTTAGGTGATTAATCATTTTCTTAAGTCTTAATCTCATTCAACAAGATTTGCAGGGGCGTATCCAAGATGGCTCCACAACAGTAGCTGAATTGTGGAGCTCCTACACTGACATTATGAGCTGTTGTGTGGTGATCCAGACCCTGTCAGACCCTGCCCTACAAAGGGGGGTAGTCCAGATGCTGAAGTTGTTCTCACTCCTAGTCTTGTGCCACAGCATGGCTGAGTTTGAGGATGGACTTCATCTGGTCGCCAGAGTGAACTTGCACAAAATGGTAGCCTGCAAGCATTGAGCGCTGCGACAGATAGTGTTGGACCTTGCCACAGCACCAATGGGTGCGGTGCAGAGAATCGCTCCCCCACACCACAGCCTCAGTGATTGAGAGCTACAGCTTGGGCTGGGCTCTACAGCTGCCCACTGCTAACTTGGGGCAGCCATGCCGCTGCCTGATGTGAGTGGCCCTGCACTGTCAGTGAATCCTGGAGAGTAGCCAAACCGAACCCGCCCTCCAGCAAAAAACCTGGAGCGGGCAACAAGACCGGAGCAGACTGATCCAGACTTGCGCTGCTAGGCCCGATGCCAGAGGCCATGAACTGGCCCGCATCTAGCAGCCACACTGCTGGGTCGGGGAGGACGGGCATCAAGTTGGTGAGAACGTCACTGCATTGCTGGTGGGACCTGGGGAGCGACCTGTGCTGGACCCACCACTGTGCAACTTACCTGGAGCGGGTGGAGTAATTGGGATGACCTAACTGCGGTGCCTCAGCCTGGTGCAACTCCAAGCATCCCATGAGGGAGATAAGTGGAGTCACCCCCACTGCACCTACTTACAGCACATCACTGCATTCACTAGGCTCTTTTGGTACCACCTTAAGGGTCCATCCTTACTGCAACCAGTCCCATGCCTCCTGTGAAGGACTGATGCCCTCAAGTTTGCACCCCGCACTTTAGCCTAGTATTGTGTTTCTTGCACAGATGGCGGCCTTTTGTGCTGTGACTCCCTTGATCTTGTGTCATCCTCTTCAGGGTTACTGGACCCACATAGCACTAACAGTAATCGGGGTGCTAGTGCAGTGTGGTGCATAGTGCCTCCCCATATATGGACCTTACCCACTGCTGCTACCCAGTCCTCCAATCTGACCTACACTTACCCTTGGAGTAACGGTGTCTGGCATCTTCATCTGGGATCACCCACTGCTGCCACCCAGTCCTCCAATCTGACTTACACTTACCCTTGGAGTAACTGTGTCTGGCAGCTTCATCTGGGATCCCCCAAAGGCAGGATCACACATGACCCCACCACCTACTGCACTGCCCTACCCTTGGATTTGAGCAGGAGACATTAAAATCACAGGTGGCCAACTTTGCAACATCAGCTGGAACTGAAATGGCAGAGCCAAGGCCCCACAAAAAGAACAACCCCATTAGGGACCTCATTTATACATCTACCTAGAAGAAAGCGGCACCCACTAAGGACACATCCCACCCACCTCACTCACAATTCGATGCCACCCCCACTGACCAGTCAGACGAGGATGCCTCATTTACTAGGCCCTTCCTAGAGTCTCTCTTTGGGACACTGCGAGCTGACATAGAGGCCCTTAAACAAGATATGGTGTCAGATATAAAGGAAGTTAAGAGAGAGGTTTGGGAACTAGGCCAGAGAGTGGATGCCCTTGAGCAGTCCGGCGACACCCGTGAGGACGAATCGAACTCTTCCAGGTGCAAACTTCTGGAATTACGGGACAAAAACATGGAACTGCATTATAAGGTGGAAGACCATGAAAACCACTTGAGGCGGTCCAACATTAGAATCAAAGGTGTTCCTTTCCAAGCAGATGCCGGGAACCTGGAAGACTATTTTTGTTGATTCTTTCACCATGTGGTACTGGATCTCGCCCCACAGGATATCGTACTGGATCAACCCACAGATCTGGCCACCCAGCTAAGTCTCCAGGAATGCCTCAGGACATTCTGAACTGCCTACACCATTATAAGCAGAAGGAGGTGATCATGCTGGCAGTACGTGATCACAATGAGTTTGAGGGCACTAAAGTATGGTTGTACCAAGACCTCTCTCTCATCATTCTTCAGCAGCGGCGCCTGCTAAAGCCGGTTACTGACATGCTGCGAGAAAATGGGATTAAATATTGGTGGGGGCATCCCTTTCACTAAACCTTGACTTGGAATAAGGAACTGCGGACCATAAATACCCTGGAGGACTCCTCAGACTTGTTGGATACCAAAACCCCAACGGACGGAAAGGCCACTGGCCTCCCAAAGCAGGCCATGAATTCTTCGTCCTACAGAAATGGAGAGATGCAGAGAAAGGACACAGCTCCGAAATTAGCTTTGGCACTGGGAAATTCACTCATATTCTGACACCTACTTATGAATGACACATTAGCCCGACTTCCATCAATGGCGCTGATCAACGGACTCTGATCCATATTGACTTTCCCGATAGCGGAATGCCTGTCAGTTGCCACCTCTCTGATTAGATGCGGATAGATTGGCGGCAGAGCTCCATCCATCTTGACCAGATGCAGTCCCATATCTGGCAACCATAACATAGACCCTCTCCATGCTACTAATCGCACTCTTTAACAGGGTTTGCTATAGTTATGTTTATTATTAATGTTCCTACCTATGCTCTTTTCCTTACCTCTCCATCCCCCTTTCTTCAAGATAACATCAATGGATGTGTTTTCTCCTCTTTACTACAAGCACCTCACACCTATTACCTCTTGGCGAAACTACGAGATCTATGTCTCACGCTTTTCCCTCCATTACGCTGTAGATGGTAAAAATAGTTAGTTATAATGTTAGAGGTCTCAATGCCCTGCTGAGACCCTTGGCGCTTCTTTCCATGTTGAAAGCTACACTGTGATATATGTGTGCTCTAAGAAACACACCTCCACACGGAGGACTGGAGACACTTGCAATCTCACTGGTTCTCTTCTACTTCTTCTCCAGTGTGGGAAAGAAGGCAGTAGTGGCCATCCTGTTAGCCTCCCACTTCCCAGGTAAAGTGATTCAGACACAAGCCGAAACACTGGGCAGGCTCCTGTCCCTCCGCATTGCAATACAGACCCATACATTTACCCTTGCCAATTCATATGTTCAGAATGACCACCAAGAATCCTTTGTATTAGAAGCAGTGGAACAGGTCATGACCTCTGGGGATATGGATGTCTTAATTGGGGGTGATCACAACCTGGTAACAGACACTACTATGATTGTATCTGTACAGAGGTTGGGTCAGTCGGGTCACTTGCACCTCAAGGCCGCCGGCAACTTGAGGATTACAGACTCGCTGATATATGGCGCTGCCGTTAACCCACTGAATGGGACTACACATTCTTCTCAGATTCCCATCACACATACGCGAGGATTGACTATTTTCTTGTACGCCGCAACTTTTAGCTGTTACCACGGCGGCTCACATTGAAACAGCGGCACTTTCCGATCATTCCCAATTAGCCTCACAGTACATATGCCTTAACTTTCCCCTCACCCCATAACGTACTTACCACCTCAACCACAATCTCCTAACACATGCCACTACAGTCAATGAAATAAGGAACACCAGTAAAGATTTCTTTGAGATTAATGATACTCCAGACATATCAGTAGTACTCATTTGGGACACCATCAAAGCTGTTATCATGGGGGGGTTTATTGCCATCTCAGGCAACCTCAACTGTGAGAGACAAGAAACCCACTTACCCCAGAGAGACAAGTGAAGGAGTTGGAAATTGCCCATAAATGGGCAGGACCCCATATGGTGAATCATCAGCTTAATGCAGCTCACAAACAGCTTAGGGCCCTTGATATGGATTAAGCAGAATTTGCTCTTCTCTGTACCAGGCAGAGATATTACACACGGGGCAACAAGACTAGTCGCTTACTGGCCCACCGCCTGCAAGCTCAGGCAGTTCAGCAAAGGGTGTCTGTATTAGAGGGACCTCATGGCGCCACCCTCACACAAGACACTATGAAGGTGGCAACTATCCCCGTCATACCTAAACCTGGGAAGGATCCTAGGCACTGCTCCTCCTCATATCGCCCAATATCGTTGTTAAACGGAGATGCAAAGATTCTCACCTCCATACTGGCGGTACGCCTTGGCCACACCTACAGTAACTGGTTGACCCCAATCAGACAGGGTTTATACTAGAACAGGGATGCAGTGATAACACTAAACGCCTTTGCCACTTAATAGATAAAACACAGCGCCCCCATGTCCCCACCCTTTTACTATCATTTGATGCCGAAAAAAGGCTTTTAATTGGGTACACGAGCCATACCTATAATTAGTGCTGGGTAGAGTAGGCCTTGGTCAGCAATTTAGAGATTGGACTCGTATTTCCAAGCAACAGTCCAAGTTAACGGCTTAACCTCATCCAGGTTAACCATTGCCCGATGCACTCTCACCACTCCTCTTTGCCCTCTATATGAAACCGTTTGCAGAGCATGTCCACTGGAACCCAGCGATAATGGGTATTGCAATGGGTGGGAGAGATCACCAGCTAGCACTTTATGCTGACAACGTTATGGTAGCTTTATCACACCCTCTTCAATCATGTTGGTAAGCGAACTTGCCGCATTTGGAAGATCCTCTGGATTCAAAGTCAATTTACAAACATTGTAAAGCCTCAACCTTACTGTCTCCAGTCCTGACCAACTCTCACTTATGAGCTGCTTCCTGTTTGTTTGGGTCGAACATGGGGAAACATATTTGGGCCTTCAAATTAACACCACCACTACTCGCACTGCAGAGACCAACTATAACACTCTCCTTTAATCCCCTTGCTCTACAATACATGCCTGGAAAGATTAAACCCTTTCATGGTTGGGCCACCTAACTACACTGAAAATGATGTCATTACCTTGCATTCTGTGTGTAATGCAAACTTTACCATTACCACCCCCATCGCAATCTCTGTGTCATCTAGAGTGCCTTCTGGATGACAATATTTGGGCAGGCAAGAAGGACAGGATGGCCAAAAAACAGGCCTTTCTACCATCTGCAGACTGAGGCCTGGGAATCCCACACCTTACATATTATTGCATATTATTATCAAGCTGCGCAACTCTGGAACTTGGTGAAGTGGACCAGACTTCACTCAGGGAAACACTGGTGTTTCATTGATCAGGCTATCGTGAGTATTCATATTTGGAAAGTGCCTGGTTGCCAAAACCCAACAGACCACCTGGAGTATACATCCCACCAATACTAAGCGCCCTTATGGGCACCTGTGATAAGGTCCAATTGACAAAGGTATTGTCCTCCCATGTCTCCCCTCAAACTCCTATAATTGGGAACCAGATTTTCCCCCCAGCCTGTCAGGGCAGCACTTACATACAATGGCAGCAGCCCAACTGTAAGGGAATAGATCTTTTTGATCACACAGGGATCATGACATTTTCACAATTGCAACAGGCGTATGGACTCCCCTCCTCAGTCCACTGGCAATACATTGAAATCCACGACTAGGTCTTGCAACCTTGCATAGGCCTACATGCCAGCCGCCCCCTTCTGCCTTTAGAACAATGGTTGATTACCAGGCACACAGTTAAGCACATACTTTCTGATATTTATGACTTTCTTCACAAAACACACATACCTACTGTTAGACTTTTCATCCTTGGTGTGGTCTCCCTTAACTTTTTGCCTCTGTTCCCCAGGTTGTTGATGTGTGCTGGACTCTGATTTTGCTGTTTTTGTTACTCTGGGCACTTTACCACTGCTAATCAGTGCTAAAGTGCAAGTGTTCCTGTACAAAATGTGTATGTATTTGGCTTCTCCATGATTGGCATATTTGATTCACTAGTAAGTCCCTAGTAAAGTGCACTAGAGGTGCCAGGGCCTGTAAATCAAATGCGACCAGTGGGCCTGTAGCACTGGTTGTGCCACCCACATAAGTAGCTCTGTAATCATGTCTCAGACCTGCCATTGCAGTGTCTCTGTGTGCGGTTTTAACTATAAATTCGACTTGGCAAGTGTACCCACTTGCTATGCCTAAACCTTCCCTTTTCCCACATGCCAGACACCCCTAAGGTAGGCCCTGGGTAGCCCCAAGGGCAGGGTGTAGTGTATGGTTAAGGTAGGTGTTAGAAATGGGGTCTTTGGTTGACAGTCAGGTACCCCCTGTTCAAGCAAGGACCCTCACTCTAGTCAGGGTAAAAGAGAATCACCCTCAGCTAACCCCTGCTTACCCCCTTGGTAGCTTGGCAGAGCAGTAGGCTTAACTTCAGAGCGCTAGGTGTAAAGTATTTGTACCAACACACACAGTAACTTAATGAAAACACTACAAAATGACACAACACCGGTTTAGAAAAATAGGAAATATTTATCTAAAACAAGACCAAAAAGACAAAAATCCAACATACACAAGTCAAGTTATGAATTTTTAAAGATTAAACTCCAAAAATAGCGCTTAGAAACAAAAATGCTTCGATGAGATGTTAACAGGGCATCGTGACAGAGTCGTTCCCAACAAGCCGACACCAGCGGCGCCGTACACGGAGTCATGTAGATCCCCAAGTATAGTACCTTTGGTGAAGAGTGAAAACAAGCCGATGCGCGAAGTCGGCGCGAAGGCG
This sequence comes from Pleurodeles waltl, assembly GCF_031143425.1. Classification (NCBI taxonomy): domain Eukaryota; kingdom Metazoa; phylum Chordata; class Amphibia; order Caudata; family Salamandridae; genus Pleurodeles; species Pleurodeles waltl. Next base: position 805,268,962 of record NC_090436.1, read on the forward strand.
GCGTCTGTGCGAAACGTTGAATCCGTGCACTTCGAGCGGCGTCGGTCACGACGTGGTGCGGCGACTTCCACGGAGTCGCAGACTTCAGCGGGGCTGCTGCGGCGTCGGGCCTGCAAAGAGCGTCGCGTTCCAGCGAAGGTCACAGCGTCAGGTGCAGGCGGCGTTACCAGATTCAGCAGCGGCGTCGGTCCGAAGTCGTCCGAATTCGATTTCCTTGGATTCCACCAACTTTCCTTTCAAGGGCCCAGGGACTGGATAGGGCACCACTTGTCGGGGCAGGAGTCTCTCCAGAGACTCCAGGTGCTGGCAGAGAGAAGTCTTTGCTGTCCCTGAGACTTCAAACAACAGGAGGCAAGCTCTAAATCAAGCCCTTGGAGATTTCTTCACAAGATGGAAGGCACACAAAGTCCAGTCTTTGCCCTCTTACTCTGGCAGAAGCAGCACTGCAGGAAAGCTCCACAAAGCACAGTCACAGGCAGGGCAGCACTTCTTCCTCAGCTATCAGCTCTTCTCCAGGCAGAGGTTCCTCTTGGTTCCAGAAGTGTTTCTAAAGTCTGTAGATTTGTGTGCCCTTCTTATACCCATTTTAGTCTTTGAAGTCACCTTTCTTCAAAGGGGACTCACACCTACTTGTGAAATCCTGCCTTGCCCAGGCAAGGCCTCAGACACACAGCAGGGGGTTGGAGCCGGCATTGTCAGGGGCAGGCACAGTCCTTTCAGATGAGAGTGACCACTCCACCCCTTCCTCCTAGCAGAGATGGCTAATCAGGAAATGCAGGTTACACCCCAGCCCCCTTTGTGTCACTATCTAGTGCGAAGTGAAAAACAACCCACATGTCAAACTGACCCAGACAGGGAATCCACAAACAAGGCAGAGTCACAGAATGGTTTAAGCAAGAAAATGCTCACTTTCTAAAAGTGGCATTTTCAAATGCACAATCTTAAAATCAACTTTACTAAAAGATGTATTTTTTAATTGTGAGTTCAGGGACCCCAAACTCCACATGTCCATCTACTCTCTAGGGGAATCTACACTTTAATCATATTTAAAGGTGGCCCCCATATTATCCTATGAGAGAGACAGGCCTTGCAACAGTGAAAAACGAAATTGGCAGTATTTCACTGTCAGGACATATAAACCACATTACTATATGTCCTACCTTATCCATACACTGCACCCTGCCCTTGGGGCTACCTAGGGCCTAACTTGGGGTGCCTTACATGTAAGAAAAGAGAAGGTTTAGGCCTGGCAAGTGGGTACACTTGCTAAGTCGAATTTACAGTGTAAAAATACACACAGGGACACTGCAGTGGCAGGTCTGAGACATGATTACAGGGTTACTTGTGTGGGTCGCACAACCAGTGCTGCAGGCCCACTAGTAACATTTGATTTACAGGCCATGGGCACCTCTAGTGCACTTTACTAGGGACGTAACAGTAAAACAAATATGCCAATCATGGAGAACCAATTACGTACACATTTTAAACAGGAGCACTTGCACTTTAGCACTGGTTAGCAGTGGTAAAGTGCCCAGAGTAACAAAAACAGTAAAATTAGAGTCCATCACACATCAACAACCTGGGGAACAGAGGCAAAAAGTAAAGGGAGACCACGCCAAGGATGAAAAGTCTAACAGTAGGACATATAGTAATGTGTTTTATATGTCCTGACAGTGAAATATTGTTATATTCGTTTTTCACTGTTGTAAGGCCTGTCCCTCTCATAGGTTAACATGGGGGCTACCTTTAAATCTGTTTAAAGTGTTGATTCCCTGCGGGGTTATTTTTGACGCACCCAAGGTATATTTTCATGCTAACAGTGTTGGTGTGTGTTTTAAACTACATAAAGACTCTTTTTGCTTTTTAATTGATAACTTAACTAGTGTATTGTGGATTTTTGTCGTTTTGGTCTTGTTTTGTTTAGATAAATATTTCCTATTTTTCTAAACTGGTGTTGTGTCATTTTGTAGTATTTTCATTAAGTTACTCTGTGTGTTGTGCAAATATTTTACACCTAGCACTCTGAAGTTAAGCCTACTGCTCTGCCAAGCTACCAAGGGGGTAAGCAGGGGTTAGCTGAGGGTGATTCTCTTTTACCCTGACTAGAGTGAGGGTACTTGCTTGAATAGGGGGTAACCTGACTGTCAACCAAAGACCCCATTTCTAACACCTACTAAATCAAAGGCACAAATTTGCTTTGAACATGAATGTGAGCACCCCTTCACCAATAGAGAATGGGCAGGTATCCAGAAGAGGGCTAACACATTGGTACATAGTGCTGCTGGCAAGGAAACACTTCTTAAGTTAGGTCACTGCTGGTACTATACACCTGCACGCACCGCATTATGGAAACGTGAATGGGATGCCTCTTGTTGGAGAGGTTGTGGGCAAACAGGAACACTAACTCACCTTGTCTGGCAATGCCCCAAGCTTCAGCAATATTGGGTGGACATTCTAATAGCCATTGACCACATTTATGACACATAACTCCCCAGATATCCAAGCTGTATATTAGGCCTTCCAAATACCCTCACATACCCCTTGAAATCTGAGAAAGGGTGTACTATTAACCTAGCTCTTTGTGCCGCTAAGCAGATTCTCCTAGCCAAGTGGGGCACAGCGAAAATCCCCACACAATTAGACTGGCCACATAAACTCTGGGATCTCATAGGTGCGGAAAAGCTGACGGCAACGATTGACCAAACACTTCATTGGTTCTCTAAAACTTGGGAACCTTGCTTGCTCTACCTATACCAAGAATTCATGGAACTCACTTGCCCTGCTTATTTACGTGCTTTACACCTCACCATGATAGCACAACATGATACCGGAACCAGCTGAGCGGAGAACAGAGGTCTAAGCTACCTCGTTTACACAGAACTTTACATTTTCACTGGAGGCACATGAACTGAATAGATAGTTCACCCATCCTGCTTCTCCTAGGACACTCATGGGACACCTTCTACCTCTCTAACCCTGTCCTTACCGGTTGCTTATGTTTCGTTTAAATCTCACCTGTCATTGAATGTGGTGAGTGTTGTATTCTCTTCTGCATTTAAATCAATAAACAGATTTAAACAACAAGATCTGCAGAGCCTTGAATGCAAGTGCAATTTGGATTAACTACTTTATAAAGAACATTATCAGTCCCCCCTTATACACTTCATATGATCTTTATAATTACCTTTTTTATAATGTAGTTTTATTGCCAATTCTTAATAAACCGTAAAACAAACAATTACCTTATTTTGCACTTCTCCTTGGTCTTTCTTGGAGCCGCACCCCAAGATTTGTGTCTAGTGCAAGCTGCACATTTTTACTACAGCTGTTTTCACTAAATGTCATCTCATTTTAAATTTTAGTGTAATGAAAATGTTTTAATATTAGTATTATTTGTTTGCAGTGGCATGCCGTATCCAAATATAAGCGTAGACATTATTTCCAAAAAGTAGTGTTCCATTGTATGGGAAGCCGTTCATGTCAAAATTACAGCTCCCTATATAGGACACCTCCTGGAATGCATAGCATGTTGAAAAATTAATATGACATACACCAGAATGAATGTACTATGTGAACGGACGACAGGCTCAATGAGAAACGTTATATGTATACGTAAAATAATGCTCTGATATGGGGAATCTAGCGAAAGTGCTTTCCGTAAGTAAGAACTTCGACTTTAAATTTTGTAATTAAGCAAAGAGACTGACGTTTCATATTATAAAATGTGAAACTTGATTTTGGAGGCCTATCCTGTATGTTAACTTCGTGTTTGCCAAATAGTTACGTGTCACCTCATTACAATCTCTTCAATGTCACAAGTTCGAAAAAAAGGTTAGGCAACAAATTGATATTTTTACGTTTCTGAATGCTAATTTATTCAGCGTCACTGTGTGTTTCTAAATCATGTCTGTGAATCCATCATGAGATGAGAGAATATGAGGAGAGAATATTGTTTGGCACTGCAATGTGATAGCCTAGCCATATGAGCATGACATGTTGAGGGCGAGAGTAAAGGCACACAGCGAAAGAGCGAGGCAGAAGCGCGCAGCACAGAATGTTAACAGAAAACCAGAGCACGAGCCGACAAGCCACGCGATGAAGTTTCGTCGCTCCACGTTCAAAGCGGTTACACTGCAAGATGGCATGGCGTTGACACAACACTCCTCATCCACACATGGAATGTGGCATATTATGCGTTCTTTGTTATTTGGATGAAAGAAAATATATGTGTATTCATTACATCGGTTTTTAATTATTGTCACTTCGAATTAAACTTTTGAATTAGCCCATAGGTGCAGAGGTGAGGGACTTGAAGCCTATTTATACTCACTTCAAATTCAATATGCCTGTGCGACTGGATATTGGAATGATACGCGTTTGGTGTTGATAAAGCTGTTACGGCTACTGCAGAAGTCCGCCTCTATTTATAGCACTAATCGTGCCCAATGAAGCTTTGTTCATGTGCTGTTCTGACAAAGGAATATGCCTCTGACAGTATCTGACTGTTGTTGGCTTAGCTCCTCATGACAGCCTGGAATACTGACTCAGGGTCCCTGGTCATCTAAAAATTGCCATCGGGTATTCTGAGAAAATGTCCCTTTTATGTGGTCAGCCCCATTTTTCTGCACAATTTTACTGCTTGTTTTTAGACTTTGCACACAAGGGAACAGCCGTCCAATGCCCAGTGAAAGTGCTCTGACTCCTAAAACGTAAAAATTGGCCATTCTATGTGGGTTAGAAATGCACCCATGTCATGAAAAGTTAAATGTCACTTGGTGCCAAGTGGGGCACAGAAAAAATGGCTTCAGGATTACCAATGAAGCCTTACTACTGCAGTTTACACCTGCAGTAAGACCTGTCAAAATAACCCTTCTTGCCAAAAAACATCCCTTTTAAATATTATTAAGTTGCCCCTATGTAAGCCAGTTGTATGATAGATCCACACGTGCCTCAACCACGCATGTTTTAAGAACGCAGCCACAGCAACAACTGCGTCTTTACCACGCATACCTTTACCACGCATGCCTTTACCACTCAGGGCTTTACAAGTAATTTAATTCTAAATGCATGTTTGGTAAAGGAACATGTGTGGTAAGTTGTCCCCCCCCCCTGATTCATACTCCTGATACTATACTCCGCAATCCATCCCCAGCCCTTAAAAATGCCCCTTCCACCCCCTGCCCTGAGCCCCACAACCCCCAGCCCAAAAGGTAACCCCACACTGCCCTTAAAAATCCCCTGACCCCCACCCTGAACCCTAAAACCTACCCTGCCCTGTCCTAAAAACTACCTGACCCCTCTAACCCGACCCCTCAAACCTACCCCACCCTGTCCTAAAAACTACCCCCACTGCCCACCTTCCCCCTGCCCTGAACCCTAAAACCTACCCCGCCTTGTCCTAAAAACTACACCGACCCCCCTGCCCTGAACCCTAAACCTTACCCTGCTCTGTCCTAAAACCTACCCTGAACCCCCACACTAACACCTACCCGGGCTGGACTATTCCCATGGGGAGCAGGGTCAAGACTGATTTGCATATGGGTGGGTCCAAACTGGGTTGATGTGGCAAGCAAAATAATGATGAATTAAACATAGATCTGTGACTGGGGGTGTGTGTTTGAAATGTTTCAGCACTCTGTCCATCATCATTTTGTGTTGCTAAATCCAGTCATGTCACTTCAGTTTCTGTGCAGGTGGATGATGGTAAATCCAGTAATATCTCTTCCTGTGCAAATGGGTGATGCAAATCCAGTGATGCCTCTTCATGGGCAGATGGATCATGGAAAAGAATCTGCATGCTTGGCTACTTCTATTAAAGAGAGTTTTTGGTGGGAAACCAGTGATGTCACTGCCTGTGAAGTTGGATGATGCGAAATCCAGTGATGCCACTTCCTGTGCAGATGGATGATGGGTGAATCAGTGATGTCACCTACTGTGCAGATGAATGACAGGAAATTCAGTAATGTCACTTCCTGTACAGATGGATGTTGTTTGTTCTATGGTGATTGTACCCTGTGAGAAATGCAATTTTTTACTGGGATTTGCTGAACCATGTTTGAAAGAAAACTGTTTTCTCTCATGATTTTCTCATAGAGCTTATGAAAAGTGCTCCAGAAGCTAAAAGAGAGTATGGGCCTGATTACAACTTTGGAGGACGGTGTTAAACCGTCCCAAAAGTGACGGATATACCACCTACCGTATTACGAGTTCCATAGGATATAATGGACTCGTAATACGGTAGGTGGTATATCCGCCACTTTTGGGACGGTTTAACACCGTCCTCCAAAGTTGTAATCAGGCCCTATGTTCTCTATACATTCACATTATGGGGGTCATTACAACCTTGGCGGGCGGCTTCTGGGCGGCCGCCAGTGCGGCCGCACTCGCGCCACGGCTATAATGGGATCCCCGCTGGGCTGGCGGGTGGAAACCCAGCAGGGATCTCAGCCGCAACACAGGAGCCGGCTCCAAATGGAGCCAGCAGTGTTGCGTCTGTGCGACGGGTGCAGTTGCATCTGTCGTGCTTTTCACTGTCTGCATAGCAGACAGTAAAAAGCTGCACGGGGCAGTCCAGGGGCCCCCAGGGGACCCGCGAATCCCCTTTCCGCCAGCCTTTTCATGGCGGTGCAAACCGCCATGAAAAGGCTGGCGGGAGGGGGACTCGTAATCCTCTGAGCAGGATTACTCCAGCTGGGACAAAAGTGGTGGGAAACCGCCGGTCCCGGCGGTGCGACTAATCCCCAGGATTTCACCGCCAGCCTGTTGGTGGTGAAATCCGTCAAAACAACCCTGGCGGTCAAAGACCGCCAGGGTTGTAATGACCCCCTATATCCTTTAGCCATGTGAGAACAAAGGGCCCAATTTAATTATTGAGGTCAGGTATTTTTCTGCCAGGGTAACAGAGTAAAATACTCCATTGGGTTGTATGCGATTTCATAGAAAAGGATTTCATAGAATGCCATCATTAAGAAACCATTTCACCTAAACTGTTAAATGAAATGTTGCAGGTTGAATGGGTTTTACCATTTCATAGAAAAAAATCACAGAATGGCTTGCTTTTTGAAATTTTCTCTTGCATGCTTACTTTTAATGTGTAAATGAAATGGCTCCATGTTTTACTTTCAAAACTTTTTTGGTCAGAGGTAATTATTTTAGTTATTTTCTTCAGAGGATATTATTTCAAATGTATATCTTTTAGATTGTTAAACCATACCTTTGGATGCTTTTAATTTGCTGACCCCTTTCCCTGACCCCCTCACAATCTTAAACATCATGAATCCCTGCCCCCTAAAAAGCCCTCAACACACCTAAATTGCACCCATCCCTGACCTCTAAACTCCACTCATTCCTGAACCCTAAAAGCCCATCTACTCCTAAATTCCACCCATCATCGAACGCTAAGCGGCCTCACCACATCCAAACTGCACCCATTCCTGAGCCCTAAACTTCCCCATCCCTGCACCCAAAAACCCCATTTCAATGTCCAAACCCACACTTCACCCATCTTTGAACCCAAACCCCCCACCACCAATACACCCTACAAAACCCTCACTACCACCATCATAAACACCACCCATCCTAACCCCCAAAATCCCTCATCACCCCTAAAGACCACCCACTGCTGAACACTTAAAACCCCCTTACCACCTTAAAACCCACCCACTCCTGAATCTTAATACTCTTTCCGCCTATATACTGGACTGTACCAGACCCCTAAACCCGCTAATCATCCCTACATCCCATTCATTCCTAAACCTAAAAATCTTTCACCACCCCTAAACTCCACCCAGCTCTAAACCTTAAACACCTTCTTCAGTCCTAAATTCTACCAACCACAAACCCTGAAGACTCTTCACCACCTCTACACTCAAATCTTTTGTGAGCCCTAAAAATGCCTCACCACCATAAACTGCACTCATTCCTGATCCCAAAAAATCCTGCACCTCCTGTAAACTCTACCCATTCCTGTACTCTAAGAACCCCTTCTACGCCTTGACCCGACTGATCCTTGACCCTCCTAAGCATCCCTTATCACCCCTAAGCATCATCCATCTCTGAATGCAAATCCCTCTCAATACCCCTAAACTACAGCCAAGTTTAATGTAATTTTTGATTTTTCCTTACAGTTATCTATCCAACAAAATGTTATCTTTAATTTTCAATTTACTGGTAATTCTTTGAAATGCCCATTCCTTAAAATTGTTTTTCCATGATTTGATTTCCTCCAGTATGGTTTCTCAGTTTTTAGTTTTTCCATTAAATCACACACATCCACTTCGTTGCCCTGGAGGAGGTCCCAATCCCCAAATCTGGAAATGTCTGTCAGGCTGACTGACATTTTTAACATTCATAGGAACCGCCATCAAGGCAATTCCATTGAATGCATTGGAACATGACGGAGCCATATGATAACGTTTCTAATGTTTTTTTTCATGTACAAAAACCCAAAGTGATTTTTTGTGTTAAAAAAAAAAAAAAATGCAATGCCCCCCCCCTCGCCATGGGAGTACATAGCAAGGCAGTGATTGTTTTTTACTGCTTTTTACTGCCAGGGTTTCCCTGGTCATGATGGGCAGTAAGTCTGTCAGGCCGTGTGAAAAATGTGATCTTTTTCGTAAAGAAATTATGGCTAGTGCTCTAAAAAAGCTAAAATGAAAACACATTTTCTAACAGTTCTCAAATATCGACCTCATCCATTTCAGTGAAACATTCTTAGAGGCAGAGTTAAACATGTATTTCCAACCCCAGCAACAGTGTGTCAGTTAACTTCCTAGTAATCAATTACCATGTCTCAAAGGGGTCTAATGAATAACTAGAGTGCTAATTGTTAGACCTGACAGCCTTAGGGGGGCCTTCCCCCATCTTTCTGCCTGCCACTCTTCATTTTTCTGAACTCATTTTTGCTGGTTTTAGGACTGCACACTTTACCACTGCTAACCAGTGCTAAAGTGCTTGTGCTCTCTCCCCTAAACATGATAACATTGGCTTATACCCAATTGGCATATTCAGTTTACCTATAAGTACCTAGTAAAGTGCACTAGATGTGCCCAGGGCCTGTAAATTAAGGGGCATATATATAATCCCCTAGCGCCACCTTGTGCCACAATTGCTGCATCGCCTACTGGATAGAGGAAGCACCTGCTCCTTTTTACCAGCGCATCAAGGATTTTCAACACATCATCCCTGGGTGTCAAAATAGCGTGTCAAAATAGCATGGAAAGGAGAAATGCATCGTCTGTGCCACACCATAAAATCTGATGCAGCGTCCTATTTTTCAATGCATCTCCTCCTATGAGGCTCTATGCGTCGTTATTTTTGAAGTATTCAAGGTTCTGTGTGTTTCAAGGATACAACCAATGATTCTTAAGGATTGAGACTCATTTAAACCTTTACAAAGTAACATCTTGACTTGTGCATATTGGATTTTTGTCATTTTGGTCTTATTTTATTCAGAATTCAGATAAATATCATCTATTTTAAGTTAGGCCTGCCTGCTCTGTGCCAAGCTACCAGAGGGTGAGCACAGAATAATTTAGGTTGTGTAGTGATTTACCCTGACTAGGATTGGGGTCCCTACTTTGACAAGGTTGTATACCTCTGCCAACTAGACACTAATTATCTAAGACTAATAATCTGCATTTATGACAAAACGTTGACACCCCTGAGGCCATTGTGATGGAATTAAAGCTGTAAACCCTAAAGCATTTCCTATAGAAATTAACAAAATAAGAGGGTTCTTTTGTCATATAAATTATGGTTAGGGTTCTAGAAAGCTAAAATGAGGACATATTTTTCTGTGAATTCTCAATTATCTTCCCCATTCATTTCATTAAAACATTCTGACGTGCAGAATTAAGTATGTACTTCCAACACCACCGCCAGTCTTTCTCTTAACTCCCTTCTAGTCAATGCAGTTTCCAACAGTGTTCTGATGAACAACTAGAGTGCTAACCTTCTGGAATTAAGACAAAAGTGTGGCACACCTGAAGCCTTCTTGATGCAACCAAAGCTGTAAAACCTAAAGCATTTCCTATGGAAATTAATGAAATTATGGGGTTCTTTTTGTAATAGTAATTATGGTTAATGCTTTAGAACATCGCTTCCCAAGCTGTGGTTCGCCAGCTGATTCCTGGTGGGTCAAAAAAGAGCAATAAATAATGATGCCTTTACATTTTTTACTTATCTTGTCTCATTTGCTATGCTTCAAGGACTGTGGTCAAATGTGAGGCCATGTCTTCTGACAAATTGTTGCTTATTCATTTTAGCATAGGAATTGGCATTTACTTTTCTTTCTATTTCTGCAAAGTTAGAGAGGTTTTAGAGTGAACCATGTGACAGTCTTGCTGGGGAACATGCAGAGTGAAAGGAAAGAATGTAGGATGTATTTTTTGTAACACAACAAAAGTGAAATACCTGTAAAGGAACTTTGCATATATTTCAGAATATTGTGATGGGAGGAAAAGCAGAAATGAAAAAGATATTTTTGTAAAATTCTTAAGTGTGATAGAAACAAAGATTTTAATAGGATCAAAATAAACGAAGACACTTTTACTTAGTAATGAACAAATTATAAATATTCACTGAAACAAGTTTGACAGATTATCATTTGTTTGTTATATAGTTGTATCAGTAAAACTGTATGTCTGTGTAAATTTAGTGGCTATTTCAATGGAAATGTGCTGTCTGTAAATGACAGTGTGCCATCACATGATGTTTTAGTAATATGTTTCCAATTGTGGGCTCCAAAATCCACCACCATCTACATATTACACCCATTACCACTCTTCTGCTGAATATATTTGCTACAGGAATCTAGGATTTTTCACAGTCCCTACGACTTCAGCGATGTTATATTGATGCCAGTACCCTCACTCTGAACATTGTTCTAGCAACACTGATGTAAAGCACTGAACTATGTACCTAAATTCAGTTTAAAAAAGTTCTTGCAAGTATTTCCAAGCAAAACTCTGGGTGACACTGTCAGTATTTTCTGCTGCTTTGTTTTTTACTTCACAAGCAATTTCAACAGAGAATGTGATCACTGTAGGTAATCGTAAACAATCCTCCCATTTGTGTATGACTTTCAGACATAAATTGAGAAATATGGATGGGTCCTAAGGCTAACACTGCCAACTTTGGATGTGGGTGCTAGACTTGTCATCCTTAGGGTGGTCTTCCCCAAACCGTTTGCCTCCAATTTAGCTGAATTCATTTTTGTTGGCCATAGGACTCTGTACACTTTACCTATGCTAACCAGTGCTAAGGTATTTGTGCTCTCTCCTCAAGACGTGGTTTGTTTGGTACATACCCAATTGGCATATTTAATTTACTTATAAATCCTTAGTAAAGTGCACTGCATGTGCCCAGGGCCTGTACATTGAATGCTAGTAGTGGGCCTGCAGCAATGACTGAGCTACTAGTGGGCTTGCAGAAATGAGTAGCCCCTTAAACATATCTCAAGCCTGCCATTGCAGAGCCTGTGTGTGCAGTTAAACTGCCATGTCGACCTGGCAAAATAACCTTTTTGCCAGGCCCAAACTTTCCTTTTTAAGACATATAAGACACTCCTAAGGTGTACCCTAGACAGCCCCAAGGGCAGGGTGCAGTGTATTTAAAATGTTGGTCATGTACTTTTAAGTTTTTCATGTCCTGGTAGTGAAAAACTCTTAAATGTGTTTTATAGTACTGCAAGGCCTATCTCTCCCATAGGTTACCAAAAGAGTTACCGTATTACATTTCATAAGTGTAATTCATAATCTGGAAGAAATAAACTTTTAGAGGTTGGTGTCTCTGGAATCAAAATTTAAAATTACAGCTTATGAGGAAGTCGGATTTTAAACTGCAATTCTGAAAAAGCTACATTTAGAAAGGTGGTACCTTCTGCCTGTCTCTGATTACATCTGGGATATGTGACAGCTGGGCTTTTTGGATTTCCCCTAGACAGCATCACACAATGGGAGCGTAGGTGTGATTTAATGGCCTTTGATGGGCCATTCTGACAGGATCTGAGGGAGGGAGGAGCTGGCCACAACTTCACTTAAACCTTAATAGGCTGTGCCTTGTCCCAAAACAAAGATCTGCATAATCCACTGTATGAGTTTGGCGCCAGGGTAGGAAGAGACAACCTCTGTGCACTTCAGAGATCCTTCTTTTTTCCCAACTTCAAAGGCACCACTGGATTTAAGAACTGGACCTCAAACCCTACCACTTCAGTACACGTCTGGACCTGCCAGGAAGAAGAGCTGCTGCTTTGCTGACTTGCTGCCTGCTGCCCTCTTGCCTAGGAGTGAGAAGGATTGGACCTGCATGTCTTCATCCCCGAACCCATAGTGACTCCAAGGGCCAGCTGACTGGTCTCCTTATCTGAATTCTTAGGGACATAAAAGACTTCCAACCAACCTACTCCTGCAACTGGACTATGCCAGCTGTGAGCCTGCCTTGCCAAGTGGTGCCACCCCAGAAAGTGGACCTAAGGTGCTTCTCCAGCAGAACCACCTCATCTCTGCCAGTGCTTGGACAGAACAGGCACATTTGTACCATTGCATGGGAAGAAGCGGTGCTTAGTCTTTGTAACCAAAGGTCCCTGGATCCCTGTTGACGACAGCTTCGACGACAATGCTGAACTCTGCATCCCAGCCACTGTGCGCATTGGAACCAGTGCATCGCCTTGACGTTGATGCAGCTGGCACCCGCACCTGAACTCCCTTGCATCTCGGGCTCCGAAGCATCACCGTCACTATGTGGGGAATCAATGTATCTTTAACGGCGTGTTTTGGAACAAATGCAATGCTCCTATACTAAGATTTAAGGTACTTTGGTTCAGCAGGTCCAACGGGGTCCCTGTAGCCGTCCCGTGCTCCATCGCGGTCTGCCTGAACTTTTGACTTTGTTCCAGGGCAGCGCAACTGATATCACCGGTTGGTGCTTCTTGCTTTTAAGCGCTATATTACAGAATACTTTTTGAAAATTGATAACACAGGTTTTACTTATTGGATTTTTGCCATTTTGGTCTTGTTTTATTTATTAAATTAAGTTCTATTTTACCAACCAGGTGTGGTATCTTTTTGTGAAGTGTTTTCACTGTTTTACTGTTTGAAGTGATGCACAAATACTTTACACATTGACTCTAAGTTAAGCCTGACTGCTCTGTGTCAAGCTACCATGGGTGAGCACAGGTTAACTTAGGGTTTGCCCAACACTTACCCTGTCTAGGATTGTGGTTGCTGTTTGCCTAAGGTTAAACCTTAGGCCAACCAACAACCCAATTTTTAACACTGGGGACTGTGAGTCTGGGTGTTGGCACTGGGCAAATCACTTAGACTCACAATCCTGGCGATCGGTGATAAAGCGGCAGTAACACCACCAACAGGCCGGCGGTAAACAAAAATGGAATCATGACCACGGCAGAAACCGCCAACACAAAAGGCCACTTTAACACACTGACCGCCACGGCGGTATCCACAAACACCACAGCGGTAACCACCAACAGCTAGGCAGAAGACAATGTACCACCCACAGCATTACAACACGCCTATCCGCCAGATTTTCCGGGTCGGTGCCAACACCATCAGAAGCACGGTGGAAACAGAACACTGAAGGGGACCGACTCACCTCTCGACACTCAAGGAAGAACCATGATGCCATGGTGCCCAAGCTTTTTTTTTTTTCCAATGCTGGTGTACCTTCTCATACACCAGGAACACGAACGCCGGCGAAGACGACCATGGTGAGTACTGCACCTAGCACACAAGGAAGAGGGGGAAGAAAAAGAGAGTGACACACACGCACAGCACGAAACACTTCCACCCCCACCCCCACCCCCAACACCATACACACAAACAGATGCAACAACATTACACATACACCCCGTAACCTTCAGGAACACCGAAAGGACAAAAGGAATGGAGTAAAATGAGTGTAATAGTACAGTTTTCGATATATACGTCCTTAAACAATAAACAATATGTACAATATATACAAAAGGAGGGACAATGCCCACTCCAGAATGTCCGTGGCCCACTGGGCCATAACATATAGGCCTTGGCCACACTTGACTCCTGCCTCAATACGGAGAGAACACTGCAGGGGCATCAGGTCGAAAACACCCAGGCACCTCAGGGGGATGGGGTATGTGGGGGCCACCTCAGCCGGAAGATGGTACAATGCCACTGGCCTGGAGGGGGGCCATGCCCACTGCTTGGTCCTGAGGAGTACAAGGCCACAGTCCCTCTAGTGGGTGGTTTGCCCACTGCTTGGTCCTGGAGAGTGCAAAGCCACAGTCTCTCAAGTGAGTGGTTTGCCACTGCTTGGTCCTGGGGAGTGCAAAGCCACAGTGTCTCAAGTGGATGCCTTCTTCCACTGGTTCTGGAGGGGGCCTTGTGCCCAGTGTTCTTCATCCTGGCAAGGAGGGGCTGAGTGGATGCCTTCTTCCACTGGTTCTGGAGGGGGCCTTGTGCCCAGTGTGCTTCATCCTGGCAAGGAGGGGCTGAGTGGATACCTTCTTCCACTGGTTCTGGAGGGGGCTTTGTGCCCAGTGTGCTTCATCCTGGCAAGGAGGGGCTGAGTGGATGCCTTCTTCCACTGGTTCTGGAGTGGGCCTTGTGCCCAGTGTGCTTCATCCTAGCAAGGAGGGGCTGAGTGGATGGCTTCTTCCTCTGGTTCTGGAGTGGGCCTTGTGCCCAGTGTGCTTCATCCTGGATGGGGCAAGGTCACAGTATCTCACCTTTGTGTCACACTGAAAGGTGTTGCAGGGGCCAGGACGCACTGCAGCCCATGTAGTCACCACTACACACTGCTCGCCAGCGGTGATGGCTGCTCAGTGGATGCCAGTTGCACTGCAGGTGGCGGTGCTGTCAGTGGTGGTGGTAGCCTCCAGACCTTCACCTGCAGCCTCAGACGGCTGCCCACTGGGGCTGCTGCTGGCAGTGGTGCTGCTGGCGGCTGTGCATGTGACGGTGCTGGCCGCGGTGCAGCTGGCAGTGCTGGCAGTGGTGGTGGTAGCCTCCAGGCCTTCACCTGCAGCCTTGGACGGCTGCCCACTGGGGCTGCTGCTGCTGGCAGTGGTGCTGGTGGCGGCGGTGCATGTGGCAGGGCTGGCCGCGATGCAGGTGGCGGTACTGGCTGCGGTGCAGGTGGCGGTGCTGCCAGTGGTGGTGGTGGCCTTCACCTGCAGCCTCGGACGGCTGAAGTGCCACGGCTGGTGTTGTGTGCCTCTTCCTGCCCTTGGCAGATGGTGGTGCCTCCTTGCTTCTGCCAACTGGTGTCTTTTTCTTGCCCTTGCTGGCTGGTGATGCCTCCTTCCCCTTGCTGGCTGGTGTCCCCTTCCTGCCCTTGCTAGGTGACCCTTATTGGCCTTGGCAGGTGGTTCTGGCACACTGGCTGGGCTGACGGGTGACTTCTTGGAGCCTCTCACACCTGCAGTTGCTGCAGAAACCACAGTGGCTGTGGACTGGGTGGCTGAGGTGCTGGGCTGGGTTCTGGCCACCCTGGCCCGAGGTGAAGGACGAGGGGTGAGGGGCAGGGAATAGGTCAAGGGTGGCGAGGAAAAGCTTCTTAAGGACACTGGGGCAGGAAGAGGGTGAAGGTTTGGGTGTGGAGAAAGAGGGAGTGGTTATAGGAGATGTCAGTGCATGGGCTTGATGCTGTTGTGAGGTGGATGGCTGTTGGGTGTCTGAGTGCTTGCGTTTGTGTACTTTGGGAGCAGGAGTCACAGACACAGTGGGAGAGGACACAGGGGATGTGTGCATGGATGTGGAGGTGGTAACTGCCAGTGGGGGGTGTGTAGTGATAGGCGTGCTGGTGATGGAGGTAGTGGATGAGAATGGAGTGCATGCAGGTGTGAGTGGAGACGCTACTGGGAGGGAGGTGGACAAGGAGGAGGAGGGGGACACAGTGGAGGCAGTGGATGTTGGTGTGTCTGCATGTGTCAACATCAGGGCAGTGCCTGCTCTACGGGCGACTGAAATGCAAAAACCCAGCACTTACAAGATAACGTAATTCATGCATTATGCAGATATGCTGTTGTTTAACCTTTTGCATTGCACAGTTTAATCCTGAAGACTTATATTCAAGGTGCTTATAAATACTGTTCATTTGCAATGTATTGCTGCAGGCTTTCAGAGTGTGTCAGGGTGTGGTCCCTTTCCAGGGCCTTCTAGACGCTTTCTCTGCAGCATGACTGGGTGTGGTTTGTGGGCTGGGCCAAGACTCTATGTAAGGGAGCCAGCCCAGCTCCACGTGCTCACTATTCAGAGGTCCCGGTGCAGAGCAGCAGCAACTTCCTGAGCTCCTGTTCCAGAGGCCTATTTTGATCTTCCAGGCCTTGCCCTTCATTGTGCTGGTGATCCTTGATCAGGGCGGTACGACGGAGGTCGGGCTGGGCCCCCGATCCCGTTCTCGAAGGTTTTCCAGATCTTGGGCCTAATTTTCATGAGAAAAGATTTTACCTTGTGCGTGTGAATGTGCGCTTGTTTTTTATGGCATTTGCATGTTGATATTCGAATCGGCAAGACGCGCGATTCATTTCTTGTGTTGAACTCGTGGTATTCAGTGTGCGCTACCATTTTATGGCATTCACATGGTGGCATTCGAATCGGCAAGACGCGCAATTCATTGCTTGTGCTTAACTCATGATGATCATTGTGCGCTACCATTTCATGGCATTCACATGGTGGCATTCGAATCGCAAAAGACGCGCAATTCATTTCTTGTGTTTAACTTGTGGTATTCAGTGTGCGCTACCATTTCATGGCATTCACATGGTGGCATTCGAATCGGCAAGACGCGCAATTAATTTCTTGTGTTGAACTTGTGATATTCAGGGCTCGCTACCATCTCATGGCATTTACATGGTGGCTTTCGAATCAGCAAGACGCGCAATTCATTTCTTGTGCTTAACTCATGATATTCATTGTGCGCTACCATTTCATGGCATTTACATTGTGGCATTCGAATCGGCAAGACGCGCGATTAATTTCTTGTGCTTAACTCATGGTATTCATTGTGCGCTACCATTTCATGGCATTTACATTGTGGCATTCGAATCGGCAAGACACGCAATTCATTCCTTGTGTGTAACTCTTGATGCTCATTGTGTGCAACCATTTCTTGGTCCTTATAAGGTGGCATTCGAATCGGCAAGATGCGCAATTCATTTCCCGCAATTAAACTTGATGTTTCAGATCGCTTGCAGTGTGCGCGATCATTTCATGGCATTTGCATATTATTGTTGAAATCAGCAATGTGCACAATTCATGTTTCTGCATTTTAAAAAATAACTAAGGGCCATATGTATGAAAACTGGAGCTTGCGAATCGCAAATAGCGATTTTTAAGAAATCGCTATTTCCGAGTCGCAATTGGCCATGTAACAATATTGCGATTCGGAAATAGCGATTTCTTAAAAATCACTATTTGTGATTTGCGAGGCCCATTTACCGAATCGCAATTTGCATTATCGCAAATTGTGATTGTTTTGCGATTCGGTAAAAAATAGCAAAATGCGAGAAAGTTCAAGAATACACACCTGGAGGAGCCTGATGACATCACCAGCAGGAAATGAGTCATCCCAGGCAGTTTCAGGTGCCACACCCAAACCAGCATCCTGAGAGAGAGCAGCCCAGCCACACAGAGCAGCACTCAGAAGGAGCAAGAACACCTGAGCCAGGATGGATACCCCAGGCCAAGCACAGGAGAAGGGTGAAAGGAAGCGCAAGCTGAAATTCAGCGAGCAGGAGCTTGAGGTACTAACTGAGGAGATGGTGAGGAGCCATGACCGCCTGTTTGGAAAAAGCTCACTCCAGGTGCCTGAGAGTGAAAAGAGGAGACTATGGCTGGACATACAGTCCAAAATCTGCGCTATTGGAGTGGCACAGCGCTCCATTGAAGAGATAAAAAAAAGGTGGTATGACCTGCGGTCCCGTGCAAAGGAGAGGGTGGCAAGGAGACTTGCGGAGGCCAGGGGTACAGGAGGCGGTCCACCCACAGAGGCATCATCAACACCATTGGAGGACCTAGTGGAGTCCACACTTCTCCCTGAAGCTGTGACTGGGGTCACAGAGATCGACACCTCCGGCACACCCAGTACCAGCCAAGGTAAGTGCAATATTGTTTTGTAACCCTATATGTGTTTGCACAAAAGCCCCTTAGGAATTAGCAAGTAATGTGAAACAGTGTGAGAAGTAGTCCAGTCCACATCTTAGAAGCAGCACTACAATGCATTATGGGAGTGGCAGTCCACAACCTAGAACTGAAAGTAGCACAACAATGTACTTAAGTATAGTGACACCCAGAGTAACACAACACACACAACACCGTGTAGAGCAGTACCTGTACCTTTATTGCCATTGTCTGACCGAAAATGTAACATACAGAACTGACATCCTGCACATTGTTGTTGCAGGTGGGCCAGGCTCAGCAGCCACAGCATCTGCATGTGTAGGAGAGACAGACACCCATCTGCCCTCAGATTCGAACACCAGTGGGTCCCTCCACATGTCGACTGGACGACGCAGGCCCCAGCCACTGCCACTGCCACTGCCAGAGCTCAGCAACGACTCTGATGAGCAGCAGGAAGGGCCAAGCACACCATCAGCACCAGACAGGCGCAGCCAGATTCTGGAGGGCAGGTGTCACCCAACCACAGCACCACGCAGGATTGCAACAGAGTCCTGGGCACAGCAGCATGAGTCGGGTGAGGGTCCCTCCTTATTCTGTGGCCTGGAAGCTGCTGTGTTGCAGCAGCGGCGCCTGCAAAATAAGCGTATCCTTGCATTAGACAGAAACCTGTGAAAACATAACCGCAATATGATGGGGCTGCATCGCCAACTTGACTCACTCAGTAGTAATATTGTACAGCTGCGTGAGGGACAGGTGCAGGCATCACAGGACACCAGGGACCTTACAAGTGCTGTCCGTGAACTCTGCCAGGAGCTGCGCCATGAGAGGGTGAGCCAGCGCAGACAGTAGCGCAGATTCCGTACAATGTTTTGGCAGCTTCTGCCGTTCCTCTAACAGGATGGCAAATTCGACAGCATTGTTAGCTCGTCGCGCAGTGGCTGCGCAAGTGGAGGCAGCACACACCAGCAGGGACGTTGTCAATGGACTCGTGCAGATCACAAATGTGATTGAACACATTATGGGACCAAGATCAGTCACTCCGAGTGAGCTAGCACTGGGGGACACTGAGGACAGCTCCAGCCTCAGCAGTGTTGCTGTACCAGCAGCGGACACAAGACGGCACAGTGCCAGGCACAGCACTGCCACTGAGGGTGACAATAGAGGTGCCAGTGACATAACTGAGCACCCTAGTGGTGTGCGTGGTAGAAAAAAATGACTCTTGCTGCCATTGGACTGCTGTTGACACTATGAGGAAATAGTGCATAACTCTGGTTATTCGTTGGCTTGCGTTTGTCACATCACCTGTTATTTTCTTACTCACCCGTACATTACCTGACGTAAGGTAATACATTTCTTTCACTACAGGTACAGTTGTCAGAGGATTTGTGTCATTAATACTCACGTCTGAAATGGTTGTGTGTGATGTTGGCACGCCTTTGCCTTCCCTCTGCTGCACTGGTCCTGTCTGCTGGCTGTAGAGGTTGTATGGGATTGTCATCCTCATATGATTCAGTATCACTGATTTCTGCAGGTATGCCCCTGGTTTAGCTATATTGTGCAGGATTGCACAAGTAGCCACTATTCTACATGTTGTCTCTGGACTGTACTGTAGTGCCCCTCCACTTTTGTGGAGGCAACGGAAGCGACTCTTCAGCAGTCCAACTGTGCACTCCACCACGTTGAGGGTTGCCCTGTGTGCTGCATTGTATCTCCGTTCAGCTGGTGTTTTAGGATTTAGGTAGGGCGTCATCATGTAGGTGCGCACTGCGTAAGCACTGTCTCCTGGAAGGGACAGAGGATGTGATGAGTAACTGAGCCATCTGACATGGGTACGCCATCTATGCACCAGTGTACAGAGGGACATTACCTAGTAGATATCCGTCACCAAATTCCCCAGCTAGCAGTCTTGTGTGAATCCTGCTGTGGCGAAAGATGTAAGAATCATGTGTGCTCCCTGAGTACCTGGCCACGAGATCAGTAATGATGTAGGAGGCATTGCATATCACCTGTATGTTCATGGAATGTTGGTATTTCCTGTTGCGGTACACATACTCTGTGGCTGATGGTGGACAGATTGCCACATGTGTGCCATCTATGGCACCTAGGACGTGGGGGAACTGTGCTATCTAGTAAAACTCTATTTTTGTCTGCTGTAATTCCTGTTGGGTGTGGGGGAATCTGATGTACTGGTGTAGTTTGCTCAGCATGGCGTTGATGAATGCATTGAACAATCTGGAGAGGGTACTCTGTGAGACCCCTCCAGCTGCTGCTATGACCCCTTGATAGCTCCCTGAGGCAAGTAGGTGGAGGTGAGCATAATACCTGCACATGGGTGGGTATGCCGTGAGTCCTATGTGTTCTGCGCTGCAGTATGGGTTGTAGCTCAGCTAGCTCAGCTATCAGGTCAAGGCCCATATTTATACTTTTTGACGCTAAACTGCGCTAACGCAGTTTAGCGTCAAAAACTTTTGCGCCGTCTAACGCCATTCTGAAGCGCCATGCGGGCGCCGTATTTATGGAATGGCGTTAGACGGCGCAATCAGACCGGCGCTGCCTGGTTTGCGTGGGAAAAAACCACGTAGACCAGACAGCGCCGGCGTAGGGGGAAAATGGCGTATGGGCGTCTTAAAATGGGGCAAGTCAGGTTACGTCGAAAAAATCGTCGTAACCCGACTTGCGCCATTTTTTTTCGACGCCCATCCCCCATCAACATGACTCCTATCATTGTAAAGATAGGAGTCATGCCCCCTTGCCCAATGGCCATGCCCAGGGGACTTCTGTCCCCTGGGCATGGTCATTGGGCATAGTGGCATGTAGGGGGGCACAAATCAGGCCCCCCTATGCCACAAAAAATAAAAAAAAAAATACTTACCTGAACTTACCTTAATGTCCATGGGATGGGTCCCTCCGTCCTTGGGTGTCCTCCTGGGGTGGGCAAGGGTGGCAGGGGGGGTCCCTGGGGGCAGGGGAGGGCACTCTGGGCTCATTTTGAGCCCACTTGTCCCTTAACGCCATGCCTGACCCAGGCGTTAAAAAGCGGCGCAAATGCGCCGTTTTTAGCCACGCCCACTCCCGGGCGTCTCTTTTGCCCGGGAGTATAAATACCACGTAAAGGCCTGGGAGTCATTTTTAAGACGGGAACGCCTCCCTTGCATATCATTAACGCAAGGAAGGGGTTCACGCTAAAAAATGACGCACATTCCGGGAACTTTGGCGCTAGACGCCTCTAACGCCATAGTATAAATATGGCGTTAGTTGGCGTTAGTTTAGCGTCGAATTTGCGTCGAAAAAAACGACGCAAATTCGGCGCAAACGGAGTATAAATACGGGCCCAAGTATCATGGCTGAGTTCAACCTATACCTCTCATATATTTCCTCCTCTGTCAGGTCAAAAAGTGTAATGCGCACTCTGAAAATGCGCTCCTTTCTCCTCAAACCTGCCAAGATCCTCATCCTCCTCGCCATGACGTAGAGTGCAGCCATTGTGGAAAAGAGTCTGAGGCATTCTGGGCCTCTTTATATAGGTTGCACCTGGTTACCACCTGGTTTCAGTTCATGGTATTTTGCATGTGCAAAATGCCATTCTGCGAAAAATCGCAATTTGTGATTTTTTGATGCATCTCTTTGCGACTTGGATTTTGCGAATCGCAATTTGCACCTCGCAATTTCCTACTGGAAATACCGAATCGCAAAATGCGACTCGCAAAACCTTGTCGCAACGCAAAAAATCTCAGTTTTTGCGATTTCTTATTTTTTGGTCTGCGACTACCTTTCACGCATCGCAGACCACGTTTTTGCACTCGCAAACGGTGGATTTTTGCGATTCGCACCGTTTGCGAGTGCAAACATTTTTCATACATCTGGCCCTAAGTTTTAGAATTCTAGATGTTACATTATATGTGCACAATAAGTCCCTTAATACAACTCCTATGGTGTTCCAGAAAACGTTCAGATTATTTCCTTGTCCTCATGCAAAAAGACTAGGGGGTCATTACGACCCTGGCGGAACAAGTCCGCCAGGGCCGTGGGACGCGGTGGCACCGCCGACAGGCCGGCGGTGCCCCGCGGGGCATTCTGACCGCGGCGGCTCAGCCGCGGTCAGAGAAGGGAAACCGGCGGTCTCCCGCCGGTTTCCCGCTGCCCCAAAGGAATCCTCCAAGCCGGCGCAGCATGCTGCGCCGGCATGGGGATTCCGACTCCCCCTCCCGCCATCCAGTTCCTGGCGGTTCTCCCGCCGGGAACCGGATGGCGGGAGGGGGAGTCGCGGGGCCCCTGGGGGCCCCTGCCGTGCCCATGCCTATGGCATGGGCAAGGCAGGGGCCCCCGTAAGAGGGCCCCTAAAAGTATTTCAGTGTCTGCAAAGCAGACACTGAAATACGCGACGGGTGCAACTGCACCCGTCGCACCTTCCCACTCCGCCGGCTCTATTACGAGCCGGCGTCATCGTGGGAAGGGAGTTTTCCCCTGGGCTGGCGGGCAGTCTTGTGAAGACCGCCCGCCAGCCCAGGGGAAAACTCGGAATACCCTCCGCGGTCTTACGACCGCGGAGCCGTATTTCGGAGGGGGGAAGCCTGGCGGGCGGCCTCCGCCGCCCGCCAGGCTCGGAATGAGGGCCTATGTTTGATTTTGAAAACATCATTCTAGAGGGTTCTTATGTTTCTGGTAAATGTGTAACATTTAATTAAGGGATTAATTGAGAAGTTGTATTAATCATTCTTAATTTCTTCCCAGGTAACCAAACGTCTTGAGGCCTAGTTATTTAGTCCATGCTTAAGTTATCCTTGGTTACAGTATGACAATGCTTAGAATCATAGTCTAGTAAATGTTTAATGTGATATAATCTTGATATTGTGTGTGTTTAACCGTTTGTTCCCTACAGGTCTCCCTCCCAGCCGTTCCCATCCTAATTCCACTTTTCCCCTCTTGGACTCTCCCAGTCTCTGTGATTCATCTATCAGATCCTTGGAGCTGTCTAGTGGTGGACATGTTGGGAACGTGCGCAGACCCCGAGGATCTGGTCTGCCTGACAACATGTGGATGGTGCATGTGTGAGTGCCTGTGAGATGAAGTGTGGTGCTTGTATTTGCCTGAGCCACTTCTGTGTGTTGGTTTGGGTGATTGCTGGTCTGAAGGTGTGCTTGGGATAGGCTGGGGTTGAGGGGATTGGGAATGGGTAGAGGAAGTTGGAGGGGGGAGGCTGGTCACAGGGACAATGGCTGCCATCAGGGAGTTGGCCAGAGCCTGGAATGCTCTCTTTTGGGCCACCAAGCCTGAGTGAATGCCCTCCAGGTATGCATTTGTTTGTTGCAAATGTCCTGCTACGCCCTGGATGGCATTCAGTATGGTTGACTGCCCAACAGAGTGGGTCTCAGGAGGTCAATAGCCTCCTCACTGAGGGCAGCAGGGCTGACTGGGGCAGGGCCTGAGGTTCCTGGGGCAAAGGAAATGCCCACCCTCCTGGGTGAGTAGGCACGGGAAACACGCTGAGGGGCTGCTGGGAGGGCGGTACTGGTACGGGGGTGGCGGCTGTACCTGTAGTTGGGGTGGCCACAGAGGTGTCCGCCACAGCCAGGGAGCTGCCATCGGAGGAGGTGTCGCTGTCGGTACTGTCCCCTCCTGTCTCCGTCGTGGTGCTCGCCTCGCCTTCCTACCCACTGGTGCCCTCACGGTCGGTGGATTCGGCCTCCAGGCCCATGTGGGATGCAGGTCCCTCCATCGCCGGTGCCTCTGCTCCTCCGCCTGATGATGCTAATGCACACAAGGACAGGGTGACAAAACAAAAAGGGGAGGGAGAGACAGAGGATACACTTGGTCAATGCCAGCAACAACACTACCATTGGCGTACACAACTCACAGGGAACAACCCTATGCACTAGGCCATGCACTACCAGTTACAATACTTGTCACCAGCCCCTGGGGTACAATGCCTAACGCCATTAGCTGCACACCTGAAAACCACAGGACCCTGCCCAGTAGTAGATGCCCACTAACATTATTGGGGTTAGAGTGCATCTGAGCTTGCCCATCATTGAACATACACTGTATTGTTCGCCCTGGCCTAGGGGCACCCACAGCTTACATCCCCCACCCAGGTAATACCATAATGCATGCAAAGTCATGATTCTGAATCTGTACTCACCCCTTGTGGCTGCTGTGATGCCTTCAAGCGCCCATCCAACTCCGGATAGGCCACCGCCAGGATGCGGAACATCAGGGGGGTCAGGGTACGACAGGCACCCCTTCCTCGTTGGACGGCCAGCCCCAGCCCCAGCTGGGCCTCTGCCGTCTTCCTTGCCCAGCAGCGCAGGTCCTCCCACCGTTTGCGGCAATGGGTCCTCCGCCTGTCAAAGACACCCAGGGTCTTCACCTCCTTAGCGACGGCACGCCAAATACCCTTTTTCTGATGGGCACTGACCTGCAGAAAAAAAAACGCAGAAAAGGTATTAGTCATACCGTCCGGACTGTTATACTCATGGCCCACCATAGCCCTCCATCCCCTTACGCACATACATTGACCACCATACATGCAGCATTCTGGCCACGACCCCTCAGACCCCCTCCACACGGGTTTACACACACAGCAATCCCTACATTCATGCCTCACACATCATGCTCACAGTGTACTCACCTGTTTGTCTGGAGGACCATAGAGTAAAGGGTACTGGGTTAGGACCCCATCCACCAGTCTTTCCAACTCCTCCGAAGTGAAGGCAGGGGCCCTTTCCCAGACACTCGAGCCATTATCGCTTCCAGACACAGGTCACAACAGCACTTGCAGTGTGGGTCCTCTCCTGTTGAAGGTCAGGTAGCAAGTGAGTGAACAGATAGAAAATGGCGGTCACGTCCGTGGCGGTGCATACAGTCACCGTCAGCGTACATCGCCATTGGCTCCTGGAACCCATAGGCCCCAATGATAACCAATGCGGTGTTGCACGGCGGTCATCAACCGCCGACTGCAATGGCGCACAACGCCAGCAGAATTACCTCATTTCCACTTGTCCCTCCTCACAGGTCAGGCAGCCGCCATTTCAGGTGGGCACAGGCCATGGCACCTAACTGGGCACAGCAGACATTGGCACATCAACTGACTTACAAGTTCACATACTGTTTCAGTAAAGAAAAAATTGCATATTAATGTTGAAATATGTGTGAATATGACCTTCTGCTTACCGTTTTTCACCCTAGAGATCAACCACTGAGGATGAATAGGAGATGGAGACATCCCCCCGTGTACAGACCCCTGGTGGACCTGACGACAATGGAGGGCAGGCACATTATCCTGACCTACAGACTTGATAGGGCCACAATACAAGAACTGTGTGCCCAATTGGAGCCAGACCTGATATCTGCTATCCGCCACCCCACAGGTCTCCCCCCTCTACTGCAGGTTCTGTCAGTGCTCCCTTTCCTGGCAAGTGGTTCCTTCCAAGCGATAGTGGCCATGGCATCAGGGATGTCACAGCCTATGTCCTCAAACGTGCTGACCAGAGTGTTGTCTGCCCTGCTGAAACACATGTGCAGCTACATCGTATTCCCCAAGGTGGAGGACTTGTCCACAGTGAAGTCTGACTTCTATGCACTGGGACATATCCCCAACATCACTGGTGCATTGATGGTACACATATTGCATTTGTCCCCCGGAGAAATAAACATGTGTTCAGAAATAGAAAATGCTTTCACTCTCTGAATGTGCAGATGGTGTGTTTGGCGGACCAGTACATCTCCCATGTCAATGCAAAGTATCCTGTCTCTGTGCATGATGCCTTTTTCTTGAGGAATAGCAGCATCCCATATGCGATGTCTCAACTCCAGAGGCACCGAGTGTGGCTAATAGGTGAGCCCATGGTCCCCACCCAGTTGATGTAGGTATATAGGTGTTGGTTTGGCCCTAAGGGTGAGTGTGTGGCTAACAGGCATCCCTCGATATTTGCAGGTGACTCTGGTTACCTCAACCTCTCATGGCTACTGACCCCAGTGAGGAATGCCAGGACAAGGGCAGAGGAACGTTACAATGAGGCACATGGGCGAACAAGGAGGATCATTGAGCGAACCTTTGGCCTCCTGAAGGCCAGATTCCGGTGCCTCCATCTGACAGGAGGATCACTGTATTACTCACCCAAGAAGTTGTGCCAGATCATCATTGCATGTTGCATGTTGCACAATCTGGCCTTGAGATGCCAGGTGCCTTTTCTGCAGAAGGATGAGCCTGGGGATGGTCGTGTGGCAGCGGTGGAGCCTGTGGACAGTGACGAAGAGGAGGCAGAGGAAGAAGATGTGGACAACAGAACTACACTAATTCAACAGTACTTCCAGTGACACACAGGTAAGACACTGTAACTTCATCTTCCATTGCAGTTTTGTGTTTGACATTGAACATGGCAGCCTGATTTCCCTATTTCTATGGCCACTCACTGTACCCTTTGGCATCTCTATTTTCAGATCTCTGTGCCCCACTCTGGCTCCTGGTGTGTTTACTGCTGCCCACTACAGGTCATTCCCATGTAAATATTACAGTACATTTGAATTGCAATATTTACAGTTTGTGAAACTAATACATATATCAAACAATTGACAGACTCCATATTTGAATTTGTTCCAAGAGTGTTTATTTAGGTGCTAATAAGTGGAGGGGGTATTGCAATGGGCTGGGTTGCTGATGGAGGAAAGTCCAGGGTAGAGTCTATTCTATTTGTATCACAGGTGCATTGTACAAGGGGGCATAGGAAGGGGAGCAATGGCAGTTCAAGGTGGACAGGGTGACAGAGTGGGACACAAGGGTGACAATCAGGAGAGTCTTATTTCCTGGCAGGGGTCTTGGCAATGTTCTCTGGCTTCTGACTGGATCGCAGGGACTGTTTGCGGGGTGGTTCTCTGCAGGGAGTGGGGTGCTGGTGGCCTGTTGTTCCTGTGGTGGGGCCTCCTGTCCACTAGCGTTGGCTGAGGTGGAGGGCTGTTCTTCGGTGTGAATAGTGTCAGGGGCCTGTTGGTGTGCCACTGCCTCCCTCATGGTGTTGGCCATGTCAGCCAGCACCCCTGCAATGGTGACCAGGGTGGTGTGGATGTCCCTCAGGTCCTCCCAGATCCCCAGGTACTGTCCCTCCTGCAGCCGCTGGGTTTCCTGCAACTTGGCCAGTATCAGGCCCATGGTCTCCTGGAAATGGTAGTATGCTCCCAGGATGTTGGTGAGTGCCTTGTGGAGAGTCTGTTCCATGGGCCTGTCCTCCCCCTGTGGCACAGCAGTCCTCCCAGCTTCCCCGTTGTCCTGTGCCTCTGTCCCCTGAACCGTGTGCCCACTGCCACTGACCCCAGGTCCCTGATCGTCCTGTGTTTGTGGGGTTGCCTGGGGTCCCTGTAGTGGTGGACACACTGCTGATTGATGTGTCCTGGGGACAGAAGAATGAGCCTGCTGGGTGGGTGCTGTGGTGGTGTCTCCTAACGAGGGAGGCTCTGTGGTGGGTTGGAACTGTGCCTGGGTAACCGACTGTCCAGGGGTCCTGATGGGCCAGGTTGGTCATCGTGATCCAGGCGTGCAGAGCTGCTGTCATCACTGTGGAACTCTTCTGGAGAGGGGACTGGATGTGGCTGGCACCTCCTCTCTGGTGACGTTGAGTGGGGGTCCTGTGGGGATGTAAATGCAGTGTTATTGTTTCTGCGTGTGCCATCTTGTGCATGGATATGTTTCCCTCTATGGTTGTTATTAGCAAGGCAGCTTTGGCTTGTGTGAGTTGTTATTGGTTTGGCTAAGTGATTGTCAGTAGTGTGCATGCTGTTGTGATGGGTGTCCATGCAAGTCTGTGATAGGGGTCCATGCATTGGTGTTGCATGCAGGGCTTGGCATTGGGATGGGTGGGTTGTGATAGTGGGGTATATGTGAGGTGGTGGGTTGATGGGGGTAAGGGTAGGGGTTGTTGTTTGTGATGGCATGCAGGTAGGGTGGGGAATAAAGTAAAAAGGATTTGACTTACCGGAGTCCAGTCCTCCTGCTACTCCTGCCAGGCCCTCAGGATGCATGATCGTCAAGACTTGCTCCTACCATGTTGTTAGTTGTGGGGGAGGAGGTGGGGGTCCACTGCCAGTCCTCTGTACAGCTATTTGGTGTTGTGCAACCACGGAACGTACCTTCCCCCGTAGATCGTTCCACCTCTTCCTGATGTCATCCCTTGTTCTTGGGTGCTGTCCCACGGCGTTGACCCTGTCCACGACTCTCCGCCATAGCTCCATCTTCCTTGCAAGGGATGTCTGCTGCACCTGTGATCCGAATAGCTGTGGCTCTACCCGGATGATTTCCTCCACCATTACCCTTAGCTCCTCCTCTGAGAACCTAGGGTGTCTTTGTGGTGCCATGGGTGTAGTGTGAGTGGTATGTGTGAGGGTGTGTGGGGTGATGTGTTGCGGTGTGTGCTGTGAGGTGTGCGGATGGTGTATGGGTGATGGTGTTTTGTGGCTCAGATTCAGTGGGTGCTCCTGGCTTGTGTCTCTCTCACTTGCCGAAATATTTGGGTCATGAAGGGTTGTGGGTAGTGTGGGTGTGTGTTTTATATTGGTGTGGGTGTGTGGATGTGGTGTGTGGATGTGTGTCAGGTGTGTGTAGTTTGAATTGTCCAATGTGGTGTAGTTTTGTATGTGTGTGTATTTTGAGCACAGCGGTGTGTACCGCCAATGCTTTACCGCAGCTGAATGACCGCTGCAGTGATTTGTGGGTCATGATGCTGTGGGCGTATTTCTGTTGGCGTAACGGTGTGGCTTTTGCTACCACCAGTTTATCACTGACCTTTGGGCTGGCGGACTTGTGTGTGTGTCTGTATAGCGGCTGATTTCTATGTGTGTGTCATAATACGGGTATCGGTATACCGCCGCGGTATGTTGGCGGCAGTCAGCATGGTGGTAAGCGGCACTTACCGCCAATGTTGTAATGAGGGCCTTAATTTGTTATGCTTGAAATAAAATGAATCTGACCTTATGTAATGTAATCGGATGCTCATCTAAAGTGTTTCAATGCCCTTAGGGCAGTATTCGAGCTATATAAAAATGCAATATATATATATGCGCTGCATAATGCAGGGCAAATAGAAGTGGCTACGCAAGACTCCACGGGCACTGGCTCTGGTTCCGGCTGTCCGATACTTCAGACTCAGGCACGCTCAGACACTGGAAGTGGGAATTAAAGTATCTCCAGTGCAAACTTTTCAATTATTTAAGACCGCAGAATAACAACAAGATATGACATCTACTCCCAAGATGGAGGGTCTAGAGGTGCTTAAAAATACTGCCGATATTGATTTATTATCACCCCGTGTGGAGAGCAAGAGAGGGTTAAGACAAGTAAATGGAATCAAACTTGATGTTATTGATAAAGAGGCAATTGTTTCCAAATCTTTGAATACTTCACTACCCTCTCTTTCGCATTTGCCAGTATCTATGGTACAGAGCTTAAAATTCTTCCATTGAAAGTTCCTTGAGTGAAGCAATAGTTTGCAATTCTTTTAGCAGAGATTAGGGATATCAAATAATATTAGTCACAGGCCATCTCATCTCTGCATTATCACTTAACCAGGATTGATGATAAGCTTACTCTTTTTTCAGAACCATTCAACCAGATTGAACAGCCTGCACTGACTTGGAAGTTAATGTAACTAAACAGCACAACACTTGTAAATAGCTTTCCATGCTGAGAACAAAACTAAATGAGTTGGAAAACCACTTGAAATGTTCAAACTTAGGATACGTTGGCATCTCTGAGAATGAACAAGGTGCGGGGACTCTGGGGGCCTTGATTGGGGTCCCCTCTACTGCCCTCATGCAGGTATAGGGTCCTACTTGGGCATATATCCCACAAGACCAGAGGGGCCTTCTCTGCAGTGGGTCTTGCGCATGTCATCAGACAGGCTTCGGGAGCTGGAGGCAGTGCTGGTCATTGCAGAAGGAAGGGCGGACCAGTAATGAAGACAGTGCCTTTCCATTACGTACATAACAGCCCCTGAAAGAGTACGGTGTCAGGGGCAGGGGTCAGAAGGACGTGGCCTATGATGTGCGGGCATCCTATCCCTCCACAGGGGGAAGCAACCCACCGGGGAGCTAAGAGGTCTGAGAGGATTGCACTTACTGCTTCTCTGCTCCTAAGCAGAGGGCCACTAGAACTGTCTCCTGCAGTTGTCCTGCACACTTTGTGACCCCGCTACACACTATGAGCGTATAGAAGACAGTGCTCACCCACAGAGTGGTGTCCAAGCATCATTCAATATGCTGATCGCTCCTTTCCATCTACACCAGAGGAGCATTGGGCATTTTTGGGGCAGATAACTTTACCTATGTCATTGTGGCTTAACTGTCAGGCGAGAACGTTCAAGGAGTGTGTGGACAGACTACGTCCTGTTCCATGATGTTCAGAGTGCCTTAGATGGCTTCTTACCCCCATGCAGCTGACTGAAAAGAGGATGAAACACAAATGCAAGCTCTACACACAGAGGGTCCACTGCTTGGCTATGTGACACCAGCCTTGGTTCCACCTCTACATATTGTCCAGGACAGTATCTCCTGAATTCAAAAGAAAAAAACACACACCAGTTTTTGTTCACAGATGTAGTGGCGGGTAAGTCAGAGCAACCTGCACCAACAATGATGGACATTATCCAAGAGACAATAATGAAGGAACTCACAGGCATTAAAGCCACCATTGACTCAAAGCATGCATCTACCACATCAACAGCCGCTGATCTTAAGTCCATCAGAACCAACCTGTGCTCTTTCAATACACTGCTGGATGCAGAGTGGAGGCTAAGAACGATCGACTAATGGTGCTAGAGACCAACCCCCGACATCGGCAGGGAGGTGACAGAAAGACCGTAGTTGTAGAAATAATGTTTGTTTCCCTAGAGTCCTGGAAGGAATGAAGGTGTAAAAGATTAATGGATTCCTTTCAGTGTTCCTCTCAGAACTCATTAACCTGATCTTCACTCCCCCATCAGAATTTCAAAGGGCACACAGGACCGGGATCAGAGGGGACATGTACCGCAAAAGCCCCAGGCCGATTATCACTTGCTTCCTCCGTCACCAACAAGCTCAGCCTGTCATTGCTGTGGCCAGGCAGCAGAATGGCTTTTTTTTCATAAAATCTAAGTGGCAACATACTTTTAACATGGCACTGTAGTTCGCTGGAAAAAATTCCTGGTGCTTCGACCAGCTTTACAGAAACTCGAAGTCCGATATGCCCTATTAGACCCAGCCACAATACTACTATTAATGGGGAAAGATTTGATGACCCGGATGACCTTGAACAATTTTTGTCCTCAGTCTCTAGAATGGACTTGGACACCGCACTACCAGTCATTTGCACTTTGACCTGTAGAGACCTGAAATCACCTGCCAACCCAAACAACATGGTTCAACTGCCACCTCCCTTGAATGTCAACACCTGCATTCTGTCCTCAACCATGGGATGGGGAGGACCCCTGAAACCAGAACGGAACATGCAGCGAGCAGCCACAATAAATCACGCTCGCCCACAAACAGTGACCACTCGGCTTCACTTCAGACCCTGACCATTTTCCCAATGACCTACTTGGTAAGATCCACTGATGATTTTTGAATGGTGACATTGCAAAACTGACTTCTTCGGGGGCTATGTAGCCACAAATGTACCTACTTTTGTACCTGTACGTATGTGTAACTATGTGTGCTGGGCACACTATTGGATGCTTACTTTCCCTCTCTGAGTAACAATGGTGGGATAAATCTGCTACTACTGTTGTATAACCAGGGTGAGGCAGTTTATTAGAGAATCACAGTGACGGAGGAGACCCTGGGCTGTTGTTTGTTCATGTTATTAGAATGGAACAGCCAGGTGGGCTTGAGACTTGGAGGCAAGCTCACCTGTTTAAATTTTAGAATAGTTTACAAAAAACAGTTGCACTTGATATATGGAGCTATACACAACTTTCCTTGGATACCTTGGGTTGTTGCCTTCCTGATAGTCACTACAACTTTAGTTTAGATCCATTTTGAAGCGGCAGTGCCTCTGTCCCCTGACATCTACACGCACCTAACATTTAGATAGTGTTCTGGTTTCACAACTGAACATTCCTGCTCACTCCTGTATTAGATAACAGTACCCATTAATTCCCCTTTTGATGACACTATTAGGCTCCTAACCCATGACTACGTCACTATGGCCCAAATGCTTCTGCATTCTTTCTATCAATGTCAGTAGCCTTATTTACATTAAGTGGAAGAAAATACTTACATATATAGGGGCTCATTATGAGTCTGGTGGTCACTAGACTGCCAGATTCACGGATGTCGGCCGGACTGCCGCCAATACGGCGGTCCGACCGCCACAAAACCGCCAGCTCCTCCAGGATCAGTGATCTCAGCAGTACAGAGGTGGTGGCGGTCCTAATCCACCAGAGCAGCGACCCCCTTCTCCACTAGTGGTTTCATGGTGGAAAATGCTGATGGAGAATGGGTGCATGGGGCCCCGGGGGGGCCTGATTTGCCCATGCACTTGGCCTGGGCAGTGCAGGGCCCCCCTGGCCAGCAACATCATAATGTTCACTGTCTGCTTTGCAAACAGTGAACATTGCGAGGGTGTTGGTGCGCCCTGCGCTCTACAGCATTACCATCGGATGATGTAGACTGTTTCCCACTAGCCCATTGGGTAGAAACTCAGGTTTTTGCCCTCTGACTTAGCGGGAAACTGTTAATTGGGCTGGCAGGGAGGTAGCTTGTATGGCGATAACCTCCCCGTAGGAAGTTCGGCGGAACTCGTAATGAACCCCATAGATTTGAAAGCCCCGGATGTTGTCCTACTACAGGAGACTCATCCGTCTCCTTCAGAGTAGGACATGCTAAAGAGGGACTGGGTGGGGAGAGTGTCAGCAGTAGCCTTCTTCCTACTGCTGCTGCGGTATCTGATAGCAACTGGACCGTGACATCCTCTAAAAGGTGCAGAGTCGCCATTGTGTTCCACAAATCTGTTCCCGTCACCATTCTGGAAGCATGGACAGTCCTTCATAATGGAGGGTCACGGTTTATATGCCCAGGGTGCTGGAAACAATGAGAGACAGGAAATACACTTTTCTGTCATGTGCAGATGGAACCTGTTCCAGGATTCACCTGTTTCTCATGAACCATTCCTTGTTAGCCTTCCTACATGACTGTAATGTAAAAACAGGGGGGATATCTGTTTGTGCTCTAATCATACTGGAGCTTGATCTCAGAGATGTCTACCCTACCTCCAAACAATAGAGATTGAATCTTTCCCATTATCATACGGTGGAGGAAAAACAGAAATTAACGGGGCACCTGCTTCAGTATTTGTTTGAAAATGAATCCTCCACAACCTTTGCACAGATCCTCTGGGCAGCAAGGAAGGCCACTCTAAGGGGTGATCTAATGCGGGACTCTGCAATCCGAAAAAAAATGGATCAGGATATAGAAACCCGACTAGAAAAAAGTACTTACTATCACTGAGACTTACACAAGACATTGCACTCCAACGCTGTTGAGCCAAATGGAGTGAGCCAAATATGAGTTGAATGCCCATTTCACATCACAGGCAGAATATGCCCTATCCTGTCTCAATGTGGGCACTACAAGCTGGGGGACATGTAGACTTTTGGCAGCACAGTTACACAAACAGGAAACAAGCAATGCCATTTCTGCAATATGAGGGGACTTGGGGGAACTAATAACACACCCGGTAAAGAACACAGAAATGTTTTCCCATTTCCTCAGTACTCTTTATTGGCCGGAAGCCCCTGATGATTCCACCCTCAAGCAGGACATTTTTTGGACCATTCACTTGCCTGCCCTATCGGAAGACGGTAGACAGTTTCTTGAGGGTGAGATCAAGGAGGATGAGATCTCAGAAGCCATTCAGGCCATGTCCTATAATAAAGTCCGGGAGACAATGGCTCCGTGTGAGTGGGGGGGAGGACACAGGAGGGCATCAATGGGGGATTTCCTTCTCGAGCGTTTTTTGGGTTTCGGGGATGGATGGGAGGTGGTTGGTTTGAGAAATGGGATGGTCAGAGGCAGGGTGATGGTTTGCATGCACTAGGGGAGTATATAGATTAAAATAGTGGTACTAGTGAGTTAACGTGTTTTTTGTTTTATGATAGCACAGTGTGAAGTATTTTTATGCACCTGGCACAACAAAGCATTTTGGCTACTTGGGATGGCAGGGTCAGTTAAGGTGATTACATGTAATATAAATGGTCTAGGCAACAGACAGAAACTACTTGGCAAGTGTCAGCTGGTTAAGATCACTCAACCCTAGTGCAATTTTCTGCCAGGAGACGTGTCTGAAGTCTAATACTCCTGAGATTAACTATCCCCCCTTGTTTCTCCCATGCTATTTTTTGATCCACTGGAGTGGCATGTCACAGAGTGGCTATTATTTTCCTAAAAACCCTCAGATGGGAAATAGTGAGTTTTAAAGGAGATAACTAGTGGTTATGGTTCTGGGTCATAGTGCAGTTTTTTAACTTCATTGACTATTATGTCCCAATAGAAGAAGATACTTTATCTCTACAACAAATATATACAGTTTTGGTTGTTGCAGGAAATCATTCATTACAGGGGATTTTAATTTACTTCAGAATCCTGCTGTAGATTCCTCTCATAAAGACAAAAGGCAATTAAAATTTAAATCAGTGGCTTTGGTCAAGAGAATTAGGGAACATTATGAGTTGCTGGATCCTTAGGGTACTACAGACCCGGATTCTAGAAAGTTTACTTGCTTTTTGAAGCATTTTAAATCAGCATTGTGGACTGACTTTTTTCTAATATATTCTAAGCTTATTAGGCTAGGCTAACAATGGGAAATGGGTTGTCAGATCACTTGATAGGCTCTGTTCATCTTGGAATTAGTTTGACTAAATCTAGAGATAACAGATGGAACTTCAATAGGTCTCCTTTATTGGTTGAAAGCTTAAAACAGGATATTCAGAATTGTAAAGAATAGCTTTTTTAGTTTTAACAATAACTGTCCCCTGTTGATTATCTGGGAGCGTTTAAAGTATGTTTTCAGGGCCAGCTTGTTGCTCAGCCTTATTCCTGCAGATCTCTTATTAAGAAACTGTAAGATGAAGTAGAGAAGGAAACTAGGTTGAGTTTAAGATTGTGCTCTCCTTTTCCTAGTAAGCCGCTAAAGCTGTCTAGAATAAGAAGCAGTTGATGAAAGAACTGTGTCCCAGAGAGCGTATGGGAAAAGTGAACATATGGGTAAATTCTTAGCATTGTTTGTAAAATCTAGAGCCATTGCTAATAGGATACTTAAAAGTGATGGGTCCAGGTACTAATACTACTAGTTCTTATAGCAATGCTAATACAATGATTTTTTTTAAATCATTTTTTGTGCATTTTATCAGGCTCCCACAGAGTCTTCAGAGGATGACATCTTTAAGTTCCTTGCCCCAATTCCCCAGCCTTCAATTGAACAACAAGATAGTACAATTAAACTAATTTCAATGAAAGAATTTCAAGAGGCCTTGGCCTCTATGGCTAATGCCAAGGCAGCGGGGATTGATGTAATCTCAATTGAGTTTCATTAGGAACTCGCTCTGCTTCTCCAAGAATTCTTGAATAAAGTTTTTTATGCAATCATTTCAGGCGTTTTTTTTTAACATTATTTAAAGAATCTATTGTATTAAGATTTTTTTTTTTAAAAAGATAAACCATCTTTCGGTCCTAATTCACACAGGCCAACCAGCCTGCTAAATGCAGATTTCAAACTTTTGATGAAAGTTTAACTCATCGCTTAGCTCCTCTTGCCCAAAACATTATTCATGGTGAGCAGAACAGTTTTCTCCCTCATAGGTCAATAGTGATTAACAGTAACTGTTTGATTTAGACCATAGATTATTTTGCGACCAACAGAACAAGAGCGGCTATAATTATGTTCGATGAGGACAAAGCCTTCAACCTGGTAAATTGGGCAGCACTATTTCTAATACTGAGGAAGTTTGGCTTCCCTGACTCATTTTTGGAGATTTTGAAGAGTCTGTATTCTGGGATGATAGCCAGAATTAATATTAACTCATGAGATGTAAGATAAATTCATATTTCTCAGAGGGCATGTCAAGGCTGCCCCCTCTCGTCAGTTTCATTCACATTTGTTATTGAGCCGTTGGCGATTCATTTACGGAATGATGATTTAATATTACCTCCAGTTTTAGGTATGATTAAGTTAAAACTTTTTGCTGGTATTATTTTGCATTTTGACACAACAAAAGCAAATATTCAAAGAACACAACAGATTTAATGAATTTAGTCAAATAGGGGGGTTATAAGATTAATCATAAGTAGTCAGAAATTCTTCTTTTTAACGCCTTGAAGAAGGATCTCCCCATTACAATTCGGGGCCAGTGGCTGCCTATTCACCCTATTAGATATCTTGGGATGTTTGCAACTTCCAATATGTTATATCTTTATGAGTTAAATTAGCATGCAATACTGCCTAAAATTAAGTAAGTGTTAGAGAGATGGCATCTTTTTTCTTTTTCATTTCTAGATTGAGTTGCCTTAAAAAGAATGTTGCTACAACCACTATTTCTATTTTTATTTTCTAATGTTCCAATCAAGGCCAGTAAAAGCTATTTTAAGGACATTTGTTGTCTAATTAGAAAGTTTATATGGAATCATCAACATTCATGTATCAATCTGACCATCATTCGGTTAAGCAAAGAGTGGTGGAGGCCTTTCCCGATTTTTATTTATATTATCAGGCTGCCTTTATTGATTCTCATTTTTGTTTCTGTGCTGATCAATAATTTGTTTTTTTAAGGTCAAATAGTTAAAGATTTAGAGCTTTATTATGAGGCTGGTGGTCCCAGGACCGCCTCCCTCGCAGTGACAGTCAGACTGCCGCAATGGTGACGGTTCGACCGCCACAGTACAACCCTGGTGGGCGGACCCACCAGGAGACCACTGTTCCCACGGGGAACATTGCTCCTCACAGGGTGAAAGTGGTCTGAGTTCAGCACTGCCTGGCTGATTACAACTCAACTTAATGCCATCCTTTTCCTGGCGGTCACCCCACCATGGAAATGCTGTCAGTAAGGGTGTTTGGGGCCCACATGGGGGCCCATGCGCTGCCCATGCCCCTCTGCCTAGCACCGTCAGAATGCACACTGCTTTGCAGACAGTGTGCATTCCAAGGGTGCTGTGTGCTATGATATAGGCTTTGGCTCCCTCAAAGGAGCTGAAGCCAGTATCATAACATTGTTCCCATTGGTCAGCCAAGCAGGAACGCATATTACAATGTTCCCGCTGGTCAGCCCAGCAGGAATATTGTAATACGCACTGTGGGGATGTCACTGCCATGGCTGACGGATCCTCTCCGCAAGTTTGGCTGTCCCGCAGTGGAACAGCCAAACTCATAATGAGGCCCATTTTGTTTTTTTGATTGTCACATTTGTTTTCTTTGCAGGATTGTAATAGCCTGGTGTTAAAGGTCCCGAAATACCCAACTAAACTCTGGAATAGGCAGGGGCTTGTTATAATACCAGATTTTAAAATAAACTATAGGTGGAAGGCCTGGCAACAGTAAGCTGGCCAGATTTATGAGAGTGTTTCTGTTTTATGGCCTAGTTTTGCACAAATTTCCAGTTTCTTAGAAGACTTTACCCCTGATTTAGGGCATTTTACTTTGTAGTTTTTTTTAGATTATTTTTAAAAAAAATACGGCAGGGCTTGGTAGTTGGTATACGCTGCTAGAAAGTTCAGGAAGAAATTACTCTAAAACTCCTTAATAAGATAGCATCAGAAATAGGATGTGCTATTTATCTGCAATAGTGGTTAGATATCAATTATTTTAGTCATAAACTGTTCAAAGCAGCGAATTGTAAAAGACTGGAATTTTTTGCTGGACGAACGCTTTATTATACTCCCTGACTTTTTCATAAATGTTTTCCTAATGTCCATAATAAATGCTTTAGATGTACGACAATAGCGCAAAGAGATTGGTCCCATATTTTTTCACTTGCCCAGTTTTGCAACCATTCTGGGAGCAGATATTTAATTTTATAACCTAACAGGTATGAAAAAGGGTCTTACCAGACTCACGATTAGTTATTTTTTGTTGGACAAAAATGGGGCTTTTTGGAGGAGCGA
Organism: Pleurodeles waltl; assembly: GCF_031143425.1. Lineage (NCBI taxonomy): Eukaryota > Metazoa > Chordata > Amphibia > Caudata > Salamandridae > Pleurodeles > Pleurodeles waltl. Next base: position 805,307,190 of record NC_090436.1, read on the forward strand.
ACAAACGTTTATGCTTTTTAGCTGTTTTAACCCCTTCTGTGCCCAGGACGTAATGGTTACGTCCTGAGGCACAGTGCTGCTGTGCCCAGGACGTAACCATTACGTCCTGTGCACAGAGCCCAGAGGGAGGGCTAGCGCTCCCTCTGTGGGGTTCCCCCCCACCCCCCCAAGTCAGGGATGGAAGGGGAAGCCCTTCCCCTTCCACCCCCGACCCCCCAACCCCTCCTGTGACATCAGCGCGCGAGCGCGCGCTGATTAGTCACAGGGTCTCCCCCATCGCGCTGGAAGCAGAGCTTCCAGCGCGATTGAAAAAGAAATGCTTTTGCATTTCTTTTTCAATCCCATGGGGGAGGCCCCGAGAGGCTTCAAAGGGAAGGAAATGTATTTCCTTCCCTTTGAAGTCTCTCACAGGTTTGAAAAGCCGGATTGCTTGCAATCCAGCTTTTGAAACCCCACTAGACACCAGGGATTTTTTTTTTTTTCAGTGAAATTGGCAAAAGGGAGCGACCCCTTGGGCAAGGGTCGCTCCCAGGGGGGGGGGCATTTTTTTAGGAAGGCCTTTTCTGCCCCCCCTGGGGGCAAATTGGCCTATTATTAGGCCAATCTGCCCCCAGGGGGGGCAGAAACCTCTAGGCACCAGGGACCTTTTTTTTTTTTTTTTTTTGTGATGATTTCTTTTTTTTTTAGGTGGGGAGCGATCCCTTAGGCAAGGGTCGCTCCCCTACGGGGCAATATAAATTTAGGCCATTTCTGCCCCCCTTGGGGGCAGATTGGCCTATTTTGATGAGGCCAATCTGCCCCCAAGGGGGGCAGAAACCATTAGACACCAGGGAGTTTGTTTTTGCGCGAATTTCACGCAACGGGAGCGACCCCTTTGGCAAGGGTCGCTCCCAGGAGGGGCATTTTTTGGGGAAGGACTTTTCTGCCCCCCCTGGGGACAGATCGGCCTATTTTTAGGCCGATGTGCCCCCAGGGGGGGCAGAAACCTCTAGGCACCAGGGATCTTTTTTTTTTTTTTCTTTTTGTTATGTTTTCTTTTTTTTTTAGGTGGGGAGCGACCCCTTAGGCAAGGGTCGCTCCCCTAGGGGGCAAATTATATTTAGGCCATTTCTGCCCCCCTTGGGGGCAGATTGGCTTATTTTGATGAGGCCAATCTGCCCCCAAGGGGGGCAGAAATGGCCTAAATATAATTTGCCCCCTAGGGGAGCGACCCTTGCCTAAGGGGTCGCTCCCCACCTAAAAAAAAAAGAAAACATAACAAAAAGAAAAAAAAAAAAAAGATCCCTGGTGCCTAGAGGTTTCTGCCCCCCCTGGGGGCACATCGGCCTAAAAATAGGCCGATCTGTCCCCAGGGGGGGCAGAAAAGTCCTTCCCCAAAAAATGCCCCTCCTGGGAGCGACCCTTGCCAAAGGGGTCGCTCCCGTTGCGTGAAATTCGCGCAAAAACAAACTCCCTGGTGTCTAATGGTTTCTGCCCCCACCACTAGGCACCAGAGATCTTTTTTTTGCGCCGTCACACAAGGGGAGCGACCTTGTAGTCAAGGGTCGCTCCCCGGGGGGGTGGGGGGGCAAAATTATTTTAGGCCATCTCTGCCCCATCGGCCTATTGGTATTAGGCCGATCTACCCCCAGGGGGGGCAGAAACCTCTAGGCGCCAGGGCAAATTTTTTTTTGTGTTTTTTTTTTTTTTTTAGAGATGGGCAGCGACCCATCAGGCAAGGGTCCCTCCCCTGGGGGGCAAATTGTATTTAGACCATTTCTGCCCCCCTTGGGGGCAGATTGGTCGATTTTAGGTCAATCTGCCCCAAGGGGGCAGAAACCACTAGGCACCGGGGATTTGTTTTTTGGCGCCAATGTCACGCAAGGGGAGCGACCCCGTAGGCAAGTGTCGCTCCGGGGGGTGGGGGGGGTGGGTGTTCGGGGGGCAAATTTATTTTAGGCCATTTCTGCCCCCAGGGGGGGCAGAAACCTGTAGGCGCCAGGGCAATTTTTTTTTTTTTTTTTGTTTGTTGTTTTTTTAGAGATGGGGAGCGACCCATCAGACAAGGGTCGCTCCCCTGGGGGGCAAACTGTGTTTAGACCATTTCTGCCCCCCTTGGGGGCAGATTGGTCGATTGTAGGTCAATCTGCCCCAAGGGGGCAGAAACCACTAGGCACCGGGGATTTGTTTTTTGGCGTCAATGTCACGCAGGGGGAGCGACCCCGTAGGCAAGGGTCGCTCCGGGGGGGGGGGGGGGTTCAGGGGGCAAATTTATTTTAGGCCATTTCTGCCCCCCCTTGTTGCCAGGGCAAATGTTTTTTTTGTGTTTTTTTTTGTTTGTTTGGTTTTTTTTAGAGATGGGGAGCGACCCATCAGACAAGGGTCGCTCCCCTGGGGGGCAAATTGTGTTTAGACCATTTCTGCCCCCCTTGGGGGCAGATTGGTCGATTTTAGGTCAATCTGCCCCAAGGGGGCAGAAACCACTAGGCACCGGGGATTTGTTTTTTGGCACCAATGTGACGCAGGGGGAGCGACCCCGTAGGCAAGGGTCGCTCCGGGGGGTGCGGGGGGGGTGTTTCGGGGGCAAATTTATTTTAGGCCATTTCTGCCCCCCCTTGTTGCCAGGGCAAATTTTTTTTTTAGTGTTTTTTTTTTAGTTTGTTTGTTTTTTTAGAGATGGGGAGCGACCCATCAGACAAGGGTCGCTCCGCTGGGGGGCAAACTGTGTTTAGACCATTTCTGCCCCCCCTTGGGGGCAGATTGGTCGATTTTAGGTCAATCTGCCCCAAGGGGGCAGAAACCACTAGGCACCAGGGATTTTTTTGTTTTTCTGTTTTACAGATGGGGAGCGACCCCCTTGGACAAGGGTCGCCTCCCCTGGAGGGGCAAAATGTATTTAGGCCATT